>NC_072379.2:56040757-56343787 GCF_028885625.2 Pongo pygmaeus | reverse complement strand
GATGTTAGCTATTATTATTATTACTATCATTAGCAGCATGGTGGGAAAGATACAGCACTAGGAAGCTAGAGCCCTTTCCCCAATTACTGAGGTACGTTGACAGTAACAATAACAACAACAACAACAATAGTAGCAACACTTTTATGTACTAGGCTCTTAATATTATTACTATAATAATCATCCCTTACTTATAACTGAGGAAATTGAGTCACAGAAAGATTAAATAACTTGCCCAAAGTAACAAGGCTAATGACCAGCAAGGCCAGAGCTTGAATCCAGGCAGCCTGTTCCAGAGCTGACATGTTGAACTACCATGATATGTTGCTTTTTTTTGTCTATACAGTTAGGGCCATGGCTGGAGGCAATGTGTGGACCCAGTAATCTGTTGGGATCCCTCCACGTCTCGGATCCTTGGGAATGTCCCTGAGTTTAGATCTACTGTTATGCTCTATATCAGACAATGAAAAACACAGTTCTAAGCCCTTAGCTTGGGAAACTCTCATAACATTTGGCTTAGTGAAGTCAAATGGTACAAAATTCAAAAGTAAAAGGCACATGGTATAAAGTCTTACTTCATCATCCAGCCATCTAGTTCCCTTGCCCGGAGATAGCAAATGTTAGCTAATGGATCAACTTTGAGCAAATTGTTAACCCAAACCTTACCTCTTTATCATCCAAGACAAACACTGCTTCCATGCCTCACCTCCCATCTCTGCTCTGACTTCCTGGCTGGAGACAGAATTCTCAATGAAGGAGAGAAACAGAAGTAGTTTCTCTTCAGTGCCAGCCTCACCTTCCCTTCCCCTCTCTTTACGTCTCCCCTCCCCTACCACTCCTGGGTCTTTCTTTCCCAACTCAAACTATCACCACTTTACACTACACTAAAGGTGTCCTCAGGAGAAGGTTGGGACATCTGCTTTAACTTCCACAACTCCTTTGCTACCGTGACTATCATTCTGGGTTTATCACCAATTAACATACCACTCTAAGGGCTGGTGTGGCTGGACCACCAAAGAAGACTCATTCACTGTAATATTCCTAAAGACAGAAAGAAAAAAAAATAGGATCTTCTTTCTCTAAGTATTCTAGTACTAAACCTTATAGCTACATATGTACAGGAACAGAGAGATATCAGGACATGCTATTGATCTCATTTGCAAAACCCCAAAATAGTAGCAACAACAAACTCAGCATGCACACATTGACTAGCAGATTAAACTGTTAACAGTGAATATGTTACTTACCAACTATTTTAACTTTTAATAAGAAGCATGAATTTCATATATATATTATATATATGATTTTCAGATCGCAGATCTTTTCTCCCCTTTTTATTGTGGTAAAATAACATACGCTCTACCATTTTAACTATTTTTAGTTAGTTGTTTGTTTTTAATAGAGATGGGGTCTCACTATGTTGCCTAGGCTGGTCTCAACCTCCTGGACCCAAGCACTCCTCCCGCCCTGGCCTCCCAAAGTGTTGAGATTACAGGCATGAGCCACTTCACCCAGCCTCAACTATTTTTATGTCTACAATTCAGTGACATTAAGTATGTTCACAATGTTGTGCAATAGTCACCACTATCCATTTTCATCATCCCAAACAGAAACTCTGTACCCATGAAATAATAACTCCCCATTCCTCCCTCCCCAACCAAGCGCCTTACAACCTCGATTCTACTTTCTATCTCTATGGATTTGTCTATTCTGTAAGTGGCATCATGCAATATTTGCTCTTCAGTGTCTGGTTTATTTCACCAAGCACAATGTCTTCAATGTTCACCAATGCTGTGATATATATTAAAATCACATACATCCTTTATGTATGTAAAAGAATTTTCATTCCTTTTAAAGGCTGAATGATACTCAATTTTATGTATATACTACATGTTAAAAATCCATGCATTTGTTGGTTGGGTTGTTACCACTCTTTAGCTATTGACAATAGTGCTGCTATGAAATGGGTGTAGGAGTATCTGTTTGAATCCCTGCTTTCAATTCTTTTGGGCATACACCTAGAAGAGAAATTGCTAGATTCTATGGTTTATCTATGTTTAACTTTTTGAGGAAACACCATACTGTTTTCCATAGCAGCTGCACCATTTTACATTCCCACCAGCAATGGACCAGGGTCCTAATTTCTACCTATCATCATCAATCCTTTTTTTAAAAAAATAGTTATCCTAATGGGTGTGAATCGCATTTTTTATCCCTCAACCCCCTTTTCCTCCGAGTCCCCAAAGTCCATTGTATCATTCTTGTGCCTGTGCATCATCATAGCTTGGCTCCCACTTATGAGTGAGAACATACAATGTTTGGTTTTCCATTCTCGAGTTACTTCACTCAGAATAATGTTCTCCAGGCACGGTGGCTCACACCTGTAATCCCAGCACTTTGTGAGGCTGAGGTGGGCAGATCACGAGGTTAGGAGATCGAGACAATCTTGGCCAGCATGGTGAAACCCCATCTCTACTAAAATGCAAAAAATTAGCCAGGTGTGGTGGCACGTGCCTGTAATCCCAGCTACTTGCGTGGCTGAGGCAGGGGAATCGCTGGAATCCAGGAGGCAGAGGTTGCAGTGAGCTGAGATTGCACCACTGCACTCCAGCCTGGTGACAGAGCAAGATTCTGCCTAAAAAATAAATAAATAAATAAAAAATAATGGTCTCCAATTCCATCCAGGATCCAGGTTGCTGCAAATGCCATTATTTCATTCCTTTTTATGGCTGAGTAGTATTCCATGGTGTGTGTATGTGTGTGTGTGTGTGTGTGTGTGTGTGTGTATCACATTTTCTTTATTCACTCATTAATTGATGGGCATTTGGGCTGGTTCCATATTTTTGCAATTGTGAATTGTGCTGCTATAAACATGTGTGTGCAAGTATCTTTTTTGTATAATTACTTCTTTTCCTCTGGGTAGATAGCCAGTAGTGGGATTGCTGGATCAAATGGTAGATCTATTTTTAGTTTTTAAAGGAAACTCCACACTGTTTTCCATAGTGGTTGTACTAGTTTATGTTCCTACCAACAATGTTAAAGTGTTCCCTTGTTAGCACATCCATGTCAGCATCTATTATTTTTTGATTTTTTTTATTATAGCCATGTAAGTTTCATTTTTTTTTTCTTCCTGAGACGGAGTCTCACTCTGTTGCCAGGCTGGAGTTTAGTGGCGAGATCTCGGCTCACTGCAATCTCTGCCTCCCAGGTTCAAGTGATTCCCCTGCCTCAGGCTTCTGAGTAGCTGGGACTACAGGCACACACCACCATGCCTGGCTAATTTTTTATATTTTAGTAGAGACGGGGTTTCACTATGTTGGCCAGAATGGTCTCGATCTCCTGACCTCGTGATCCACCCGCCTCAGCCTCCCAAAGTGTTGGGATTACAGGCATGAGCCACCATGCCCGGCCTCATATTTTTTGTAAAAGGTGTGATGGTCAACTGTGTCATCTTGACTGAGCCATGGGGTGACTAGCTGTTTGGTCAAACCCTATTGTGGGTATGTGTGAGGGAACATCTTAAGTTCTGGGCTTCCACAGAGACAGTTTCTATTAATTGCTTTTTTCCTGTGTATTGGCCATACTCTTGTTTCTTTCAATGCCTTGTAATTTTTTGTTGAAAATTGCACATTTAAAATGCTATAATGTGGCAACTGTGGAAATTAGATTCTCAACCTTCCTCAGGGCTTGTCATTGTTGCTGTTAGTTATTGTTTGTTTAGTGACTTTTCTGAAATAGTCTGTAAAGTCTGTATTCTTTGTCATGTTTGGCTGCTGAAGTCTCTGTACAGTTAGTTTAGTGGTCAGGTAATGACTGGATACAGATTTCCTTAAATATCAGGGACTAACGAGCTTCCCAGTTTTTGCAAAGGAGCTCTGTGAGTAAATTGGGGCTAGCCTTCAACACCCAGCCAGGGCCTTGACAATTCTGTTTGAGCCTTCACTGCCTGCCTGCACACAGCTTCAAGGATATGTTGCACAGAGGTGAGAACTTAGGGCCTTCTCAGGTCTTTCCTAAGCATCCACACAACCCTGGGCTCATGCACAGCCCTCTGCAGGCATATGGCCTTCTAGCTTTTAGGAATATGTCAAGTTCCTACAGACATCTCATTCCCTGGCTTTTCCTTGAAAGCTTTTTGGTTAGCCTATTGTTTGCCAACCAGTATCCACTACTTCAGGCACCCCTGAAATTAAATGGTTGCCTCCAAATGTTTTCAATAAATGTCCTCAAGTAAAAGGGTTTTTGCACCGGGTGATCTTCAGATCAAGTCAAATAAAGACTGGCTTGCAATTAAAGTCTTCCTGGGAACTCCCAGAGAGGGCAAATCCTGACAGATCTGTGGGAATGAGGTTTTGAAGGAACTCTAATACTACTGTGCCTCCTCTAGTGGCTGCCAGGCTGTTGGCTTTCACTGTGATTGTGGGCTGTTGATTTTCAAGGCTACCACAGAGCTGGAGGAGGTGGGTGATGGGAACAGGGCAAGTTAAGCTTGCTGCTCTTACTGAGATTCAACCATTTTTCTGGAATAAACACTCCCTGGATTGCTGCAAGCCTTGGGTTAATTTACAGGGTTCTGACAAAGTCGATTCTCACTATTTTTGCTGATTTTCTCACTGCTCTCCTGGAGGAGAGAAGTTTTGGAGATACTTACATTTTTGCCAACAATATCCTAATGAAGTGTTAATGGGGAAAGAGAGTGAGTTATGTGAAAAAGCAGTGCTGGAGTTACTGTCAGAGGTGGAGTCGTTTCAAGTGATGACAGGGCCCAGGGTAAGGCCAGGGGAATGGACACCTGGAATGGAGTGCAAGCGAAGGTCACTGCTGCAGGAGGGGGCAGGCAATGGATGTTCAGGCCAGACTGATGGGAGGGTGTCCACATGGAGGGTGAAATCCTCCAGGACCAGGATACTATTTGAGGGGAGAAGGAGACTGAACCAGGTGCCTAAGTCCTCCCTGACTGTAGGAGTGACTTGAGATTGATGGATGATGGCAGTGTCAGTGCTGGGAAATGAAAGTTGTCACAGCATAGCCAGTATGGAAAACAGTGGCAGAGATATTCTGAAGACTGAAGAGGACCAATAAATTTTAAAAGAGAATTATGATATGTAAATAGATATCTTATACCAAGAAGGGAGAATTGTTGTCAATTTGACTAATGTGGTCTACCAGTAGGGAGGATTATTGTCAATTTAATTAATATGGCCTACCAGTAGAAAAATTTCTTAGTGCCAACAAACTATTTTCACTCATCTCTCCATGCATCAGGAGGTGAAGGTAAGAACTGCAGCCTTTGATACATGCATCTTCTTGTGGTTCACCCTCTGTCTTCATTCTTGTTCATCTTTTTTTTTTCTTTTGAGACAGGGCCTCATTCTGTTGCCCAAGCTGGAGTGCAGTGGCGTGATCTCGGCTCACTGCAGCCTTGATCTCCACAGCTCAAGTGATCCTCCCACCTCAGCCTCCTGAGTAGCTAGGATTACAGGTGTGTACCACCATGTCTGACTATTTTTTTTTTTTTTTTTACACTTTGTAGAGACAGGGTCTCACTACATTGCCAGACTGGTCCTGAAGTCCTGGGCTCAAGTGATCCTCCCATCTCGGCCTTCCAAAATGCTGGGGTTACAGGTGTGAGCCACCACAGCCAGCCTCTCTTCATTCTTTAAGGGAGTGTCCTTTCTCTGAGTTTATATTACCTGTTTTATCTCTGAGTTTACATCATGTTAGGGACCACAAGTCCCTGTTGCTGGAGATGACCCACCATGAGGATCAGATTGGTGACCTGCATATCTTTAGGCCAAGGTTAGTGAAGGACTAGAGAATCCTGGAGAGCCACACACTGCCTTTATTTTTGGAAAGCCATATTTTCTGCAGGCTCCGAGGGTACTGATTTAGTCATCTTTGGTCTTACACACAGAATCATGAGTATTCATTATGTAAAATTCTTTTAATCAATCTTTTCACAATGTATAATAGCTGTGATCATCAAATTCTAAGCTATAGCAGCCTACAACAGTAATGTGTAAAAAGCTCTATAGACTGAAATGTCCTAACTGGGCCGTCGCCAAGTTATGTCTGAATACAAACCAAGACATCAAGATTTGGGGCTGGAAAACTCACTCTCAATGTAATTTCTTAAAGCCACCATCACTTGGATTCAACTCTCATGATTGTGAAAAGCACTTCAAGTTCAGCTCTCAAGACTATGAAAGCAGAACCCAGGGGACCCGGGGTGGATTCAGCTGCCTTTTCTCTAATTTTCCAACCACATGTTCACACAAGACCTAGCAGTAAACAGCATGAGGAAAATCAAGCAGGGAAACCTTGCCTCCCTATCAAGTTGCTGTAACTCCCTCTCCTGCCTGTCACTATTAACCTCTGGAAAGAGTGGCCTGTAATTGCCATCTAGTACTCATTCCCATGCAGTCTGCAACATGCAGTGGCCTGTCTTCCATCTCCACCACTCAAAAAAGATCAACACTGATGGATGCTGTGCTCAAGAATGATGCCAATCTTTATCATTCCCTACCTGTTTGCTACTTTTGACATCGTTGAATGAATGACCTTCATCCCAAAAACTTTCCCCTTCTTTCACCCTCTGGGATACCTTTCCTCTATTTTTCCTCCTACAACTCTGACTCCACCTCTTCCTTCCCTGGCTCCTCTTCCTCCACCAGCTCCTTGCCATTTCCTCTAAGTCCATCCTAGGTTTCATATTGTCTCCCTCTTTACCATCTCTCCTTCAGTATTTTGAGCAACTTCCACCTAGTATCCTAACGACCTAATCTACATGTTCAATCCACACCTGTGAGCTCTACGCCTCCCGTTCTAATTGCCTACTGGATGCTGACATAGATATTTAGCAAATATCTCCAGCTCAACATGCCTCAAATTATACAAACTGTTTCCCTAAAACCTGTTTCTCTTCTTGTCTTCCCAGCCCCATGGCACCCAGGCTGGAAGTGCAGAGTCATCATTAGCTATTCTTTCTCTCTCTCTGTCTCCAAGTTTGGTCTGTCTTATTTCTTACAAAACCAGTCCTCTATCTCTCTCCTCTTCATTCCCACTGCCTTCCTAGCTGTCTCCTTGACTGCAGGAACTTCCTCTTTTTTCCAATCCACATTGCTGCCAGAATTCCCTCTACAATAAACAAATTTGATGAGTGTTAGTCCTTAGAGGTTTCCCAAAGCTAGGGTGACTGTATGCCTCTGTTGGCCTGGAACAGTGCTGTTTTCCGCTGAGTGTTTGGTTATTCTATCTGGGTAGCATGCCCATTAACTCTCAAAAGTGGCCCATTTGGATGATGAATTATGTGATCATCCTATCACAGAGCGACAGGTTAAAATCCAAACTCTTTCACCTGGCATACAATCTGTCCCCAAGCTAACTTTCTATTGCCATCTTCTTCCATCCTGTTTAATTGCCATTCCCCAAACACGCCAGGCTGTTTCCCAGCTCACTGTCATTGTTCGTGCTGTTCTCTCTTCCTGAACACCTTTCCCCCATTTGCCACTTCTCAAATCCTCCTTAACCTTCACTGCCCAGCCAAGGTATCACCTCTTATGTGAAACAGCATATCCTGTCTGCCCCATTCCCATCTGTCAAGAGCCTCCTCTCCGCCCCCTGCTCCCCAGTGAGCCTGTAGCAATTTGTTCAACTCTCTGTCACGTATTCTACTTTGAATCTGGTACAACACCTGGCACATTGCAGGTCCTCAAAACATTTTGAAGGAGAGGCTTTCAAGAAGCAGGAAGCCAGGAGGTTTTTTTTTTTGTTTTTTGTTTTTTTTGTTTTTTTGTTTTTTTTTTTCCTGGCTGTCTCTGATTAGAATTAAAAGCTTTTATTTTCCATATGGGACTTGCTTGAGAAAATCCGACATGTCAGAGCCAAATCTATTTCTTCATCTGTAGAGTAATAAGGAGAATAACTGCTGCTGCCAAAAGCTACCCATGTGAACTCAATAAGGTAATAAAAACAAGCCCTGCTGTTGAAGTAGAACGTATTGAAATAGAGAGTGAGATGAGCCTCCCATCCTCTGTCATCTATTCCTACAATCTGCAGCCTGTGTGGTGTGGGGGCAGGAGAAGATTCTGAGAACTGGCAGATGGTTAAATAGAAAATGTACCTATGGGAGGGAACAATGATTTATCCCAATACAAATGAAACTAATTTGAGGAATAACCACTTATTGAGCATGCACATGGATCGAATATTATGCTAAGAATTTTACGTATAGTTTCTTTATCTTTCCAATCTTATAAGGAGATTGATGGATATTATGATTCCCCATTTTACAGTGGAGGAAACTGGAGCTCAGAGAGGTTAAGCAACTTGCTGATATAGTTTGGCTCTGTGTTCCCACCCAAATCTCATGTTGAATTGTGATCCCCAATGTTGGGGGAGAGACCTGGTGGGAGGTGATTGGATCATGGGGGTGGATTTCCTCCTTGCTTTTCTCACAATAGCGAGTGAGTTCTCACAAGATCTGGTTGTTTGAAAGCGTGTAGCACTTCCCCCTTTGCTCTCTCTTCCTCCTGCTCCTACCACGTAAGACATGCTGGCTTCCACTTTGCCCTGCCATGATTGTAGGTTTCCTGAGGTCTTCCCAGCCATGCCTCCTGTACAGCTTGCAGAGCTGTGAGTCAATTAACCGTCCTTTTTATAAATTACTCAGTCTCAGGTAGTTCTTTACAGCAGTGTGAGAATGGACTAATACACTTACCAACAGCACAAAGCTAGTAAGTGGTGGAACTGGGATACGTAATAATAATGCTAATAACTCACACATGTGTACCAGGGTGTCTGTGGTGTTCTGCTCAGTTCTCACACCCACCCTATGTATTATATTATGTTATATCTCCAGCATCAGATGGAGGCAACTTTAAATAACTAGCCCAAGGTCACATCACTAGGAAGAAAGGGTGCCAGGCAATTTACTCTAGTAATCGTATGCCTGGTCACTACCCTTGCTCTCCTCCAGGTCTGTCTGACTTTGCTATCTCAGCTCTTTTTATGTTGCCAGAAAATCCATCAGATGGCTCTTCACTCCTTTCTCAAGATGTGGTCAGCAGACTATCAGCATCAACATCACCTGGAAGCACATTAGAAAGAATCTTGTGCCCCTACTCCAGGCCTAGGGAGGCAGTATCTGCATTTTCACAAGATCCCCAGGACCTGGTCTACATCAGTTACTTTCAATCTCATCTGCATATTAGACTCCCCTTGGGGAGCTTTAAAGAATCTGATGCTGGCTGGGCACGGTAGCTCATGCTTGTAATCCCAGCACTTTGGGAGGCCAAGGCCAGGGAATCACTTGAGACCAGCAGTTTGAGACCAGTCTGGGCAACATGGCAAAACCTTGTCTCTACTAAAAATACAAAAATTAGCTGGGCGTGGTGGCATACACCTGAAGCCCCAGCTACTCAGGAGGCTGAGGCAGGAGAATCACTTGAACCTGGGAGGCAGAGGTTGCAGCGAGTTGAGATTGTACCACTGCACCCCAGCCTGGGGTACAGAGTGAGACTCCTTCCCACTGCCCCCTGCCAAAAAAAAGAATCTGATGCCTGGACACCACTGACAGTGCTTCAGCTTTAATTGTCCAGGTACAGTTTGGGTATTGGGCTTTTTAAAAGCTTCCCAGGGGATTCTGATGTGAAGCCAGGTTGTGAACCACTCCCTTAAGCAAATACACTGTTGCTTGCCTCCTTCCTTCACTCATTCAAGTGCACCCTGGCACAATTTGCTGGGGAGATGGATGATTACAATATAGTATGATAAGTAGTATGTCAAACACTATCCCAAAGGCCAGGGGAGCCCAGAGGAAGGCCTGAGGCCAAGTCAGATTGCCTGGAGATACCAGATGGGACCTCAGGCTCAACGACAAAGAGGAGCTCTTGGATTTGTTGAAGGCTATGTTGAGCAGGGTGGGAGAAGGGAGAGTTCTATGCTCATTACCAAAGTGAAATTCATAGAATTTTAAGCTGTAATAGATTATACAGATTGTCGAATGAATCTAGTGGTTTTCAAACTTTTTTTTTCTTTTATTTTTGAGACGGAGTCTCATTCTGTCGCCCAGGCTGGAGTGCAGTGGCACCATCTCAGCTCACTGCAACCTGTCTCCTGGGTTCAAGAAATTCTCCTGTCTCAGCCTCCCGAGTAGCTGAGATTACAGGTGTGTACCACCATGCCTGGCTAATTTTTGTATTGTTAGTAGAGGTGGGGTTTCACCAGGTGGGCCAGGCTGGTCTTGAACTCCTGACCTCAGGTGATCTGCCTGCCTCGGCCTCCCAAAGTGCTGGGATTACAGGTGTGAGCCACCGTACACAGCCAACTTTTTTTAAAACTATAACCTACATTAGGAGAAATATTCTATGTCTCAGCTCAGAATATATATAAAGTTTCATAAAACAATGTTTAGCTTCACTAAATTCCATGCACTTTGATATTTTTATTTATTTATTTTGTATAGATGAGGCCTTACTATATTGGCCAGGTTAGTCTCCAACTTTTGGCCTTGAGCCATCTTCCCACCTCAGCCTCCCAAAGCACTGGAATTATAAGCATGAGCCATTGCATCCAGCCTACTTTGATATTTTCTAGTCTTTCAATACTATATGCCCTTTCATTAGAAAAAAAAAAAATACTGGTCATGTTTAGCTGGATTCGTTTTCCACTACACTAACGGGTCACAGTGGGCAGTTTGAAAGACCTGGATCTTATCCCTTCAATGTTTCCTTGAGGAAACGATGACCCAGAATAACTACATGGCATGGCCTGAAAGAGTAAAGAAAAGTGTGTCCAAATTCCAGTGTGAAGGACTGGTGTTAGAGACGAAAAAAACATGTATGGCATTGGTTGGTGGATACTTCGGAGGGACTTGCTTTCCGGAGAAATCCTACTCATTTTTCTGGGAAGTGAAGATACAGTTCTGTAGAGAGGGCAAGATGGTAAATTAATAAATGAGGTATCTGGGTCATTTCTAGGCCCACTGGATATATCAGTATTACTGAGTGAGAATTCTCAGTTTAGCTAGGGTTTGGGCCCTATTAGAACCACGTGGGGCCTTTGTCTAGCATATATATGACTTCCAGCCATTCTGATATGCACCCTCCCTCTTCAAGAGCCTAAGTTTCTGCTGATAACAAGCCTTGTTGAGGCTTGAGCTGATGGGGGTATATCCTATCTCTCCAGTATGTTGGGGCAGGCAGGGAAAACAAAGGTGAGAACTGCTGATCTCTTGAGCAACAGTTTCCAACATTTTAGATTTCACAGGTCAATAAAAATTCAAAAACAGCTTAGGAATCAATATCAGGGTGCCAATATTTCTTTGTCCCAAAAAAGGAAATCTACATTTAAAAAGGAAGAAACAAAAAACCAAATACTCCCCAAATCTATGGCCATCTACAACTATCATAGGGTAGGAAGGATCTAATCTTAGACTAAAGATAGTCTTGTGCATGAGATACATTTAACTTTTTATGGATAACAAAGCTACTGCACTGCCCTAATTTTTCTTATTTCACTATGAGCACTTTATTACAGACTGGTGCTGGTCTGTAGACCAGTGCCTGGAATTACTGCTCCAACAGATATAAACTTCTTCCTGAGGCTATTCATTCTTCCAATGTGGAAATTTGTATTCTTTATGTCTTGACTGACACGGAAGACAATTATTTTAAATCATAAAAATATCCATTAAGTCGTCTGGAAAATTATACACAAGCCATTAGCTAGTTTACATTAAATCTAAAAAAAAAGACAATTCTTATTATTTAGTTTCTCAAGCCATCACCATTTCAAACTTGGCCATAGATGGCTATCATTCTAGTATTGAGCACTGAAGGTAACAGGCACTTGCTTCCTTCTTTCCTCTACAAGATGACTGAGTTTACCAAAGTCCTAGAGAAGCTGGTCTCACTTTCCAAAACTCTCGTTCCTCTCAAGTTCATATGTGTCAAGCTAAGTAAATTTTCTGCATGGTGGGACTTATTTATTTATTTTTAATTGTTCATCCTGTTTGTGAGCTCCAGAAGAAACTTTTTTTTGCTGCTGAAATTCATGAGTTACTATCAAATAAACATATATGAACATTTAATTCAGTATAAAAATCCTGCTGTATTAAAATGAAATCCTAATTGTAGCTGTCATTCTCCTTATTAATATTGGTCTAGACAGTATTTTTCACTTTTTCACCCCATCATTAGTAGTTGGGGGGGAGTGGTGTTAAGAAACAGAGCAAGATTTATTATTAGTATGCCACCTGTTAAAAACTATACTGGAGAAACCAGCTACGTGTACCTCTAAACGTACTGAAATGCTACGTTTTACCAGAGAAATTCTAGGTCATTTCTAATGCCTCCCCAGAATGTCAATGAATCACTATTTCAATTGATTACAAACTCTAAAAAGTTAAAACTCATCATTTTCAAAACCTTTGAATTTGCTGTTTGTACAGGTCAGGTCTGGAGTGCCTTCCTGAAAGTTATTTATTTTCCCCTTTTTCGCTTGCTTCACAGAAGCAACTGAATTCTGTCAGTGTTTTTATCTCTCTCATATGTTTCTGAGAGTCAAAACTGCCTTAGGAGGTTTTTTGTTTTTGTCCTTTCTTTGCTAAGTCTGTATGTTTTTAATGCAGCACATTTTATTTTCTCGTCTGTATGATTTGCTTGAAGGTTTTGATATTTACATATTATAAAAGAAAATGTCCAAAGTGTATGAAAAACACATTCCTTGTAAAATCTGATTATTTCCTAATGTTCAGGTCTGTTTGTTTCGATGTGGAGGTTGTAGAAGGTTTTTGGCATTAGTATTCTAAAGAGTTTAGTATTTGTTCATGTGTACATTTTGCCTATGAGAACGATGTGAAAACGTATCTGCATCCAATCACTTGATCAGTCCTGCAAAAGCTTCTTCCATTCCTACTGTTACTTATGCTGTCCAGCCTTCATTATTTTTTTAATTGAGGTAAAATAGACGTAACACAAAATTTACCATTTTAACCAATTTTAAATGGTTTAGTGGCATCAAGTGCATTCATATTGTTGTGCAGCCCCCCTCATTCTTTTTCACCTGGGTTACTGCAACAACCTTAAAAATGCAGTCTTGCTTCTAACTGTGTCGCCATTAAGGAAGGAACTAGAAATCGTATCTCTGCTGACTTATTTTCATTGGTGTATAGAAGTAAAATGGAAAGACAGAAGAAGCATTCTTTATCATTTCTTCTGTACCTTAGACTTCTGAGTTGCTGGAAATGAAATGCAGACAATGTTCTCAGGGCATAAAAAGGACAAGTACCTGCTGTACTGGTTCCATCCCCTGCTGCAGATCATTCCTTGCTCAGGACATTTCAGCCCAAGCATTTGTTCTGAGAACATATAGAAAATAAAAAAATTCACTTGGCATTAAAAGGTCTGGCCACTGGAAGCACAAAGAAGCTTTTAGAAGTAAATTCTATAGCTTTAGAATGTGCTGAAATGATCATTTCGAAAATTAAGAGGCAAAACTCTTAGATGGCCAACTAAGTTTGTAAGTGAAACATAAAGAAGCCTGAACTGCTTTGGCCCCCACCAGGGCAGCTGAAATTGGCTGGTGTGCACTGAGTCTTCAAGCCCTCTTGGGGGGCAGTAGATGCATCAGAATTGAGGAGCCCACTGCTGCAAATAGCTTCGGTTGGAGCCTTTGGCAGTGCAGTTTTGTATCACTAGATGTCAGTGTGGACTTTCCCAACCTCCGCCTTCTTGCCTTTGCAGGAGGTGGACTAGACATCACTTGGGGGCCTTCCTCAAGTCCTGGCAAACATAAGGCTATTTTCAGAACTGTAATTTCACCAAATATTTTGTCCACCTACATATATTGACTTTTAAGAGTTCTAGAAAATACAAACAGAAACTTTGAACCAAAGGTTGTTCTTTTTAATGCTGTGCCCTTCCAATCTCAATGCTTACATTTGGAAGCCTGCTTACAAGGATGTTCCAAGGCCAGCAATGGAAAGTTCCATGCAGGGTCTTTTGACAGCAGCATGCTAGCCCAGATACCTGCAGGCCTAGCTTCAAGAAAGCATGGCTCCCTACACTACCAGGGCTCAGGAGTGAGGACAGGAAGTCAAGAAGAAGTATATGTGATTAATGCCGGATGTGGTGGCTCAGGCCTGTAATCCCAGCACTACAGGAGGCCGAGGCAGGTGGATCACCTGAGGTCAGGAGTTTGAGACCAGTGTGGCCCACTGGCGAAACCCGTTCTGTATTAAAAATACAAAAATTAGCCGGGCACGGTGGCACACACCTGTAATCCCAGCTACTCGGGAGGCTGAGGCAGGAGAATTGCTTAAACCCGGGAGGTGGAGGTTGCAGTGAGCTGAGATCGGGCCACTGCACTCCAGCCTGGGGGACAGATCAAGACTCTGTCTCAAAAAACAAGAAAGAAAAGAAAAAAAAGAAAAGTATATGTGATTAGCCACATAGGGATTTAGTGGCCATATTTATCAGATTTTTTTTCGAAGTAGTTTGTAACCAGCTGCCTTCTGAAACCTTAAAGAATAGTCATTGTATTAGTTTTCCCATTGCTGATGTAACAAATTACCATAAATTCAGTGGCTTAAAACAATACAAATTTATCTTACTGTTCTAGAGGTCAGAAGTCTGAAATGGGACTCAAGTTGACTCACCTAAAATCGAGGTGTCAGGAGGGCTGTGTTCTTCTTGGAGTCTCGGGGAGAATCCATCTCCTTGTCTTTTCCAGCTTCTAGAGGCCACCTACACCCCTTGGCTGGTGGCCCTCTTCAGGCTTCAAAACCAACAATAGCCTTGAGCATTTCTTTGAACTACTCTGACCCTGCCTCTCTCTTTTACTTTTAAGGAATCTTGTAAGCACCCTGGGACCACACAGACCACCCAGGTCTAGCTCCCTATCTCAAGATCCTGAATTTATTGACAAATGCAATGTCTTTCTTGCTCCGTAAGGTAACATATTCAGAGGTTCCAGGGATGAGGACATGGACATTTTTGGGTGGGCAGAGACAGCACTTTTCTGCCTACTACAGTCATTACTTTTAAAGTAATATATGTTGCAATTTTCCAGGTATGAATTTTTTAACAAACTAATTCAGTGTCACAAACAACTGTTTCTACTGGAGACTATGTTGGAAAATAACAAGGGCTACATTTCCCTCGCTCATGGAGTGATAACAATGAAAATTAATTTGCCACACCCAGCATTCATATTTGGTCACCTTCCAACTGAACTGAGCACTAACTCCACTCCTTTGTTGACCCCTATGCTCAGGGTGTCCATCCCCAGAACAGCACTGAGCAGGCACAGGGTGAACACATACAGAGAGACCTGGAGACATGATGCCCACACCAAGAAGCACTGAGCAAAGTGAAATCCAGTGCACTGAGGGACCAGACTAGGGTAACCTGTGCTTACCCCTGTGCAAATTCAACATACAGCTGGAGGCCTAAAGCCAACAGAACCTAACCCCAGGCCTTGCCATAACTACAAGGCTGGTTTTGTTCTGCTTACGTAAAGCTAATTCAGCTCCCTCTCCTCAAATGTGCTCTTTCCCCCATAGTCCTACTTAGTGCTAGGACCAGGGACTATCTGTCCCTGGTCATCTTGACTCTATCATCCTTGACTCTTCCTTCTTGGTAACATAGGACATCCAATTGGCCTCCAAGACCTGTGAAGGCTGCTCTCTCAAGAGTTTTAGAATCTGCCCTACCACCACTCTAATTCAGGTTCTCTTCACTTCTTGCCTGGATGACGACGTTAGCCTCTGGACTAGTCTTCCGCTTCACTGTGCGTTCCTCCCTCCCATGAATCCATTCTCCAAAATACCGCTGGAGTTGTCTTTCCATACTGTAAATGCGATCCTGCTACTTCCCTGTTTGGGAAAGTGGTTCCCTTTTGCTTTCTGGATGAATTCCAACTTCTTAGCTCAGCACACCAGGCTGGTTACATGCAGCTTTCCAGCCTATTCTCTCACCCTCTCACCTGTTACTCTTCATTCCAGCTATAATTAACTGCTTGAAGTTCTTCAGCTGCTCAAAGCTCTCCCTTGCTTCATGCTCCCTCAGCCTGGAATGCCTATGGGTGCTGAAGCCAGAAGTCTCTCAAGACTCAGCCCAGCATCCCTTCTCAGACTACATCTTTGTCCTTCACCAATCCCCATCCCTTCAGTCAGCTCCAGTATGCCTTTACCACATGATACTCTGACCATCTCTTCATTTCTATCTAAGTCCCTTGATTAGAAGCTATAAGGTTTTTGAAGCTATATGGTGTTTAGTTGGTTTAACTTTACATCCCCAGATGCTCAGCCACTCTGTTTAAAGAATGAAAATATCTCCAGTGAGGGTCCTAAGGTATTCCGATGTTTCCCTGCACCAGGTATGACCCAGCTCAGGGCTATGTTCCAAAACCTACCCAGTTTAGACTTGTATCCCTAGAGTTCAGCCAGAGCCCAGCTAACTTCTGGGAAACAGAAGGTGGGGTAAATTGACCAGGAGCTCTTGTTGCTCTATCTTCTCATGGTGGAAGAAAGGCAGTTCTGCAACTATGACCTTACCCTTTCCAACCTGGCCTAATTTGGGGGCGTAGATCATTCAATAGCAACTCAAAGGGAATTGGCCCCCTAACGCACAAACTTGCCCTGGCTGAACAGTGTAGAAGGCAGCCAACTTCACACACAAACTTAATGTGGTGATGACAGTCTGTTAAGTCGGTAGTAATTCTGGACATGCATTAATCACTGCTGCCTGCCCTTAGCGAGCCATAGCTGTTACTCAAAGTCTCTTGCATATAGATTGTCTTCGAGCTCTCTAGAAGCAGGCACTCTGGGGAGTTAAAAATAAAGCAGAAATAGAGTTCCTGTACTTGGAAGGCTTAAACAATCTAGTCCTAAAATGTAGGGCTTGCCTTTATGGGGGCTTTTGACTACCTTTGAGGGAGGAAGTGGTAAGGGAAAATGTCTTATAATACGTTTTAATCATTCATGTACAACAGTCATTCACGTACAGTATTCATGATTTAAGCAAGTGACAGGAGGTGGTTTGGAGGGTGCATCTGCACTGGAGGAGGGACCACATGCATTATGTAGCAGAGGGCTATTTTTTCTCCAAGCTAGTCTTCACTTCTGTAGGCTGGGAAAATCCCCTTGGTACCGACCCCATGATACATTTTTCCACTAAATTTTATGTCTTTTCAACAGTATGTCCCCAATAAAGATCTTGGATTCCTTTCAAAACACTATTGTATGGAATCTGAGAGGTTCCTTTATAATGGAGTGAAAGCATCATGGGTTGTGGTTGGTTGGTATTAAGGGTTTTTAAATAAGGGCTCTTAAAGATAAAAAAAAAAATGTTTGAAAGCCCAAGTGAATTAATTGAGAATAGAACACCATATAAATATTTAAGCTCTTAGTAATACTACATACCATTTTGGTAAGCAAAAATTATTTTTATTAGCAGGTGCTGACATTATATCTCAAGCTGTTTTTAGAAAGGAAAATGATTCCGGAATCTATGTTAAACATAGCCATAGGGCTCCAGTCATCGATTAATTAACATGAAATGCTTTTGTGACACATTTAAGCCTATTTAGGACCCAAAGACTCTTTAGTCAAAGTGTTAACTACCCTGTGGAATCAAAAGAAAAAAAAATGTTTAAGGGTTTAAATATTGGAGATTTCAAATAGGTAGTCTCTGATATCTTAATGATAATTTCCTTTCAAATTTCATCTATCTAGCTATCTATGAGTATATGTACATACACACACACACACACACACACACATCCATCCATCCCATGGTGGAAAGATATAGATGTGTCATGACATATCATACTATCATCATTATTATAGCAGTGATGTAAATACTTATTAGTAAACTACTACTAACGAATTATTACCAATACATCCTTATGCATCAATAATGTATTAAAATTTCAAAAAATGGTAAAATCAATTCCATTGAGTATTAGTATATACTTAATTGTACAATGTCACAACCTGCCAGAGGTGATATGGAAATTATTACAATCTGCTAGGGATAATAACATTGAGATTAAAGTTCGTTTCTCTATTAACACATTGGAAAGTACTCTCAAATAGAGAATGAATCTTTTGAGAATCATAACCACTCTGTGAGACTGGTATTACTATATGATCATCCATGTTTTACAGAAGAAACAGGTTTAGCCAGGTTAAGTGGCTTGCCCTAAATCCCACAACCAGTGTTAGACAAAGCCAGGGCCTAACCCCAGCTTGAGCTCAACCACTTCATGGCATGTACTTTTAATCCTGTCATGATTGGCTCTTGTCTTTTGCTTCTCATTAAAAAACTAATACAAGTACAGGGGAGGGAGGATAAAAATTTGTTAAAGACATTACATAAACTTTTGATGTTTTCTGAACAATCACCCAACAATGTGACTCCTAAATACTACAAACTAAGATTTTGAATTTAAGATGTAAGTTTCTAATCACCACTAAGATCTTGGACGTGTATGTAGGATGTATTAACACATATGTAGGATGTATTAAGATTCATTTTAATGTTTAGATGGTCCATTTGTTTCTTTAAAAAGCAAAATAATAGAAAATAGGCCTATTTAAAAATAGGTAATTATACATATAGTCCTATTTTGGTAGAGATGAGGTAGTGTATGAACACTTACTTGAATAAAAAAAGCAAAGCCATAACCATCCCTTAAATCCTATAACAAGGGGAAAAGTGGGATGGCAAAACCTTAGCAAAATGTGTAGGGCTACTGCTGGCTGCAGAACAGCCCTGTAGAGAGGCTGTGGTCCCTGACCGAGAGGACTAATGGGTGTCACTATGCAAATTTGCTGTCCCACACATCAAAGGTCTGATCCAGCAGAGTTTTAAAAGAGAAACCAAGAGAGGAAAGAGGAATGCAAAGGAGAGTAAGGGAACACAAAGGGAAGAGGCTTGACCCAACTAAACTTCAAACTAGACAACAACAAACTGATTGGTCAGGCATTTTTATTGAAAGCCCAGAAGTAGCTTACCTGTTCCAGTGTGGGTTTGTGGCCAATGATTTTGTCAATGTGAAGTGCTTTAACAGTACATTCAGACTAATTTTGCACCCCCAAAGCCTTTGGTCAAAATATCATTGAACTGCATCAGGAGGAATATAGTGTATTTTGAAACCTTCAAATTTGAAAAATTTTAAAGAGCTGGGGCTCTCGTCTCTTGATAAGTCGTGAAGGCATTAAAACAACAGTTCTGATTGTAGAGGAAAGCGTCATTTAGACCAGTGCTTCTCCAAACAAGAGTCCGAAGTCTGATGGCAGCAACATCACTGGGCAGCTTGTTAGGATGCAAATTCTCCAGGCCCAACCCTGAGCTATGGAATGAGAATCATTGAGGGTGGGGGCCCAACAGCCTGTTTTAACAAGGTTTTCCTGTAATCCTTGTGTGTGCTAAAGTTTGCAAAGCACTGATTTAGACTACTGTTTATCAAAGTGCAGATTACAACCCCATAGGGGGGTGTAAAATCAATCCAATAAGCAGTGACCAGCATTTTACAAAAGTGAAGTCAAATAGAAAGCAGAGTGCATTTCAGGTGGCATGGGTATTATTTCAAAAACCCGTTGCAGTTCTACGTATGTGTATACCTGTGTGTACTCATTTGGATGAAGCAGCACTTTTAATTTTTGAAGAACTGGTAGGTATAATAAAGAAGTGATGGCCAGGCACCGTGGCTCACGCCTGTAATCCCAGCACTTTGGGAAGCCAAGGCAGGTGGATCACAAGTTCTGGAGTTAGAGACCATCTTGGCCAACATGGTGAAACCCTGTCTCTACTAAAAGTACAAAAAAAAGAGCCAGGCATGGTGGCACGTGCCTGTATCCCAGCTACTCTGGAGGCTGAGGCAGGAGAATTGCTTGAACCTGGGAGGCGGAGGTTGCAGTGAGCCCAGATCGCGCCACTGCACTCCAGCCTAGCGACAGAGCGAGACTCCGTCTCAAAATAAATAAATAAATAAATAAATAAATAAATAAATAAATAAGCGACACATTTTCAACGAAGTCAGAACTGTTTGGTTGACAATAACACACATCGACAGCTTCATGCTGGTGACTGGAGAGAGATGAGAGGGGTGAGGAGAGAGGAAAGAGGGCCAAGGAAAGAACATGGAAGGCCAGCATTTTATCTCCAGAATCTTCGTGGGGAAAGAAACAAAAAGGCTCACCAGAGAGGAGGTGGAAGGGGCACCCACCACAAGCAAAATGTCAAGGAGAATAAGAACATGATAAGTTAATGAGTGACATTCAAGAAAGAATCGTTTTAGTACAGCTGGTGAGGATATGTGTATTCACTCACTCATTCATTCATTCATTCACAAAACATTTATTGTACCATGGCAAGACCAGACACTGGGTTAAACACTGGAGGTACAGACATGAAGTTTATCATGGAGCCAATTGTGTAGTGACAAGCAAGATATCTAATAATAATAATAACATGATCAGAGCTATGAAGGAGGTATTGTACAGCACTGAGTGGGAACACTGAAGTCAGTCTGTGATGCTGGGATGGGGGAGGAGGTGGCAGGAAACATCTACAAGGAGAGGGCACTTAACCAAAATGATGACCATATCTTAACATGATACTGCATATAAAGCACTGAGTACCTTTGTTTTTCCATTTATATATGTGTGTTTGTGTACATAGATACACAATGCATGTCTTTATATGTATACATATATTCTCCATTTGTTTAAAAACTTGATTCCCATACCCTAAGAGTGATGAAAATCATTACATAAATGACTTATTGCAAATAGTGAAAAAAATGACAAAGTATTTATTTCTGTAGTTTTATAAAACACCACTTGCTATTATTTTCAAGTAGAGACTAGACATTTTCAAAATGGGAGTCTCAGAGCAGGCTGTTCCCTGGGTATCCAGACCCTGCTCTGCCGTGAGGAGCCCACACCAACTCCGAGGAAGGCACTGAGGAGAATTTTATTACATTTTAGAGAAGTTATAGGATTTTAAAGAGGCAGGTGCCCTAGGATTTAACACAAACAGTTCAGGTAAGAAACCCAAGGGCCTGGTGCGGTAGCTCACGCCAGTAATCCCAGCACTTTGGGAGGCCGAGGCAGGTGGATCACTTGAGGACAGGAGTTCAAGACCACCCTGGCCAACATGGTGAAAGACCGTCTCTACTAAAAATACAAAAATTAGCCAGGCGTGGTGGCACGTGCCTGTAATCCCAGCTACTCTGGAGGATGAGGCAGGAGAATCGCTTGAACCCGGAAGGCGGGGGTTGCAGTGAGCCGAGATCGTACCATTGCACTCCAGCCTGGGTGACTGAGCGAGACTCCGTCTCAAAAACAAAACCAAAAATAAACCTGAAGTCCAAAAACGTAAAATAATCTGCTCACTACAGATAATTTAGTTTGGTGTTGGGCCTAGATCCTAGGTTTTGTGAGTCAGGTGCAGCGTTCCTGGCACCACAGTATTTGCCCTGCCACGGAGGGTCAAGCTGGATTATCCCGAGTTCTTCCAACTCCACGCTTCCTCCCAGGTTGGTGTTTCATGAGTAAGTCTAATTGAGATCAAGCTGGCTTTTGAGCTTCTGTTTTTTTAAAATCAGTGTGTAACACCAACACCCACCGAAACCAAATTGCTCTGGGCAGAGGACACAGCCATTCACGCCCCCCGCCAGGAAAAGCTGCAGCTGACACAGGCTCCTACAGCGTCAGAGGGCCACGTGCGGGAGGAGGGGCCGCCTTCTGGTTGGCGCCCGGTGTCCGTTCCTCCTATCGGCGTAGGCCCCGCAAGGAAGACAAGGGCGCGCCCTGGCTGGGAGGGCGGGGCCAGAGACCTGTCCATCACCGAGTCCATGGGTGGCAGCACCTACCACACCGCAGTACCTTGGCGAGGCGGAGCAGGGGCGGGCAGGTCGCGGATGGGGGAGGCGGAGCAAGGCCGGCGGGAGCCAATCGGCCTGGCGGTGCGAGGAGGCGGGGGCGGGGTCACCGCGCGCGACCCAAACACACGGGCCGGGCGCACCCTGCCGCCGCGCGGCTCCGCGGCCTTCCGGCGCGAGGGCCAGGGAACCTCCTCCCCTCTTGGGCACCCCCCGCCTTCGCGGCCCAGATCCTCCCGCCAGCGCGGCCCCTCCTTCGCAGGGGGAGCGAGGCGACGGTTGCCGGGAAGCGCGCGCCACCTCTCCCTCCCATTCTTCGTTCTCCCCTCGCGCGCCACCCGTTTTTCCTCTTTCTCCGTTAATAACAGCTGGGTGGCTGGGGGAGGAGGGAAGGTGGCCCCGGCGGAGTCTGGGCGGGCGCCTCCCACTCAGCCGCCAGCCGCCGTGGGAGCCGGAGGATGGCGGCGGTAGCAGCGGCCGCCCGAGAGGAGGCGGTGCCGATATCGGGGGCGCCGAGCGCGGCGGCAGAGAGCGGTAGCGGCCCGTCGTGGCGCACTAGAACCGAAACCAGCGGCAGCCGCACGGCCACTTGAGCCGCCCCTTCCTGCTGGAGCCAGCGAGGGGTGCTTGCAGCCGGGACCCCTTCCTCACCGCGTCTCCTCGTCTCTCGCGCCCGCGTCAGGCCGCCAGCCTCGCCCACCGCCCCAAAAAGAGCGCGCCGGGCGCCGACTGCACCTCTGGACGCCGGGCGGCGGCCCTGGACGTGCGGGGGCCTCTCTGGGCCGGCCGCGGCGCCTCGGCCCTGCCCTCTAGCTCCTGCGCTCGCTCCCGCCCTCCCGGCTCTCGGGGCGCAGCGCGCGGGCCCGGCCCGGGGCAGGGCGGACATGGGCGCCAAGCAGAGCGGCCCGGCCGCCGCTAACGGCCGCACGCGCGCGTACTCGGGCTCGGATCTACCTTCCAGTAGCAGCGGAGGGGCCAATGGGACCGCGGGCGGTGGCGGGGGCGCTCGGGCCGCCGCCGCGGGGAGGTTCCCGGCTCAGGTGCCCAGCGCGCAGCAGCCCAGCGCCTCAGGCGGCGCCGCGGCGGCCGCGGCGGCCCCGGCAGCACCGGCAGCCCCTCGCAGCCGCTCCCTCGGCGGGGCCGTGGGGAGCGTGGCGTCGGGGGCCCGCGCAGCGCAGTCCTCCTTCAGCATCCCGAACAGCAGCAGCGGCCCGTACGGCTCGCAGGACTCGGTGCACAGCAGCCCTGAGGACGGCGGCGGCGGCCGGGACCGGCCGGTGGGCGGGAGTCCCGGCGGGCCGCGCCTGGTGATCGGCTCCTTACCAGCTCACCTCTCGCCGCACATGTTTGGAGGTACGGACCCCTCTCCGCGCACCCGCGCTCGGTCCTCCCGCGGCTGCACGTGGGCCGTGGCCGCCGGCTATTTTTACCCTTCTCCTTTTCTCCTTCTGCCGGGGCGCCGGGGGCTGCCTCCCGGACCAGCCCGCGTCGGTCTCCATCCTGGGAAGAAACCCGGCGCTTAACACCGGCGGTGCTGCTGCCGCGTAGACGCGTGATTTTGTTTTTAAACACCGTGAGCCACCCTCACCTCAGCGGATGCCCAGTAGAGAAAGTCTGTTTTCCAGTGAGATGACTGGAGCAAATGTTGTTTTACAACAAACCGACGAAACAGCCCTTGTGGTTGTGGTTTTTAGTACCAGGAAGTCAGGAGGAGACCCGTTGCTAAATGTAGTTCTATCTGGGGACTGGAGTGGGGAACAATTTTTAAAAGCCAAAAGTCAAAGCGTCTCAAAGAACACTGAGTTACCATCTTTGGACCGACTTTTAATATAAAGCTGTAATCCTGAAATCTGTGTCAGTAGTCCCACTTACTATGTCGCTTTAATTGGATGAATGCGTTAATGAAAAGTTTGTTTTTAAACGTCAGTAAACTACTTAAGATCACAGTTAATGTGAGTCCTGCTTAATTTGGAAAGCATTTAAAAAATGGAAAAGTTTCTTAAGGAAGTAAAAATTTTGCACATCTGCCTACAAGGTACAGTAATTGGCTAGGTTCTTTTGAAGAGCAGTGTTGACTAGAGTTAAGGAAAAGTCAGTTGTGAAAAATGGACATTTTTAATAGCAAAGTGATGTGCTTTACTATAGAAACAGGAGGAACTGTGCGTTGTCCTGGGGAAAATGAATTCTACTGCTTCAGTTATGTTTTATGCTGATCTACTTTATTGCAAAACGCTAATAGTAAATGAATCAAGACCACCTCCCCTCCCCGCTTTATGAAAATAAATAGAAGTATAGAAGATAGGCATTCCTATTTCATCGCATTAGAAATATATCTGGTATTAGAAATATTAGCAACTGAGCACAGATGAGCAGCGAAAACACCATCCCCTACATTTTTCTGCCTCTTTTACTTATATATTTGTAAACGTAGGAACTTTGGAGACTTAGTAAAGTGGAATACGTAGTAATTTATCTGTTCTGATGTTCTGTACGATCAGCACACACGCCAGCATAAATTAAAAATACGAATGTCATGTTTCTTTTTTCCCATCTTTTTAGTAACGCTTTGCACATTCAATATGGAACGACGCTTGACTTTTAATTAGCTACCTTGTTTTAAAGTAATTTTTGCTTCTTAAAAATATTCATCCGTCTTAAAACTGGGCCATTTTAAAAAGTCATTTGCTTTTGAGTAAAAGAACTCTACTGGTGTCCTTAAAGTGATTTAATCACAACTAATCTAACAGTTGAAGTTGCTGTAGTCCACACTGAAGAATATAAAAGGCAGTTTCTGAGAACTGGTGATTAGTGCGAGAATGAAGGGCAAACTGGTTTTTAATATTTATCTTTATCTTTTTAAAGTGAAAATTTGCATTTAGTAATTATCAGAAAATGAATATTTAAGTTTGCTAAAGAAGGGTGAATAGGAAAAGCCTTGTCAAGTTAATAGTTAATATTTATTTGATATGCTGATTTTTAAAAATTCATTTTCTAAGAGCTGATCATTCCCTTTGAGAAACATATTTCTATGGGTTTGTTTTGTTAAGTAAATGCATTCCATTCAGAGCAAGGGACAGTTGAGCCCCATGCTATTCCCTAGTAAGTAAAAATACCTAGTTGCTTAAAGTTGGAGATAAAGCATTTATCTTTTTTCTTATCTAAGTTCTAGATTTGTGCACTCACTATAGTTCTCTTAGTGCTGTTGGGGTTGGGTGACTGGGGCCTAGTAGTACAGTGACACTTTCTGAGGAACTTATACCAGCCTTACTCAACCAGGTTTCTGGAGAGAATTGTGCTATAGTGTGCAATGAATTTTAACTTTTAGCTCCAGTGCATTTAGGACAGCTTTAGTTATGTATCATTCCTGGAACTATTGAGAAAGCAGTCACTGAAATAATTTCCTATGTTTGGTGATTCAGATGAGGAACCTTAGTTGAGAATTGCTGGAAACGGATCAGAGAAATTACCTGTTCTTATTATATGACAGGATCAGATGAAAGTGCCACATCCTGAAATCTCTGTTGAGGCAGGGAGATGGAATACACTTATGTAAAACCCCATCCTAGTGGCATTGCCTTACTGAGATTTTTATCTATATTTTAGTGGACGGGTTATTAGGAAAACAATAGAAGCATGTTTCTCATCATCTTGAGATTTAGGGAGCTAGATGAAGAATCTTATAATTAAAAAAGTTAGACTTGACTGTACTTCACATTTACTTAACTTTTTAGTATCTATTATAACATTATTGTGTTTATTCAGTTACAAATTGTATAAATGGTTATATACAAATAACTGCATCTGAAAATTGATAAAAGGATTATTTCAGAATTAGTGGAAAGTTCGTATTGTTTTTTGTAAAATTGTTGTTTTAATTGTTGTTTATATTATTAACATCTCCTAATAAGAAAATATGGTACTAGTAAGATTCAAAATTATTCTCTTGTGAGCTCTCATGTAATTTATAGAAAATGAAAAACAGTCCCCCGCCTTTTATTTTTAACACTTAAGAGTCTAGCAAGTGGAATTGTTAGTAGTTCCCTCATAATGAATTGCCACATTGAACGAGGAAGTTTTCTGTGTTGGTTTTATGTTTTGCTGTCTTTTGGACATCTATTTTGGCTATATACACTCCTATTCTCTCTAGAGAACTGGAAGAGAAATGCCTAATCCAGATATTTCAGTGTGTAGAAATTTCTTAAACTTGAGTTGCCGGACATCAGAATGTGATTATATTTATGTAGGAGTTTTTAGGTGAAGTAAATCTTGTCCTTGTTATTCTTTTCAGACTGGGGAGTGTTAAAGTGAACAGATGCTTTCTTGACTACTGCTAGTATTGTCCATCACCTTTGTTTTAAAACAGGTCTTAAGGGTATTTCCTAATATTTAAAAATCTTGATGGTATCTTAGGGTTTGTTTGGCTTTAATTTGTGTCTACTTTTTTTTCCACTGTTAAGTAGCTTTTGTTCATAAGAGCATAATATGAGTGGTAAAATAGCCTTTAATGATGCAGCAAGGACGGGGTAGATGAATTGGGCTATAGAAATATACCAATACATGGAGATTATTTCCAGAGAAATCGTGTGGACTTCTATAATGTATCCTTGAGTCCGGAAGTGAAAATGTAAAATGACTTAATCTAAGACAACCAGTGGTGCTGGGTTGTTTTTGGCCTCCTGATTTTCTTGAGCTTTTTTGGGTGTGGCTTGCTCATGAGTATTTCAGTAGTCTGATTGTAATTCAGGTGCCTTGCTACTTGTGAAACATGTTTTCTTATATTGAAGGAGTGTGGGTTATCTCTTAAAACTGAATATGTTGAATAAGACCTGTATTTCTCGGAAGATTTCTCTTAATTTTTAAGGCAGATGTGAAGTTTTATGGTGTTAGGTTATTTTCATCAATTAACCATTATGGAATCGGTCTCAGTTATCACTTCTTACCAATATCAAGTGCCAAAATGTTTGAATTTGGGATACTGTAATTAATCTACTTCCTATTCCTGAATGTTATTTTGTGCCATTGAAGGCTTTTATGGGGAGTGGCAGAAAAGGAATGTTTGCCTCTTTCTAAGAAAAATGAGCCTTCTAACCACAACCCTGCCACTCCTGAAGTAATAAGAATTTTGGTGGTTATTGTTTCTCACTTGTAATTTCATACCTTCGTGTTATATGTTTTGCTGTGTGTAAGCGTGGCCTGTGTCATGGAAGTTTCTGCTTTGGGAATTTTTTGGAACTATTGTTGACTGCAAGGTGGGGAGGATTGGTGAGTTGCACAGGGCATCACCTGATCTGAGAGCAGCGGGACCTAAGAACTTGGTATTTTGATGCTTTGCTGGCTGGTGCAGTGCCTGAGGGAGTAAGAGCCCTGTTGTTGTAAGACAGTGTCTTACTCCCTCAGGCACATCTTCAGGCACATCTTACTCTCCTCCAATTTGATTGCTTTGCCTGGCGACCAGTAATTAAGTTCTTCTGATTACCAAATATCATTAATTAGATATCAACTTTTAAACTATTTATTATTATTTGGGTTTGTAAGGAGAATTGCCCTAATATTAGACTGATTACATGTAGTAAGTATTATGTACAATTGGATATATTGGCAAATGTGTTAAGAGAGAGTGTAGGAACTGCTTTATATAGCAAATTACTTCCTAAGTTTTACCTTATGTGACTATTCTTAAGAACTGTTATTTGAAATGTTAGTCTGTGTTTTAATTTTGCATGTACATGACATTTATTTGTTAAGAAATTGGACAAAACATAGGCCTTTTTGTGAAAAAAGGGTTCAGAAATACCTTAGGTTCTGATTTTATTCGTTTTCTAAGCTGCTTATTCACAAATGACTACAAATTTAGCGGTTCTAAGCAACACATTTATTGCCTCGCAATTTCTGTGGGTCAAGAGGCTGGGCACAACTTAGCTGTGTCCTCTGTAAGACTGCAGTTAAAGTGTAGGTCAGGGCGGGGTTGTTATCTAGAGACTCATCTGGGGAAAGGTCCGCCCCTAGATGTCCTTGGGTTATTGGTTGAATTTATTTCCTTGTGTCTATTAGGTTCAGAGCAGCTTGCTTCTTCAAAGTCAGCAAAAGAAGAGAGTCTATCAAAGGTGAACTGGTGCTATGTTCTTACGTAATCGTGTACATGTAATCACATACAACCCATTGCCTTTGCTGTATTTCATTGATGAGAAGCAAGTCATAGGTCCAGTTCACGTTGCAGGGGAAGGGAATTATACAAAGGTTTAAATACCAGGAAGTGTAGGAATCAAGAATAATCACATCAGTTCTTTCCGCCACATGGATTATAGATTGGCAGCTGAACATGTAACTTTTTTTTTCAACTCATTTTAATTTACTTTTAAAAAGTTGTACTAATGCATATGGTAAGTATAGTATTAATTAACATGAACTTAGCCCCTTTTAGGGACTGGACATTGTAGATACTGAGGGTACAAATGTGGAGCTTCTTTATGCACTGCTCAACTCTCCATTGAATTTGAGAGATGGATATATGTGATTATTATACAGTGCAACAAATTCTGTAATAGAACTGTTAACAAAATGCTTAGTGAAGTATCTTTGTCTAGGCTGGTCAAAAAATGCTTCACAGAGGAGGGTATGTTTGAACTGTAGTTTGAAGGATTTAGAAGTTTTATGGAGAGAGGGCACTATAGACTAAAGAAAAATCCACAAAAGTGTGGGTTTTGATAGGGCATACTGAAAAGTTAAATATGTCTGGATTGTAGGTTGCATAGAGGAATGATGAGAACCTGAAGCTAGAAAAATAGAAAGTGGAGCTGGTTGAAAGATTTTATAGTGCTGTAGGTTTGTTTTATCTAATGAAGTTTGAAAGCAGGGGGAGTATCATGATTAGGTCATTGGGCACAATTAACACTCGTAGTTTATGTGGATGGTGACCTTCTCTAGTGGTGCAGACTTCAGGCTGTATGCAGCATCCCTGATCAGGATTCAGTTCTCAAGGAGGAGAGTGTGATAGCAGGAGAATAAGTTAGGATTCTTTTAAAATATAACTGATAGAAGATGCCTATGTTGAAAACATGGCATTGGTGAGGGAAAAGAAAAGTTAGATTTGATTGAGATTTCTGAGGTAGAACTGATAGAATTGAGAACCTGGGTATATAGTGATGTCTTTAACCAGTATTAAAGATGAAAAGAGCAAGTTTTAGGAAATGATAATGAGTTCCTTTCAGGCCTGTTAAATTTGAGTGGCTATCGGATTTTCATCAGGATAGAAGTATACTTTAAGTGGTTGGAAACATGAGTCTCTAATTCAGGATATTACAAAAAACTGAGAAATCAATTTGCAAGTTATAAGTGAATCCAGAAAGTGGGTAAGATTACTAAGGGATGAATATAGATTGACGAAGGACAAGGATGGAATCCAGAGGAGCAAGTATTTTAAGAGACAGGTGGAGGAAGAGGCCAGCAGTTAGAATTCAACCAGAGGGAAAGGAAGTTTTTTAAAAACCTTTTTTTTTTAAATTATAAAAATAATACCTGTTCACTAGAGAAAAACTAACATACGAAAAAGCATGTATAAAAATCGCAAATTGCTTGTAATTTTACCACCAGAAATAACCAGAAAAAAGTGTTAATGTCTTTTATATATGTATTTGTTTTAGACACAAAATTGGGAACATTCATTTTTATATTGTTTTGATTTTAACCTTTCTGGTGTTCTAATACAAAGCTTTAAAGCTACACATTTTCCTCCAAGAATTGCTTTACCTGAATCCCACTGATTTTGAAGTGTTCTTGTTAACATTCAGTGAAAAATGTATTTTAATTTGCCATATGATTTCTTCTTGATCCATGGGTTACATATTCTTTGATAACATGCTGTTCCCATTTCCACCAGTTTCTAACATCACATTAAAATTTTTTATAACATGATTTTAAATTATTACCCAGTATTCCAAAAATCACTCAAATATTTAATGAGGACCCACTCTTCCAGACACTATTCTGGGGATACAGCAGTGAAGAAATAAGATAAAAATCCCTGCTTTTAGGGGCCTTATTATTCTATTTGGGAGAGATAGTAAACAAACAAGTAAAATACATAGTGTGTTAGGGCATTGAGTGTAATGGAAAAAAATGGAGTGCAAAGGCTGATAGAGATTCTGGGGTGGAGGCCTATCTATAGTTGCTATTTTAAATTGGGTTTTAAGGATGACCTCACTGACAAGGTGACAATTCAAGCAGAAAGTGAAGGAGCAAGCCATGAGGATCTCTGGGAGAAAAACATATTCAGGCACAGGGAGCAGTAACGAAAGGCCCTGAGGCATGAGTGTACCTGATATGTTTACTGCAGAGGGCTGTAGAATATGAGAGCATAGTGGGGTGGCATGAGGTTGGGACAGAATCATAAACTGCCTCATAACCACTAACCTGTGGTTTGCGGCTTTTGTTTTAAAGAGGGATGGGGAGACACTGGAGTATTTTTGTGCAGAAGGTTGACATAATCTGACTTGGGTTTTAAAGGATTACTCTGGCTATTGTGTGAGGTGGCAAGAGTCAGCAAGGAGGCAAAAATCCAGATGAAAGGTAACAGTGGCTTGGACTAGGGTGCCAGTGCCGGAGGTGCTAAGCAGTGGCCAGATTCTGGATATCCAGTGTTTTGAAGATAGAGCCACCTGGATTAGATGTGGAGGTATGAGAGAAAATGAAGAGTCAAGGATTTATTTGGTTGTTCCTTATGGTTGAGCATTTAGTTTGTTTGGTACAGTTGTAATAAAATACTGTTGCCATGAACTCCCTGGGAAGCAAATTTTTACAGTTTTTTTTTTTTTTTGGGTTGGAGTCTCGCTCTGTCGCCCAGGCTAGAGTGCAGTAGTGCGATCTTGGCTCACTGCAACCTCTGCCTCCCAGGTTCAAGTGATTCTTGTGCCCCAGCCTCCCAAGTAGCTGGGATTACAGGTGTGCACCACCATGCCTGGCTAATTTTTGCATTTTTAGTAGAGACTGGGTTTCGCCATGTTGGCCAGGCTAGTCTTGAACTCTTGGCCTCAAGTGATTCGCCCACCTCAGCCTCCCAAAGTGCTGGGATTACAGGCGTGAGCGCCTGGCCAGTTCTTAGAAATTTATCAGCGACATGGGATTGGCAGAAACAAAGATACACTTTTGTTCAAGGCATTTGATCTTTATTGCCAAATTGCTCATTAGAAATGGAAACAGCTTCTAGCAAGGTGTAATCTTTAGGACTATGTAAAATTTTTTAACCCATAAAAACTTGTGAGGTTTTTGATATTTATAAGTGCAGATTAGTAGATATATTTCGAGTAATGCCACCTATCAGAGTCATTATTTCATTCAGGGCTCTTTTTTTTTTAGCGATGAAAATATTTAGTGTGTCAGAAAATTATAGATGTATTCAGTCATTTGAATTTCATAAGTTCTGACCATGTGGAATATCCTAATTTTTGCTTGAATTGTGATTAGTCTGTAATAGTTCTTTAATTTACCTATTTATATGTGAGCTGAGGAAAAATAAAAGAAGAATGAAGCCATATATACATAATGGGTTATTTATTTTTATTTTTATTGTCTTTTTTTTCTTTTCTTTTTGTGGAGAACAGGGTCTCGCTATATTGCCCAGGCAGGATTATGTGTAATATGTTTCAGAGAGCCAGTGCTCAGTTTGAACAATACATTTTGCTATTTTTGTTGGTTTTTAATTTTTTCTACTGTTACCTCTATTCTGTTCTTTCTCATTTTGTAAAGTTAATTTTGTTCTTTCTCTTCACTTCTTTTATTTTTTATTTATTATTTTTTAATGATAAAAGCGTTTAAGGCTGTGTTTACTTCTTGTTACATATAGTCACTTCCCATAGCTTTGGATACTTAACCATTTTCATTATCATTGAGTACACATTTTTTTTTCTTTTAAAAGTCATTTCTATCGAGGAATAATCATGTTAACTGCATTTTGATATTTTCTTTTACTTGGAAGTTATTTTAAAGTGTGGCTTTATTGTGGTGGTCCTTACTACTACCTATCGTTACTTCTAGTGTTAATTTAGAAATATTGCACCGTGGCTGGGCACGTGGCTCACGCCTGTAATCCCAGCACTTTGGGAGGCCGAGGTGGGTGGATCATCCGAGGTCAGGAGTTCGAGACCACCCTGGACAACATGGCGAAACCCCATCTCTACTAAAAATACAAAAATCAGCCGGGCATGGTGGCAGGTGCCTGTAATCCCAGCTTATCAGGGGGTGCTGAGGCAGGAGAATTGCTTGAACCTGGGAGGCGGAGGTTGCAGTGAGCCGAGATCGCACCACTGTACTCCAGCCTGGGTGACAGAGCAAGACTGCATCTCAAAAAATATAAAAGTATTGCACCATGGTCAGAGAATCTTAAGTCTTTCAGTTGTAAAGGATAGAAGCATAACTCAAAATAGCATTAAGTGGGAAAACTGTATATTGTTTCAAATTATTGAAAAGGATCCTAGGGTAACTTAGAGAATTGAAGGAACAAATGCAGGACCCAAGGCCCCTGGAGCTGAAATTTAGAGAGAGGGAGGGGGAGGGGGAGAGAGAGAGAGAGAGAGAGAGTGTGTGTGTGTGTGTGTGTGTGTGTGTGTGTGTCTGGGATTGCAGGTGTCAGCCACTGCCCCCAGACAGTATGGACCTTCTTTAAGCTGGAGCCTTGAGACTCTCTGTACTTGCAACTACATGCGATCTTTCAGGCCTGAAGGGACTACCTTTCTCTACCTCCAGCAGAAAGGACTCAGATTAGCTCAGTTTGAGTTCCGCATCTGTCCATAAATTACAAAAGCAGAGATGGGATGCACTTTATATCCAGGCTGTATTCTGTTATTGTGGGGAAGAGTTTAAGTCTTCAAGTCATGTTTCTTGGGCTGACCTTAAGCAAGTTGCTTAGTTCCTCTGTACCTCCGTTTTCTCCTCTCTAGAATCAGGCCAGGTACAGTGGCTTGCACCTGTAACCCCAGAACTCTGGGAGGCTGACGGGGGCGATCGCTTGAGCTCGGGAGTTCGAGGCCAGCCTGGGCAAAGTGGTGAAACCCAGGTTCTACCAAAAATACAAAAATTAGCCAGGTGTGGTGGTGCATGCCTGTAGTCCCAGCTACTCCAGAGGCTGAAGCAGGAGGATCGCTTGAACCCAGGAGGCTGAAGTTGCGGTGAGCCAGGATTGCATCACTGCACTCCAGCCTGGGCGACAGAATGAGACTCTGTCTCAAAACAAAACAAAAACCTGCTTTTGTAGTATTGTGAGGGTTAAAGTAGTCCACATACTTCATACCTCTGTACTTTTAACTATTGAACGAACCTCTTCAATGAATGAAAAAATTAAAACATCCAAGATTTATGCCCCACTTCCAGTCTCACCCTCCTCAGAATGACCATGTGCTTTACTCTGATACCATATTCCTTTCTCTTCCCAACTGCTCAGATTTTGCAAAAACAATCCAGTTTTCATTATTTTTATAATCTGTCTTCCTTATATTTACAAAATTCTCCCCTGAACATTTGAATCGAGTTTTTCAGCACATTTACTATGCCAAACACATGGTAAAAACTTTGTAAATATTGAATGTTTCCCAAATTATATTTGATAACTACATTACTATGTTTTTTTTTCTTTTATTATTATTATACTTTTAAGTTTTAGGGTACATGTGCACAATGTGCAGGTTAGTTACATATGTATACATGTGCCATGCTGATGTGCTGCACCCATTAACTCGTCATTTAGCATTAGGTATATCTCCTAAAGCTATCCCTCCCCTCTCCCCCCACCCCACAACAGTCCTCAGAGTGTGATGTTCCCCTTCCTGTGTCCATGTGTTCTCATTGTTCAATTCCCACCTATGAGTGAGAATATGCGGTGTTTGGTTTTTTGTCCTTGCGATAGTTTACTGAGAATGATGATTTCCAATTTCATCCATGTCCCTACAAAGGACATGAACTCATCCTTTTTTATGGCTGCATAGTATTCCATGGTGTGTATGTGCCACATTTTCTTAATCCAGTCTATCATTGTTGGACATTTGGGTTGGTTCCAAGTCTTTGCTATTGTGCATAGTGCCGCAATAAACATACGTGTGCATGTGTCTTTATAGCAGCATGACTTATAGTCCTTTGGGTATATACCCAGTAATGGGATGGCTGGGTCAAATGGTATTTCTAGTTCTAGATCCCTGAGGAATCGCCACACTGACTTCCACAATGGTTGAACTAGTTTACAGTCCCACCAACAGTGTAAAAGTGTTCCTGTTTCTCCACATCCTCTCCAGCACCTGTTGTTTCCTGACTTTTTAATGATTGCCATTCTAACTGGTGTGAGATGGTATCTCATTGTGGTTTTGATTTGCATTTCTCTGATGGCCAGTGATGGTGAGCATTTTTTCATGTGTCTTTTGGCTGCATAAATGTCTTTTGAGAAGTGTCTGTTCATATCCTTTGCCTACTTTTTGATGGGGTTGTTTTTTTCTTGTAAATTTGTTTGAGTTCATTGTAGATTCTGGATATTAGCCCTTTGTCTGACGAGTAGATTGCAAAAATTTTCTCCCATTTTGTGGGTTGCCTGTTCACTTTGATGGTAGTTTCTTTTGCTGTGCAGAAGCTCTTTAATTAGATCCCATTTGTCAATTTTGGCTTTTGTTGCCATTGCTTTTGGTGTTTTAGACATGAAGTCCTTGCCCATGCCTATGTCCTGAATGGTAATGCCTAGGTTTTCTTCTAGGGTTTTGATGGTTTTAGGTCTAACGTTTAAGTCTTTAATCCATCTTGAATTAATTTTTGTATAAGGTGTAAGGAAGGGATCCAGTTTCAGCTTTCTCCATATGGCTAGCCAGTTTTCCCAGCACCATTGATTAAATAGGGAATCCTTTCCCCATTGCTTGTTTTTCTCAGGTTTGTCAAAGATCAGATAGTTGTAGATATGCAGCGTTATTTCTGAGGGCTCTGTTCTGTTCCATTGATCTATATCTCTGTTTTGATACTAGTACCATGCTGTTTTGGTTACTGTAGCCTTGTAGTATAGTTTGAAGTCAGGTAGCGTGATGCCTCCAGCTTTGTTCTTTTGGCTTAGGATTGACTTGGCGATGCGGGCTCTTTTTTGGTTCCGTATGAACTTTAAGGTAGTTTTTTCCAATTCTGTGAAGAAAGTCATTGGTAGCTTGATGGGGATGGCATTGAGTCTACAAATTACCTTGGGCAGTATGGCCATTTTCACGATATTGATTCTTCCTACCCATGAGCATGGAATGTTCTTGCATTTGTTTGTATCCTCTTTTATTTCATTGAGCAGTGGTTTGTAGTTCTCCTTGAAGAGGTCCTTCACGTCCCTTGTAAGTTGGATTCCTAGGTATTTTATTCTCTTTGAAGCAATTGTGAATGGGAGTTCACTCATGATTTGGCTCTCTGTTTGTCTGTTATTGGTGTATAAGAACGCTTGTGATTTTTGTACATTGATTTTGTATCCTGAGACTTTGCTGACGTTGATTATCAGCTTAAGGAGATTTTGGGCTGAGACAATGGTGTTTTCTAGATATACCATCATGTCATCTGCAAACAGGGACAATTTGACTTCCTCTTTTCCTAATTGAATACCCTTGATTTCCTTCTCCTGCCTGATTGCCCTGGCCAGAACTTCCAACACTATGTTGAATAGGAGTGGTGAGAGAGGGCATCCCTGTCTTGTGCCAGTTTTCAAAGGGAATGCTTCCAGTTTTTGCCCATTCAGTATGATATTGGCTGTGGGTTTGTCATAGATAGCTCTTATTATTTTGAGATATGTCCCATCAATACCTAATTTCTTGAGAGTTTTTAGCATGAAGGGTTGTTGAATTTTGTCAAAGGCCTTTTCTGCATCTGTTGAGATAATCATGTGGTTTTTGTCTTTGGTTCTGTTTTTATGCTGGATTACATTTATTGATTTGCATATATTGAACCAGCCTTGCATCCCAGGGATGAAGCCCACTTGATCATGGTGGATAAGCTTTTTGATGTGCTGCTGGATTCGGTTTGCCAGTATTTTATTGAGGATTTTTGCATCAATGTTCATCAAGGATATTGGTCTAAAATTCTCTTTTTTGGTTGTGTCTCTGCCCAGCTTTGGTATCAGGATGATGCTGGCCTCATAAAATGAGTTAGGGAGGATTCCCCCTTTTTCTGTTGATTGGAATAGTTTCAGAAGGAATGGTACCAGCTCCTCCTTGTACCTCTGGTAGATTTCGGCTGTGAATCCATCTGGTCCTGGACTCTTTTTGGTTGGTAAGCTATTGATTATTGCCACAATTTCAGATCCTGTTATTGGTCTATTCAGAGATTCAGCTTCTTCCTGGTTTAGTCTTGGGAGGGTGTATGTGTTGAGGAATTTATCCATTTCTTCTAGATTTTCTAGTTTATTCGCGTAGAGGTGTTGGTAGTATTGTCTGATGGTAGTTTGTATTTCTGTGGGATCGGTGGTGATGTCCCCTTTATCATTTTTTATTGCGTCTATTTGATTTTTCTCTCTTTTCTTCTTTATTAGTCTTGCTAGCGGTCTATCAATTTTGTTGATCCTTTCAAAAAACCAGCTCCTGGATTCATTAATTTTTTGGAGGGTTTTTTTTGTCTCTATTTCCTTCAGTTCTGCTCTGATTTTAGTTATTTCTTGCCTTCTGCTAGCTTTTGAATGTGTTTGCTCTTGCGTTTCTAGTTCTTTTAGTTGTGATGTTAGGGTGTCAATTTTGGATCTTTCCTGCTTTCTCTTGTGGGCATTTAGTGCTATAAATTTCCCTCTACACACTGCTTTGAATGTGTCCGAGAGATTCTGGTATGTTGTGTCTTTGTTCTCGTTGGTTTCAAAGAACATCTTTATTTCTGCCTTCATTTCATTATGTAGCCAGTAGTCATTCAGGAGCAGATTGTTCAGTTTCCATGTAGTTGAGTGCTTTTGAGTGAGTTTCTTAGTCCTGAGTTCTAGTTTGATTGCACTGTGGTGTGAGAGACAGTTTGTTATAATTTCTGTTGTTTTACATTTGCTGAGGAGTGCTTTACTTCCAAGTATGTGGTCAATTTTGGAATAGGTGTGGTGTGGTGCTGAAAAGAATGTATATTCTGTTGATTTGGGGTGGAGTTCTGTAGATGTCTATTAGGTCCACTTGGTGCAGAGCTGAGTTCAATTCCTGGGTATCCTTGTTAACTTTCTGTCTCATTGATCTGTGTAATGTTGACAGTGGGGTGTTAAAGTCTCCCATTATTATTGTGTGGGAGTCTAAGTCTCTTTGTAGGTCACTCAGGACTTGCTTTATGAATCTGGGTGCTCCTGTATTGGGTGCATATATATATAGGATAGTTAGCTCTTCTTGTTGAATTGATCCCTTTACCATTATGTAATGGCCTTCTTTGTCTCTTTTGATCTTTGTTGGTTTAAAGTCTGTTTTATCCGAGACTAGGATTGCAACCCCTGCCTTTTTTTGTTTTCCATTTGCTTGGTAGATCTTCCTTCATCCTTTTATTTTGAGCCTGTGTGTGTCTCTGCACATGAGGTGGGTTTCCTGAATACAGCACACTGATGGGTCTTGAGTCTTTATCCAATTTGCCAATCTGTGTCTTTTAATTGGAGCATTTAGTCCATTTACATTTAAAGTTAATATTGTTATGTGTGAATTTGATCCTGTCATTATGATGTTAGCTGGTTATTTTTCTCGTTAGTTGATGCAGTTTCTTCCTAGTCTCGATGGTCTTTACATTTTGGCATGATTTTGCAGCAGCTGGTACCGGTTGTGCCTTTCCATGTTTAGTGCTTCCTTCAGGAGCTCTTTTAGGGCAGGCCTGGTGGTGACAGAATCTCTCAGCATTTGCTTGTCTGTAAAGTATTTTATTTCTCCTTCACTTATGAAGCTTAGTTTGGCTGGATATGAAATTCTGGGTTGAAAATTCTTTTCTTTAAGAATGTTGAATATTGGCCCCCACTCTCTTCTGTCTTGTAGAGTTTCTGCCGAGAGATCCGCTGTTAGTCTGAAGGGCTTCCCTTTGTGGGTAACCCGACCTTTCTCTCTGGCTGCCCTTAACATTTTTTCCTTCATTTCAACTTTGGTGAAGCTGACAATTATGTGTCTTGGAGTTGCTCTTCTCGAGGAGTATCTTTGTGGCGTTCTCTGTATTTCCTGAAGCTGAATGTTGGCTTGCCTTGCTAGATTGGGGAAGTTCTTCTGGATAATATCCTGCAGAGTGTTTTCCAACTTTCTTCCATTCTCCTCGTCACTTTCAGGTACACCAATCAGACGTAGATTTGGTCTTTTCACATAGTCCCATATTTCTTGGAGGCTTTGTTTGTTTCTTTTTATTCTTTTTTCTCTAAACTTCCCTTCTGGCTTCATTTCATTCATTTCATCTTCCATCACTGATACCCTTTCTTCCAGTTGATTGCATCGGCTCCTGAGGCTTCTGCATTCTTCACGTAGTTCTCGAGCCTTGGCTTTCAGCTCCATCAGCTCCTTTAAGCCCTTCCCTGTATTGGTTATTCTAGTTATACATTTTTCTAAATTTTTTTCAAAGTTTTCAACTTCTTTGCCTTTGGTTTGAATTTCCTCCCGTAGCTCGGAGTAGTTTGATTGTCTGAAGCCTTCTTCTCTCAACTCGTCAGTCATTCTCCGTCCAGCTTTGTTCCATTGCTGGTGAAGAGCTGCATTCCTTTGGAGGAGGAGAGGCACTCTGCTTTTTAGAGTTTCCAGTTTTTCTGCTCTGTTTTTTCCCCATCTTTGTGGTTTTATCTACTTTTAGTCTTTGATGATGGTGTTGTACCGATGGGTTTTTGGTGTGGATGTCCTTTCTGTTTGTTAGTTTTCCTTCTAACAGACAGGACCCTCAGCTGCAGGTCTGTTGGAGTTTGCTAGAGGTCCACTCCAGACCCTGTTTGCCTGGGTACCAGCAGCAGTGTCTGCAGAACCGCGGATTTTCGTGATCTGCGAATGCTGCTGTCTGATCGTTCCTCTGGAAGTTTTGTCTCAGAGGAGTGCCCGGTGGTGTGAGTTGTCAGTCTGCCCCTATGGGGGGGGGGGGGTGCCTCCCAGTTAGGCTACTCGGGGGTCAGGGGTCAGGGACCCACTTGAGGAGGCAGTCTGCCCGTTCTCAGAATCTCCAGCTGCGTGCTGGGAGAACCACTGCTTTCCTCAAAGCTGTCAGACAGGGACATTTAAGTCTGCAGAGGTTACTGCTGTCTTTTTGTTTGTCTGTGCCCTGCCCCCAGAGGTGGAGCCTACAGAGGCATGCAGGCCTCCTTGAGCCGTGGTGGGCTCCATCCAGTTCGAGCTTCCCGGCTGCTTTGTTTACCTAAGCGAGCCTGGGCAATGGCAGACGCCCCTCCCCCAGCCTGGCTGCCGCCTTGCAGTTTGATCTCAGACTGCTGTGCTAGCAATCAGCGAGACTCCGAGGGCGTAGGACTCTCCGAGCCAGGTGCGGGATATAATCTCCCGGTGCGCCCTTTCCGAAGCCTGACGGAAAAGCGCAGTATACGGGTGGGAGTGGCCCAATTTCCCAGGTGCCGTCTGTCACCTCTTTCCTTGACCAGGAGAGGGAACTCTCTGACCCCTTGCACTTCCCGAGTGAGGCAATGCCTCGCCCTGCTTCGGGTGGCACACGGTGTGCTGCACCCACTGTCCTGCGACCACTGTCTGGCACTCCCTAGTGAGATCAACCCGGTACCTCAGATGGAAATGCAGAAATCACCCGTCTTCTGCGTCGCTCACGCTGGGAGCTGTAGACCGGAGCTGTTCCTATTCAGCCATCTTGGCTCCTCCACCTCGTAATTTTAATTTTTAACTGAATTTTTAATGTTTTTAAAATTTCTGAGGTCTTTAAAAAATAGTGTTTTTTCATATATTCAATTTTTGTTTTGTGGGTACAATATCTTTTTCTAAGAATATTACTGATACGTATTTACATGTGTGTCTGTTTGTGTATATGTGTATATGTGTGTATGTGTATGTATATATATGTATGTGTATGCTTTTTTCCCTTTCCTGATGACTCGGTTTCTTCCCACTTGCTTTTTCTGTTTGTTTGGCTTCATTCTTTTGTTAGATATTTTCTTTAAATGTTTGGTGATCTTTGGCTAACTCCTGATACTTTTAAAGTGGGGGGCACCAAAAAGCAAATTGGAAGCTCTCTGTGCATATAGTGTCCTCTGGGCCATTTTCTTAGGAATATTACTGTCTTTTCTCTTGGGCTGGTCATATTTTCCCAAAATGGCTTTTCTTGCCTGGAAGATGCAATCGTTTAAGCTAGTGATCTAGGAGCAGAGTGATAAGAAGATTGAGAGTCTTAATACTCAAAATGATACTTTCATTTAATCTCCATATTTAGTATCAATACAGGACCTCTGCCTTCAGCTATTCCTGTTGTCTGCAAGTCTAGAAACTTTTCCCTCTCCTAATAACAAACTTGTAGTATAGTGCCAGGGTTGGGGTTGCTTAGCTGCTGCAAGTCAGGGAGGACAACTGGGAGATCTCACAGCTTCTTACACAGACTGGCAATGAATCTTTCTCTTTTAGGCCTGCCTTCACCCCTGCTTCCAGGGATATCTTGTGCTTGCCAATTCTTGTGCCTGCTGTAAATCAGTTTGCTTCTCTGCTTTCCTAGTTCTGCAGTGAAAATTATTATTCATTAATTTTCTTTCCAGAGTCTAAAGGTACTGCTTTTTATTTCATCTTCTTGATTTTTTATAGGTGTATTCCCTTTAAAAATTACATTTTTATCATTTTAGTAGGATGTTTGGACTGAGCAGAAACTAATGAATGTGTACAACTAGTTATCTTTACTTAGAGGTTTTCTTTTTTTAATTGCAGAAGAAATAAGAATTCACTCCTATAAAAATTTAGATGATACCCCTGGGCGTGGTGGCTCATGCTGGTAATCCCAGCACTTTGGGAGTCTGAGGCGGGTAGATCACCTGAGGTCAGGAGTTCGAGACCAGCTGGACTAACATGGTGAAACCCTGTCTCTACAAAAATTAGCCGAGCGTAGTGACGCATACCTGTAATCCCAGTGACTTGGGAGGCTGAGGCAGGAGAATTGCTTGAACCCGGGAGGCGGAGGTTGCAGTGAGTTGAAATCGTGCCATGGCACTCCAGCCTGGGCAACAAGAGTGAAACTATGTCTCAAAAAAAAAAAAAAAAAAAAAAAATTCAGATGATGCAAAAAAAGTGAAAGTCACTTTCAGTCCTCTGGTATGAACGTGTTCAATTAGTCCTCTTTAACTGGAAGTTCTCTTTTTTTAATTGCAAAAGAAATAGGAATCAACCCCAAAAAATCAGATAAGATAAAATGACAGTCACTTCCAGTCTTCCTTTGCTGATCCCATTGTCTTCCCAGATGTAACTGTTATTTTTTATATGTATACTTCCGTTTTAATTCATTTACATGCTTTTAAGTACATAGAAAAAAGTAGTTTCATTTTATATGTGATTTTGTGATGGAGGCTATGGAGGCTGTTATTGGCAAGAATGTGGTCATACTGTGTTCTTCTAAAAGCTGCTTTTTTTTTTTTTTTTTTTTGACACAGAGTCTTGCCCTGTTGCCCAGGCTGGAGTGCAGTGGCAGATCTCGGCTCACTGCAAGCTCTGTCTCCCAAGTTCATGCCATTCTCCTGCCTCAGCCTCCCAAGTAGCTGGGACTGTAGGTGCCTGCCACCACGCCCGGCTAATTTTTTTTTTGTATTTTTAGTAGAGATGGGGTTCTCACTGTGTTAGCCAGGATGGTCTCAATCTCCTGACCTCGTGATCCGCCCGCCTCGGCCTCCCAAAGTGCAGGGATTACAGGCGTGAGCCATCCCTGCCGTAAAACCTGCTTTTTCTCCATAACATGTATTTAGAGGAGTTTTCATGGGAGAACATATGAATATAACTCTTTTTTTTTTTTGAGACGGAGTCTTACTCTCTTGCCAGGCTGGAGTGCAGTGGCACAATCTTGACTCACTGCAACCTCTGTCTCCTGGGTTCAAGCAATTCTTTTGCCTCAGCCTCCCGAGTAGCTGGGATAACAGGCGCACGCCACCACGCCTGGCTAATTTTTGTATTTTTAATAGAGACAGGGTTTCACCATGTTGGCCAGGATGGTTTCGGTCTCTTGATCTCGTGATCCACCCGCCTCGGCCTCCCAAAGTGCTGGGATTACAGGCGTGAGCCACCATGCCTGGCACAACTCTTCTTTTTAAGTGCTGCGTACTTGCTGTTCCCTAGTACATATGCACCATGGTTTACTTAACTGTTCTTCTATTAGTAAATATTTAGAATGTTTATAATTTTTTACTTTTCCAGTGTTACTGTAAACATCTTTATGAATAAGTCTTTGTACATATGTATGATTTTTTTTTCTTCTAGGATGGTTACTATTCTAATATCAACAAGTATATTGCAGTATAATTCTGGCACTAATTACCTGAAGTTAGTGTCAGATGCCACAGTTGCCTTTGGGAAGGATGCTATCCCAATAAGGCTGCTTTCACTTCAAGTGCCAGCCACACCTCAGGGGTCTCCAGGGCACCTGCATTTCTGCCCACCAGACTACAAAATTTGGGGAATTCTATGACACCTCAGGTTTGATAGTTGGCTAGTACGACTCACAAAACTTAGGAAAACATGATACTTAACGATTCTTGTTATTTAGTTTTATTATAAAGGATATAGATCAGGATCAGCCAAGTAAGAGACACACAGTGCCAAGTACAGGAGGATCCTGAATGCAGAGCTTTCCTTTGCCCTCCTTGTGGAATCAGGCTGTGGATCCCTCCTGGCACATCTGCGTGTTCATGAACCAGGAAACCTCTCTAAGCCTAGGTGTCCAGACTTATTTGGATTTTATTATGAAGGCATGATTGACTGAAAATTGGCCAATTGATGGAACTCAATCGCTAGTCCACTTCTCCCCAGGGATGGGGCTGACTCACAGTCCCTGCCCTCTAATCACATGGTTGGTCTTTCTGGTGATTAGCTCCCATTCTGAATTGTCTGTTTAAAGTCAGGTGTGATCCAAGGACTTCATGAATAACAAAGACACTCCATCACTTGGAAAATTTCAAGAATTTTTGCTGTGCCAGGAACCAGACAAATTCTTTATTGTACAACAGATACCTAGAAATAGAATTTTCTGATTGAGTGGTAGGCACACTTCAATTTTTAATAAGTATTAAAAACCCCCCTTTACAAATGCATACTAATTTATTCTCTACCAGCAGTATAATTTCCTGTAACTTTTCTGTTATTAGATGGTATTCTATTCTTTTCCTCTATTTTGCTTCATGAAAAATTTGATTTATTAGATACATTTTCCAATTGCTAGTGAAAATGAGCATTTTCCCATGTGTTTATTGTTAACTACATGTTTCTTTTTTCAATTGCCAATTCATTGGGTTTACCCATTTCTCTATTGGGTTATTCATCTATTTTATATTGATTTGTAGTTTGTTAAATATGTATTAGCCCCTTTTTTGTTGCTATGAAGAAATACCTGAGGGTGGGTAATTTATGAAGAAAAGAGCTTTGTTTGGCCTATGGTTCTGCAGGCTGTGCAAGAAGCATGACACCAGCATCTGCTTCTGGAGAGGGCATCAGGCTGCTTTCATTCATGGTGGAAGGTGAAGAGGAGCTGGCATGTGCGGATCAGGTGGTGAGAGAGGGAGCAAGAGAGAAAGAAGAAGGAGTGCTAGACTCTTTTCAACAATTAGTTCTTGCTGGAACTAAGAGTAAGAACTCATTCCTGAGAGAATGGCACCAAGCCATTCATGAGGGATCTGTCCCCACACCCAGACACCTCCCATTAGGCCCCACCTCCAACATTGGGGATCAGGTTTCAACATGAGACTGGGGGTGGGCCAAGGGGCACCAGAAAAACCATATCCAAACCATAGCATTATATTATACATATTAGTCTTTTGTGTTTATATGTTTTAAATATTTCCTCCCATGCCATTTGTTTCTAAAATTAAGTTTTTACAAATTAGATTTTTATTGTGTTAATTATAATAGTAGAAGGCTGTGAATTTAAATTAAAATGGTATTTATAAGATTGTTGTTTCCTGTGAACGAAGAAAGGGCCTTTATTGCCAAGGTATTTTGTGATTTTAGCTAGCTTAGATATGTTGGATTGAATTCCATAGAAATTTAAATTACATAGGTTCCTGTCTGCCTCCTTATTTTTTGGAACATTTGAACTCCTTAAGAGTTGGAAGGAAGAAGAGAAAGAATATTTATTGTGGCAATATGATGGGAGAAGTCTAAAGGTTATAACTAACTTTAAAATTTCTGTGGATGTTATTTATCCAGATCATCCCTCTTTGTTTTATTAAAGGTGATTTAGAATTGGCCATACTCCAAGTGACAATTCTATAAATATCAAATTCTCTATTATAATTTGTTGTATATAATATTTATATACCTTTTACTTTTAGAAGTTTTTACAAATTGCTATGTGATATATTCTGTACTTTGTTCTGTATGGAATATGGAAGTATGTAATAGAAGACTTAATTCTTACATTCACAATCTTATTACCAATTTCTAAGAGATTTTCTAGAGATTAAAATGCTGGTTTTTTTGTCATAAAACTTTCAGAAATACCTATTAGAAATAGCTTCAGTAAATATTAATGAAGCTTTGTTTCTAGAACTCTTCATTGTGTATGGTATTTGAATGTATTTTAATATGCCAGCATGAATGTTATTTTGCTCATATTGATCTTGTATAATAATATTACTTGTTCACATCTGTAGATACTTTATAGCTTACAAAAGCATATTGATATCCTCTGATTAAATTCTTCAAGTAACGCTTTGCAAAAGGCAGAGAACATAATTTCCCCACTTTATAAATGAGAAAACTGAGTCTCTAAGATATATAGAAATTTGACTTTTAAGTAGTATAACTCATAATAACTCTGAATCCGTCCAGTGTTTTTTTTTTCATTTCACCATGAGTGTAGTTTCCGACTGATGCTGTAACAAATTACTGTAAACATGGTTGTTTAAAACCGCACAAACTTGTTACCTTTCAGTTCTTGAGGTCAGAAGTCTGAAATGAGTCTCACAGGACGAAAATCAAGGTGTTGGTAGGCTGCTTCTGGAGACTCTAGGGGAGAGCCTGTTTTCTTGCATTTTCCAGCTTCTAGAGGCCACCCACATGTCTTGGCTTCTGGCCCCTCTCTCCATCTTCAGAGCCAGCAACATTGGGCCAACTCTTAGCACACTGCCGTCTCTGGTTTTGACTCTTTTGCCAGACTCTTCCATGTTTTAAGGATCCTTGTGATTAAATTGGGCCTACTCAGAAAATCTAGGATAATCTCCCTATTTTAAGATCAGTAGATTTAGCAACTTTAATTCTACCTGCATCCTTAATTCCCGTTTGCTGTGTAACCTAACATGGTTCCAGGGATTAGAGTATAGACACCTTTGGGAGGCCATTCTGCCTACTACACTGTGATAACTCTTATATATCCTTATTGTATAAGAAAAATTGCAGTGTTTTTTATTACATAGTGAGTTATCAGAAGAGAAAGAAAAATGGTTGAGATTAAACTGTAAAAAAAAGATAATTTGAGTAAACTTTAGTGAGCCATTAGCTGTTACACCTGAGAGAAACTTACGAGCTCTTTCTCTAAAAGAAGGTTAAATGACTTTCTATGAAACACAATATAAATGAATGGACTTGCAGAATTGGAAAAAAAGGAAAACAAAAGAGAAAACTGCAATGATCATCTGGTTTAGTTCCTAACTTGAATAATTCAAAGCAGAGTTGTCTTTTATTTTTATTTATATTAAGCAAAATGTTAAAATTTTGTCTAGTTATAGAAAGAAGTTTTTAGGGTATAGCGAGAACATCCCCGAGGAGTCAATGAGTAAACTTCAGGTGGTCCATGAAGCTTTTGAAATTGTATATAAAATTTGTGTTTTATGATCATTTTTTTAGAGGAATAATTTATAGTTTTCATTAGATTCTCAAGAGGGATTCTGTCACCCCCGAATTAGTTACAAACCATTGATTAGAATTTTTTTTCATGTCTAATTGGAGTTCTTATTTTTGGGGGTATAGCTCTCTGATGTTTTTGTGCGGTTTTTTAATTCTTGAAAATTCATATAATAAAATATTAAGCTTTTGCTGTGTACTAGGTGATAATAATAGTGGATGTAATATTCATGAATATTCACCTAGCTTCGTGGAGCTTGGTGATTGTCACATTCTTCTTGCAATCTTTTTTAAGTGTTTTGATAATTTTTTTTCTTGAGCTTTAATTTTATCATCACTGGTTGCTGACCTCTTAGTGGGAAGGAAGCAGCTATTTTTTTCATTTTTTAAATTGAGGATTAATTTGCATACAGTGGAATGCACAGATCTTTATTTTACTGTAAGTTCTGGGATATATGTGCAGAACATGCAGGTTTGTTACATAGGCACAAGTGTCATGGTGGTTTGCTGCACCTATCGACCTGTCATCTAGGTTTTAAGCCTCACATGCATTAGGTATTAGTCCTAATGCTCTCCCTCCCCTTTCCCTTCACCCGTGTGTGATGTTCCCCTCCCTGTGTCCATGTGTTCTCATTGTTCAACTCCCATTTATGAGTGAGAACATAATGCGCAGATCTTAATTGCCTGATGTGACGAGTTTTGACAAATACGTAAACAGTGTACCAACGTACTGTCGAAACAGAGAATACTTTCATTACCTCAAACACTTCTCTCATGTTCCTTCCCAGTCATTCCTGCCCCACTGCTAAGAAGCTGATTAATATTATGTATTTTTCTTGCCTTTGACTAGTTTTGCTCATTGTTGAATTTCATATAAATGGAGTCATACAATATGTGCTGTTTCATTTCAGGAGTTTGGACAACTGTAAAATGAGGTTAGAAATGGGAGTCATTAGAAAGGTTAAGAAAATTCTTGCTATTGCTCTTTCCCCTTCATTCTACCTGCCTACTCCACACCCTGTCAGTTGCTGTGTAGTAGTAACACTGCACTCTAATTTGTGGGCACTGAATCTAAGAAGACCCCAAGTTGTTGTTTTTTTTTTTGAGACAGAGTCTTACTCTGTCGCCCAGGCTGGAGTGCAGTGGCACAATCTCAGCTCACTGCAGCCTCCGCCTCCGAAGTTCAAGTGATTCTCCTGCCTCAGCCTCATGACTAGCTGGGATTACAGGCACACACCACCATGCCCGCCTAATTTTTGTATTTTTAATAAAGACAGGGTTTCACCATTTTGGCCAGGATGGTCCTGATCTCCTGACCTTGTGATCTGCCTGCCTCGGCCTCCCAAAGTGCTGGGATTGCAGGCATGAGCCACCACACCCGGTCAGAATACCCCAAATGTTTAATTAATGATAGCTAAGTGAGGCTTGAGTATGTAGTTATCTCTAATAAAAGATAAACTTAATTAGAATCTAACACTTCCTGTTTTATCTATTCTTTAATTTTACATTATCTGATTAGCAAAGTTTTTGGATGATATTAAGTATTTTAAATAGGATTCACTACAGCAAAGTAGGATATAGTGGTTGATTCATTTGCAAATTCCAAATCCCCAGGAAAAGGAGAAAGTTCAGAGAACTTTATTTTTAGGATCATTGTTTCCAAATTTGGGAGAAATTTCACTGTCCAAGGAATGCAGAGAAATGGTGGAATGAAGATTGTGAGTTGGGAATTTGTTATGTTTTGTTGTAGTCTGAATCTTTAAATATTAGGTAGACAATGGCTAGATATATGTAGTTTTCTTTCTGCTTATGTGTTTCTTTTTTGTTTTCATATTTAAGCCCAGGAAGTATAAATGAATCAAACAATTTAACTGTAATCCAGAATTACAGCTGGGGCTAAAAAAATTTCAGCCTTGTGCAAGAGGAGCCTGGGGAGTTCTTATAGTTGTTACAACAATCAGACTGTACTGTCTTAAATAAGGACTCTACATTTATCAAAGATGAGAGCAGAGTCTGCTGCTCTGCTCTTACAGCCTTTCTTATCAAGTTGCCTGGATTGAGAAAAACAACTGGGATGACAGAACCTCATCCTGGATTCCTTTAGTATCCATGGGAAGAGAGTGTTTTTAAAGCTAGGAAAGGGGCCAGGTGACGTGGCTCAAGCCTGTAATCCTAGCACTTTGGGAGGCAGAGGTGGGTGGATCACTTGAGGTCAGGAGCTCGGGACCAGCCTGGCCAACATGGTGAAACCCCGTCTCTACTAAAATTATAAAAATCAGCTGGGTGTGGTGGCACATACCTGTAATCCCAGCTACTTGGGAGGCTGAGGCAGGAGAATTCCATGAACCCGGGTGGTGGAGGTTGCAGTGAGCCAAGATCACGCCACTGCACTCCATCCTGGGCAACAGAGTGAGACTGGGTCTCAAAATAAATAAATAAATAAAAGCTAGAAAAGGGACTTAAATTACTAAAAGCAATCTGGGGCGTGGTTCGCTGCATTCACTTTTGATATATTAAATATTTTTGGAAGAGGCACTGGGCATGGTACTCTGAGGTCAATCAAACTAGCTTTAGAACCTTCATCTTTTGCTTTCTTGGGCTTCACTTTCCAAAATGGACTACAGGATAATGAGGCTTTTTTTAAAAAAAAAAAAACAACTTATCTTTGTCTTAGATTTGAATATACTAGAGCGGGCAAAAATCCTATTATAACAGTCTCCGAAAAGGTAATTAAATGTATAATATAAGAACAGACAATTAGGTCAGTAGCCTAGCTAGTGCAGTGAAAAGAGCTGTGATGAGACATGTGGACAGGAGCATGCTGCTGCTTGTTCAGGAAAGGAGGCTGCTTCACTGTTTCCACAGGGGTGGTGAACCAATTCTGTCGGCTTCACTCCTTGGTGTTCGCAAGGCAGTTTTTGGAATCAGAACCCCTAGAGGAATTTGAGAACACTGACAGGCTTACTTCACAGAAAACTGAAGTCTGTTAAGGACCAAATTGTCTGTCATGCCTTTGACATTCCTGCTTTTGCTCTGTGTCCATGTACTTAATATTTTAAAGAGCTCTTACTTTTTAAAAATTACTGTATGTCGCAAGGACTAGAGAAAAGTGCTCTTCATTCTATATGTGAATATGTGATAGTGGACTTTTATAAACCCAAGCTGCACATGGCTTAAATGTTCTTTTGTATTTTAGCTGGCTTAAAATTGAGCATAGAGGAAACTGGAAATGTTCTCTAATATCATACATAGTCTCTGTATCTTATTTTTCTTTGTTTACTTATTCATTTAGTCAAAAAATAATTCAGTGCATGTTGCAATAGGTTAGGGAGGCTTTCTGGTCCTAGGAATGCAAGGATGAAGAAAAACTTCCGTCTTTAAGAAATGTATAGTCTCTAGTGTCCATCTATCAGGGCCTTGGAAACAAATGATTGTGATATAAATTAAAGTACTATGGTTTTTTTTTTGGTAATGTTGTTACCAAATTAGTGTATATGTGTACATAAAAAAGACAAGGTAATATCCATACACTAAAAATTGGTTATCTCTGACTAGTAGAAATATTGCTGTTGTTTTATTCTTGTATATTGCCATTTATTTTCTATGGTAACACATGTATTTTTTAAACAGAAAAGAACTGGTGGCGGTATCATCATCACTGCTACTCTGTAACTGCTCCTTCTCCCATGCTACCACTACTAATGCTTTCAGAGCTCAAATTCATACTCCAGTCTATCTGACTCCAGGTGTGTGCCATTAACTGTCAGGGCCCACAGAGCAAAATGCACTCTGGACAGCATCAGTGAAAGTTTATCCTATAGAATACTGGTCTCATAAGATTCTCCTGGAAGGAAGACTTCAGTAACTGAGCAAATTTGTAACCTATTAAAGTTCTGTAATAAGTCTAAGGCTGGGCGTGGTGGCTCATGCCTGTAATCCTAACACTTTGGGAAGCTGAGGCGAGTGGATGGTTTGACCCCAGGAGTTCGAAACCAGCCTGGGCAACATGGAAAAACCCCATCTCTACCAAAAATAGAAAACAATTATCCAGGCGTGGTAGTGCGCACCTGTAGTCCCAGCTAATCGGGAGGCTGAGATGGGAGGATCACTCAACTTGGCCTCAGCTCACACCACTGCACTCCAGCTTGGGCGATGGAAGTGAGATCCTGTCTCAAAACAAAAACAAAAACAAAAACACCTAGTTAACTCATTTTAATTCAGTATCTCCCAAATTAATTTTATAGTAACTTGACTCTTTTTTTAAATCATTAATCTTTTAGATGTTTTATGGCTCAAACAAACTTTTGGCGGGCCTGAGAATCACCCAGAGGGCTGGGCTCCACTCCAAGTTTCTGATTGAGGAGTTTTGGGGTGAAGAATGAGAATTTGTATTTCTAACAAGTTTCCTGGTGTTGCTGATGCCTACTCAGCCTTTGTTTTGTGTCTCCCAAGTCCCATTTTGCCTTGAGGTATAAGCTCATAGACTATGATAAACTGTGATGTTAGTGTTTTCCTGCTGGAAAAAGGTATCTTTAAGAATAGGATATGATTGTGTTGATCACAGAGTATGGGCTGGGTGCTTTATTAACTGAATTACCCACTGTAGCATTATAGTTGGTCCCAGACCAGCAGCATCAGCATCTCCTGGGAACTTGTTACACACATTTTTGGGCCTACCCCAGACCTACTTAAAACTTGGAGGCAGAAAGGGTACCAGCAATCTGTGTTCTAATAAACCTTCCAGGTGATTCTGATGCCTGCCAAAGTGTGCGAATACAGCTTAGTGGTTTTAAACCACTCAGGAATTGTAAATTCAGACTGTAAAAGCAGCAGGAACTCTCTTTGTGGTTCCAGATTCTCATTGGTGATTTTTCTGTCCCTTCCCCACCTGGTGTCATTGTTGAATAGATTTTCCTTAAAGTTGCCTGGGTAGTGGTGGTAAGGAGAGTAATATTATTTTGTAGTTTACCTTTGCAGTGAAGTCATAACCCTTTGAGGGTATCCTAGCTGAAGGCAAAAGCCAACTGCTGCTGTTCACTTTATCTCTTTGGGTTTCGAGTCTCCTCTCCTTTTCTGGCCTAAGCAGCTATAGCTTCTTGCCAGCTCATTCATGTTTTTTAAGGTTAAAAAAAATGCTGGATTTTGAGTTGTTTTAATTAGGATGGCAGGTCCAAGTACTTATTCTACTATATTCCAGGACTAGCATTCCCTATTATTACGTTTAATAGATTTTGCCAGATTGCTTTCTAGGGAAATGCAAACTGAAGTAGTAATGTGATAGCACTTTATGCCTGTCAGACTGGCAGAAAATAAAGTAGTAACATACTGTTGCAAGTGATACGGCTTGTAAATGATATTGGCGTAAATGCAAATTATTTTGGTCTTTTAGGAAACGTAAAAATGCTTGTGAGGCAAAAACCGTTGTGATATTGGAATAGGTGGAGGAAAGTATATTTGCAGCAGGTGCAACTAGCCATTGCTTCATTTTTCTGTGATAAAACTAGGGAAAAGTATGAATGGGTGTTACCAGTCTATTATGTTTAGGGCCATGGGTTGGGTCTTGTTTGAACAGCAAGGATAGGTGGACTTAAGGGATATTCATCATATAAATCATTGAGAGAGCTGATTGATGAAAATAGCATGACTTGCTTCCTCATTAACCCACCAAAAAGTCATAGGAAAATGAGGGAAATAAAGGACTAGGGTGAATTAAAAAGGGAGCTCTGTGCCTCTGGTGTGCTGGAACTAGCTCTTCCTGGAGTTGATAAATTATTAGAACTTCGGCAAGCCAGATGTTAAATATAACCATCATTAAAATTAAATTATATAAATTACATTTAAATTATATTTAAAACAAAGGAAATACTCAAAATTTATGTCCTAGTTTTATTATATTTTACTGTTATCTGTGTTCTTGAGGTTATTGACACCTGTTGTATCTGTGTGGTGGAAATACTGTCTGTCAGTGTGCAGTTGCACATGTCTTTCCTATTCTGTGTTCAATGATACCACTTTGGTAGCTTGAAATAGGACAGACTGTTTATACCATGGAAATCAGCAACTGCTACAAATCAGGATTTTTTTCCCCTGGAGAACAGTTGTTAAATATCTACCTGAATACCACTGAGTATAAAGTTTTGCTGTTTGAGATACTGATTGTCTTTCATCATTGTAAATGTACTTATTTTCTGAAGCTTTGAGCATTCTAATCTTATGTAAAATTTTATTGTTCTTAGGAAAATAGGTAACTATACTAGTTTTACTCATGTTTTAAAAGATATCTTAAGCTTCAAGGGAGATATGGCTTATTTTATTTAGCTTTTATTTTCATGTAGATAGTATTTTTGTAAGTTTGTTCTCCTTGTTTTTTAAAACATTGTCATTTAAAAAGTATACTTGAAAAACCTTTATAACAAATAACCACCCAGAATTTATCTTTCTTATAAGCCATTAGTTTCATTTCTTGAACTCATTTTAGCAAGGAGTACACTTTTTATTTTTATTTTATTTTATTTTATTATTATTATACTTTAAGTTTTAGGGTACATGTGCACCATGTGCAGGTTAGTTACATATGTATACATGTGCCATGCTGGTGTGCTGCACCCATTAACTCGTCATTTAGCGTTAGGTATATCTCCTAATGCTATCCCTCCCCCCTCTGCCCACCCCACAACAGTCCCCAGAGTGTGATGTTCCCCTTCCTGTGTCCATGTGTTCTCATTGTTCAATTCCCACCTGTGAGTGAGAACATGCGGTGTTTGGTTTTTTGTCCTTGCGATAGTTTACTCCACTTTTTCAGTTTTTAATGTGGACATGTTTTTGTGTGTATTATTTAATTCTTATAGCAGTGTTGTAGATGAGGTTGACCAGGTACCAGCAATAAATATTGTTTCTCTAGTATTTTTAGTTAGGGCTAACGTTTGATTTCTTGTAAGATTAAAGTGTCATATTTCCTACTTGTTTATTTGGTTTATGCTCTGGTACTTTAGTAAATCAGTGAATTGGGAGATTTTTTATAAGACTTGTGATTCTTGTTACATTCATCTGTCATACATGTTTCTAGCACTTATGGCAATGAAAATAAGATTGAAACATTGAAAACATTATTCTGGGTATCTTATTTATTACTGTTTGTATAGTGTAGTGGTTTTGATTTTTGGATCTGTAGCTGGGCCTTTGGGGCTTTGGCCCAGTCATCTAAACTCTCTAAGCCGCTCTTTCCTCAATATTAAAGTAATAATAATAGTAGCTACTTCATATAGTGGTTTTAAAGATTAGATGAGATAATGTAGCATTTAGCAAAGTGTTTGGCTTAAAGTGCTTCGCAAATGTGAGCTAACACTCTTACTATCAAAATAATAAATTCTCCTATCTGCAAGTTGCTTTAAATGGTGGGTATAAAGCTAGTAGTAAGTAAAGCATTACATAAAATACTTAAAATAATAAAAGCTATTGAAACAAAGTCAGGAAGAATGAAATTCAGTCTTTTATGGCTTATTATCAAAATAATAAATTCTCCTATCTGCAAGTGGCCTTAAATGGTGGGTATGAAAGCTAGTAGTAAGTAAAGCATTACATAAAATACTTAAAATAATAAAAGCTATCGAAACAAAGTCAGGAAGAATAAAATTCAATCTTTTATGGCATATGAGCAAACTACAATAAGCAGTGTCACTGTTCATTTGTTTAGGATAATGGTTAGGTATCAACCATAACAGCAAATGATAAAACCACCTATTCTAGTCACTGAAATACTAAACCGCTGCTTTAGTTGTGTACCTACATTATGGATAAACATAGATAATTTTCCTAAAACTCTGGATAATCCAATTGCTGTGAAATAGAATTTAGGTAATAAAAGGATTCTTGGTTCCTTTAGTAGTTTAAGTTGCACATTGACTTGCCTGTCGACCATATTTAAAATTACAGACTTTCTTTGCCTTCCCAAGTCCACTTTTTGAAATAGCTGTTAAGTAGCTCAGTGTCCAAATAATAAGTAAAACAGGAATACGAGGCAGAAGGGAGCATTGATAACCCACCTCTCAATACTACTAGAAAGTTGGCTGCCTAATCTCTCATTATTTTGTATTTATTTGCTATTTTATTCTGGGTGCATAGATTTAATATTATGTTGACACTTTTTATCCTTAGTATTGATTGGGTTTTCCCTCTTTTTTCTACTCTGCTACCTCTATCCCTTCTGGAACCAGTAGTTTAATGGTAAGTATTTAAATAAGATTTACAAAGTTTTTGACCTAGTGAGGATTTTTTTACCCTCACCTATCTTGGTGAAAACTTTGTAGACTCCAGATGGTCTCTGTGGTTTCCCAGGTTTTCGTTGTTGCCTTGTTTGTGTGTAGACTGATAAAACTTTAGTTCTGAGGTTCTCCTGTCCTTGCATGCTGTGTCAAATGGCATCCATTGTTTGTGTGTTTCATAGTGGATGTTTTTCTTGGAGCTTGCATTCTCTTTTTTCTCTTCTTTCTGCTGTTTTTTTTTGGCTGGGGGTGGAGGGGGTATTGGAGTGGGAAGGAGAAAAGTCTTTCTCACATCTGTACTACTTTTATTTTCCCTATGGCATTTGGAATCTTCCCAAATTTTGCCAGGTAGATCTCTGTAAGATGTTTGTTCTGTGTACATTAAAAGCATAATAACTAGTATCTTTGGGAAGAATTATAGACTGAGTCGAAGTCCATTGAGTGATACTGTTTTTATTGACCCTTAAGTCTGCTAAATTTGCTATCAAATTCTGTGATGTTATTTCTTGTTTCACATTTCAAGATATTTGAGGCTTTCAAGTGTTTTTTAAAGATATAAATATATTAGGATTTTTCATAGCAATAACCGTTACACTGTTACCTCAAGACTTTGTATTTTGATTTAATGAAATTTTTATTTACCACCGAGCATAATGTTTCACTCTTAAACTTAGATTGTGAAATATAATTTAACTGATTAAAAGAATGAGGCCAGATTTAATGTGTTAAAACTTAAATAGTAGACTTTGGAAAGCCACTTTCATAAAATTTTACCATCAAAGAAAATGTCTTTAAAATTTTTGTGTGTGAAATATAAATAAGAAAAATGCAGAAAATGGAAGAATAGAGTTAGAAAATGAATACCAATGCACCTGTCATCCATGTACAGTAGAACAGTACCAGCACTCCAGAAATCTTCCCCTTTGTTTTCCTGATTATAAAGCCCTTTTTTCCTCTTAGAATAATCATAATCCGTATATTTGTGATTATTTCTTTGCTATTCTTTGTTGTATCATTTGTATATACATTTGTAAAGAACATGTTTAATTTTGCCAGCTTGATATAAATGGAATCATACTCTTTTTTGGGTCTTGCTGCTTTTATGTTTGTAAGATTCATTTATACTGTGTGTAGTTCCTCATTCTGTAGTTTAAAGTTTATCATTTTTCTTTCTGTAAATACACCAGAATTTTTTCAACCATTCCATTGTTGGGTGTTTGTTTTCATTTTGCTATTATGAACGTTGCTGCTGTGAATTTTTTGTTAACATGTATTCTGGTGCATATGTGCACAGATTTCTTTAGGACAGTATTACTTAAAATATGGTCCTTTAACCGGCACCATTGGTGGTGTCATCTGTGTGAGCTTGTGAGAAATGCAAATCTGTGGGCTCCACCCTCAGTCAGAATCTCTGGGGATGGGGTCTAGGAAACCGAAACAAGCTCTCCACATGAATGAATCTTAAGCACATTAAAATTTGAGGACCACTGCTCTGGGATATATACCTAGAAGTGGAATTGCTGAGTCATAGGTTATGTATACCTTCAGCTTAATAGTGTTTTCCACTGTGGTTATATTGCTTTTTAGTTACACTGGTGTTTGAGAGTTTGTATTTCTTTACATCCTCTGTAACAATTAGTATTGTCAATATTTTATTTTTTTAAATTAGAATTTGAGTATTTTCTGAGTTACTTTTAACTAGAATTGAATTTTGGCTTTTCAGATTTACTGAAAAAATTGACTTAGATTTACTACAGACTTTCTAAAAATATTATTAGAAATCATAGAAGTAGAGGCAAATAGTACAATGAACTAAAAACTTCGTATCTCCAGCATCCACATTCAGTGTTCATTATATTTTGCAGTATTGGCTTCATTTATCTCTTTTCTCTGAATTATTTTAAAGACAGGTCCTAAATATGATGTCTTCACTCCTGTATAAATAAATGCATATATAGAATATGTACCATTTTCTTTACATGATGACAATGTCTTTATTACCGAGGGCCTTTTTACTTTAAAAAGTTAGAATAGACATCATATTAAAACATGTAAAAATTCTAAAATAATGGCAAAGCAGAGTATATAAGCTTTTATTTGGATATCATGAGTGGGACTTTGAACTTTCTCTGAACTCTTCTAATGTATTTAGTCAAATAGTTATACTGAATATTTTCTGTTTCAACAACCAGAGTCAAATTTAGATTTCTTAAAGGGATAATTTAACCATTATTTAGGATAAGAATGTGTTTAGAGTGCTCAGAAATTTGTCACTTCTCTGATAAAACTCAGCATGTATAATGATGATGTCCTAGTTAAAGACTGGAGTAGACAGCTAAAAGACGCCCTGACTCTTTACTCTTAGAAGCAGCTCTTTGAAAACCCAGACATACAAACTTTCACATCTGCCAACCTTTTGCTGTGGTGTTGTGCAGAGTTCGCCATCCTGAATCAGCACATCTCCGTCTAAACTTCCAATAGAATTAAGAGCATTGGAAGTCAGTGTTTTATAGTGAATTAAGCAGTGAGTATTTTTTGAATGTGTGTACTATGTTTGGTAATTGTTGGATAAGAAGGAAAGTACGGGAAACTAACCTGTTATTAAACAGTACAGAAAGGTACCTGGTAATTTTTGTTTGTTTTGCATTGCAGTGATTCAGTTAAATGCTAAATTTTGCTGATCAGGAAAGTATAGATATGTAGCATGTAATATATTTTAAAATGTTATATAATTTATTAAAAATTTGTAAAATGTTTTAGGGTATGGAAGATAAATGAGGCTGGAGTTGGAAGGAAACAGAAGATACATGGCTTTGTATATGAATAAAAAGTTGGTATTTGTATATGTGTATTTTAAACCAGGGAGTGATCAGGTCTGGTTTGTGTTTTGAAGATAGCCTGTGACAACAGTTTGGGGAAGGGCGAGGTCAAGAGCAGATGCATAGAGAGGTTACTGCCATAGTCCAGGAAAAAATAACAGTAGCTATGTTGTGAGGGTGGTGTAGATGTCTAAAGAATTGGTTGAATCTGACAGATACTCAGGAGGTAAAATTGACCAGGTGGGTGATGGCTTGAGAATAAACAGGTATGGCAGCAGGAAAACAGTGGTAACACTGGGCTGACTGGAACATCCTCATTATTCCTTAGCCCTTTGGTTAGACTAAACTTTTTAATCAAACTTACTGGCAGCTTACAGATAAGAGTTTTTGTCATAACCAAACTTTTTCAAAATGGTCTTCTTTCCTCTTTTGAAACAAATATTTGGATCTTTTGAACAGCTCTTAAAGACTTAATCCAGGGGTTGGCAAATGTCTAGTAAAGGGCCAGATAGTAAATATTTCAGTCTTTGCAGATCTTTTGGTCTCTGTTCCCTCTTTTTGTAGTTTGGGTAAGCCATAGAGACAATACATAAATGAATGTGTGTGGCCACGTTCAATAAAAATTGGTTAGTGAGCACTGAAATTTGAATTTCCTATAATTTTCACATGCCATAGCATTTTCTTCTTTAAAAAATTTTTTTTCAGCCATTAAAAAATGTAAAAAGTTCTTGACTCAAGGGCTGTACAAAAATTGGCAGTAGGCCACAGTTGGCCTGCAGACCTATGTAGGGTAAACACACCTAATAGCCATATCTTAAGCATACCTTGAGGATGACCCTGTGTGGCATACAGGACTGAATGTGAGTTGCAAGCTAGGGAATCCGGGAGTGGCTAATTAGGAGAGTCGTTCCTTGTCTAAGGAGAAACATCTGAGCCCCTGTCCTGTCCTGTCCTGTCCTGTGGAACATGAGCTGTACGGGGGATCGAGGTCCCAAGTTTGGGGTTGAAAGAAGGTTGACAGGTGGAGGTTGTTAGTGGGAGGATGCTAACTGAAAATGCTATATAAACTACATGCCTTTTCCAAGCTGTTGTGGTTCTTCTTTCCAGCCTGCCTCCCCTTGACTGTATGTAAGGTGATTCTTCTGTCCAGTCTACTGCCGCAGTACTCTCTGCCCTGTATGTAAGCCTCTAGTAAAACCCCATGTTTTGTTTGCTGGCTCTGGGTCTTGTCTTGGGCCTCTTGAACCTGGTGCCATCCCCCTTGGAGTCAATAGGGGTCCGGCACAAGAACCTGCACTTCACCAACCCCAGAATTTTACCCTGAGTATAATTTCTTTACGAGTAACTTTTAAGATAGATAGTAGATAGGCTGTAGGATGTTAATTCCTTTCATTCCTAAAGAGTCATAAATGCTTAAGTCTGTAATGCTATATTTGATTCTTCCATTTGTGAATTTGGGGGATGTAGAAAAGAACTACCAGCAAACCCAATATAGCTAAGGAAGTATATAATGCAGAGTGAATTTCATGAAGAGCAGTATCTTTAAGAAGGTAATTAACACATACCAATGAAAAGTGGTTTCCATAGGTGAGCCCCAATGGGAAAGAAAGTTAATGAATTTTGTCAGACTAACTACAGATGTGTTAAGAAAGTTGCGCTGGGTTCTAGGATAGTTGTAGGAAACTTGGCTTAAATACTTAGGAGTTGGCATGCTACCTGCTAAGCTTGAAAATCCTTGTAGAACCAGCCCTTCAGTTCTGAATTAATTTTTGACATAACTCTTAAGGATTTTATTATGTATGCGTTGTTTTAGAAAATGCTGGTAGCACTGAGTCCAACTATTTGAGTGCAAACAGTAGTCAGCAAAATTTTATCTACGTAAATGATACTGATTACAGTCAGGTGCCCAACTGCTATACTTTAAATTAGATTTTAGTTGTGATAGTTATCTGTTAATGTATATTTAGCCTTCCTTGTTACCTGTTGATTTGCCATGGTGGCTGTAAAAAAAAATTAGATTATTGACAATAACAAAAAATACTTTTAGCCAAGTATATTTAAGATTTTAAGGCCCCAGTTGCTAAAAGGGCATTTAAAATTATTCTATCAAATTTTGTTAGGTACATTTTATATTTGCTCAAGCGATCCTCCCACCTTAGCCTCTCGAGTAGCTGGGACTACAGGCACACACCACCATGCCTGGCTAATTTAAAAACTTTTTTTCCATAGAGACAGGGTCTCATTACATTGCTCAGGGTGGTCTGGAATTTCTGTACTCAAGCAGTCCTCCCTCCTTGGCCTCTCAAAGTGTTGGGATTACAGATGCGAGCTACTATGCCAGGCCTCTGAGGATTTTTAAATAGGTATTTTGTTGCATTTGATACTGGTTACATCCTGATAGTTGACAGCATAGTAAAGTCCTCCTGTTGTGTTTGTGAGTTCATGTGCATATGTTTGTGTGTGTGGAAAGTGAGACAGATAAACGTAGTGAGCCATGCTTTAAAAATGTCTTTTAGCTGTTCGGAGCTGTCTTTGTTCAATTGAGTACTAAGGAGAAAATTGTGAAGACAGAAAAAAACCACTTCATCTTCAAATCTGGGCAAGAAGCAGCATATATTAGAGTGAGGATGTATTTGTTCATTCACCGAATAAATATGTCACTCTGCGTTGACATAGTTCTATGAAGTAAACAGATATTATGATGTGAAACATGAGGAAGGTATGTTTTAAAATTATTCCTTATGTTTTTTTAGTTCAGTATAATTATTTAAAACATTTTATATTTTTATTTGAAAGTCCTAAAGACATTTAAGTGATAGTTTCATTAAGACTGTAACTACACCTGTGGCTCTTGGATTAATTTTAAGTCTAATGAATTTGTTATCTGGTTGCTATACATTAAAAGCAGTAATTTCTCTTTTGTTTATATTTTAAAGAGGTAAGAGTTTCAGTAAAATTCAACTGAAATTTAGTAAATAGCTTTGGGAATAGCTAAAACATGATAAGACAACAAATGTAAGAGAGGAATAATTTGTGTATCTTATAATATTTTAGGGATTATATGTATACCTTACAGACAGAACCCAAAACGAAACAGTTGATAAGTATAAGCCATGTGAGCTGTACCCAAGTGGATACTTTGGTTCTGGAGCTCACTATCATTCTTTGGTCTTAAGTTTTCTGCAACTGAAGGGAACTGGAAATGTGTTTGTTTAGAAACATTATTCTGGGACATCGAGCTTAATTGAGAATTTTAGCTGTGGCTGGTACAGGTTTTTCCTAGTGTTTTGCTTTAAGCCAATGCGTATAAACAGTAGCCATAGAGCTTAGAGTTCATTGTTGTAATTATTCTGAAATCCATAGTTGTTTAAACCTTTTTTGTCTTCATTTGACTTCTACTATATAAGCTAAGACCCAGGTAAAACTAACATATTGCTCATGTTACGTGCGGCCTCATAGGCTAGTGGGCATTATACATGTGAGAAGTTAGTGTCGGGTGAGAAGCTGTGGCTCAGACATGGCATTTCTCCCTCTAGTTTGTGAATTCCTGGAGCAAATGCCATTACTCCATCCTTCCTCCCTCCCTGCCTTTCTACTGAGAGAAAATTCCCAGAGCAGAGGCTGTTGTCATATTTATGAAAACAAACAAATAGACTCTAACTACTGTTAAAGCTCATGCTCAGTTCCAAAAGTGCCTTGCATACTTAGTCAGATTTCTAAAATTGCCCCCGAGAATATGGACTAAGTTACCCTTGGCACTGAGGCATCCTCCTATTCTGTAGTGAGCTTGTTTCACATCAATGAAGAATAAAAAACTACTTAACCTCCCTGTGTCTGTCTTTTGATCATTTTGTACCCTCATTCACTACCTTCCTCCCCCAGTGGTGATGTGTGGCCATTTCGAGGTTCCCTGGTGGCAGAATATGTTCAGTATATTCGATTTTACAAGGTCCATTTGTATTAGGTAAACCACGATCCCTAGGTCCTTGTTGTGTTATTGGCATACTCTCTCATATTATAAATTAAGGATGCCTTGTTTGTATTGCCACATGGATTTTATTTAGTTTTCCATGAGAGCTGACCTGTCCTGTACTACCATAGTTTAAGCTGACTTTTCTACCATTGTGAATAGTGGTTTAGTTCTTTCCCTTCATCAGCTGTTTGATAAGAGCAATCACATTGTACTCTATTTGACATTATTCTGTAAAATGGATTAATTTATTCATTCAAACAAATTTAAAAGAGAAATTTTTATTATATTATTTGGTTGTTTTCCCAGGGAAATACCCACGTTGCTCAAGATGACCTTTGTTTTCTAATAATGTTGTAATTTTCTGTGTCAGAATTATTTTCTATACATTTTATGGGGCACACGTAACATTACATTACATAACATAACATTGTACAACATAGCATCACAGTGACAGGAAAATACCCTCTGTCAGTGGTGGCCCATGTTAAGATATTTTATAGTTATTTTAATCTATCAGATTTGTAGGTTATATATATATTTAAAATGATCTAGGCAGTAAAGCATGAAGAATAAAGCTAATGGGATATTTTTGGGAGTGAGGTGGAGGAGACAAAAAAGATGGACAGAAAGTTGATTGATAGGCTAGAAGGTAATAAAAGGGTATCAGTAATAAAAGCAAAAAAGGGAAAAAAGGGGGCATCTCTGCAGTGTTATTTTTAAGAGTGTGAATATGCCAAAGACAAAAATGTGTGCCTGCTTTTCTTGCATTTTATGACTTCAACAATAGCTGTCCAATTTTTTAACTTGTGGGGGAATTATTAAATCTCAAATACTTTATTGCTCTGGGTTTCTGCATAGTTTTCCAAATATGGGAAATATATATATATGTATGTTTTTTTTTTTTTTTGGAGACAGTCTCATTCTGTCACCCAGGCTAGAGTGCAGTGGCACGAACTCGGCTCACTGCAAGCTCTGCCTCCTGGGTTCACGCCATTCTCCTGCCTCAGCCTCCTGAGTAGCTGGGACTACAGTCGCCCGCCACCATGTCTGGCTAATTTTTTGTATTTTAGTAGAGATGGAGTTTCACCATATTAGCCAGGATGGTCTTGATCTCCTGACATTGTGATCTGCCCACCTCAGCCTCCCAAAGTGCTGGGATTATAGGTGTGAGCCACTGCGCCTGGCCTATGGGAAGTGTATTTGTTAAGATATCCAAGACTTGGTCCCAGTATGGATTTTGATTTGCTCATGGTACCTAAGTGTCTGTTCTTATCTTAGCCATTCATTCCGTTGGTGTTTTGTTTTGGTGTTTTGGTATTTGTTTGTTTTTTTGCCACTATTCACAAGAAATAATCCCTTGGAAATCTCAAAATAGGCCCCCCTATGATGGTTGCATGGTTGTAACATTTTTATATACAAGATATTGTAAATCATTTAATTGGGTATAAATGCTATGAGAGAGATCTGATAGAGAGATGAGTGGACTGCAGAGTGTAGTGAAGAGTCCTAGTTCTGGCCCTAGTCCTGACTAGTTTTATGAGTTTTGGCAAGAATTTTTACTTCACTGAGTTTTCTTATCTGTAAAAGGAGATAAGAGTGAATGTTCCCTTAGAGTGCATTTGCATTCTCACAAAGTTGAGTCTACCTGGCGTGGGAGTAATTACAGTGAACATGGAGAAGTGTAATTCTTTTTGGACAACATGGAATGCATTTGTTAGGTACATAGTGTAAAACTTAAAAATGTCTGATCCTATAAGTAAGTTTGTTTTTTGTCCCTAACCAAAGAAAAAGGTGGGGCGGGGGGGGGTGGGTGGGTATAAAGACGCCTACAGGGCATACTTAAAGAATCCTTGTAAGACATTTAATGAGTCATTACAGCATACTGATATCTAACATAAAAAACTGCTTTGGATAGCTTTTCATTCATTCAAATATTTGAGTGATAGTGTGTGTCATAAGAGGCACACTAATGACTTTGGGGCTACAAAAAATAGATAATAATTTTCTCTTAAAATTGCTTCATTCATGTTCTTTCCATTCTCATCAGAAGTAGTAGTTTTAAAAAGAGAATTTATGAAAAAAAAAAAAAAAAAAAAAGAATTGTCAGACTAGGCGCTGTGGCTCACACCTGTAATCCCAGCACTTTGGGAGGCCGAGGCGGGCAGATCACCTGAGGTCGGGAGTTGGAGACCAGCCTGACCAACATGGAGAAACTCCATCTCTACTAAAAATAGAAAATTAGCGGGACATGGTGGCGCATCCCTGTAATCCCAGCTATTTGGGATGCTGAGGCAGGAGAACTGCTTGAACCTGGGAAGCGGAGGTTGCGGTGAGTCAAGATCGCACCACTGTATTCCAGCCTGGGCAACAAGAGCGAAACTCCATCTCAAAAAAAAAAAAAAAAAAAAAGAATTGTCATAAACAGGTAGATAGTAGGAAGTAATGATTTTCTCTCGTGGAGTGAATATGTGGTCCTGATGTGAACTAAGCTATTCAAGAATGTCTGTTATACAAATTGTTGTATACTGATATTTTATAAGTTCATCAAGGATTGCTTTGGAGGATTTATCAGAGAATTAATTAGACGTTTAGCTATTTAGTCTGGTAAAGCGCTTGTTGAACAAGGTTAAAACGTTTCCTGCTACCTTGTTTCAGAATGTATTCTGCTATATTGTGTTACTGGAACATTTGCTGTCCTGCTATTTTAATTTTATTTCAGATATTTTTGTCCTTTATTAAGTCGCTGTCATTTTTAAGTGTATAGATTTTACTTAAGTGTTTCCTCTTTGGCCTCTTGAGCAACTTTTCCTTTATAGCAGAAAGTTTACCTATTAGAAAACCGTGATAATTTAGAGAGAAGTTAGATCATCTGCAGCTGATCTTGCCTGTGGTTGTAGAAGTTAGTTAGCTTGCATTTTCTGGGAAATTTTTCATAACAGAACAGATCCTACCAGTAAATGAGATAAGTTCATCTTTTCAGTTTAGACTCCAGGCCTTTTGCTACGCTTATGTTTTATATACTGTAAAGTTCTTTGCTTATGGAAGTTGATTTATTTGCCCCCCCCTTTTTTTTTACTGGCATGTTTAAAACAATTTTACCTTTAAACTGAATTTGAAAAAAAATGCAGTGCATTCCTGCAAGCAGTGCTTATAATTGTGATTATAATCACCAGTAATTAGAATTTCCTAATCTGCCTTTAATTGTGCCATTCTTGCCTCTAGAACTGAGGCCAACTGTATAGTTCATTTCCGTATTTATTTGGATATTTATAAAGTGTTGACTGTAGGTCTAGCTGGGTGCTTGGACAGAGTGATCAAATGTAATATACAGAATAATATGCAATTTCTGCCCCACAGGTATCAAATTTGGGAGATAAGATCTACACAGTAGTAGTATTATACATGATATGTCAAATGAGTATTATCAGTAGAAGGAATTCAGTAGGACAGAGAAGGACATTTTGCTTTTGAGTTCTCTGAAAAGATTTCATTGAGATGGTGAGACTTGATCTGGGCCTTGAAGGGATGGGAGTAAATTTTTAGTAAACTAGGATGAGAATATGGGCTTAATCAAGAGCAAAGGCATGGAGATGTAATGGGTGTGTTCTATTGGAGGAAAAGAATTAAATGGCAACACCAAATTTGTATTAGGCTCATAGTGGGAAAGCCTTGTACAGGGAATGGTGGCATGGGGGTGCTTGCATGCATTCAGTAATGCAAAAGAGGACCAACAGCCAGGATGCTGTGGCAGAAAGCTCAAAGCTTAGGAATCAGAAGAGCTGAGTTCTGGCACTTTAGATGTCTTTCCGCTTAGACCTATATTCTCTTTAAGTGAGCAGTTTAAACTGAGAGAGAGCATAGGTTCCTTATGCTTAATATTCTTTAGTTCCGTTATCAAAGACGGAATGACAGCTTCTGTTTTGTATTACCTGAAGAGCTTTGTATGGCCTGGTGTAGCAGATGGAGGTTACTTGCTATAAAAATCTCCTGAACCCATTCCTCTGTCACTGATTCATTCCATTGTTTGTCATATTCGTTGCATTTCTACCTAGGGGAGTGTTAAGCCTATTATTGATTATTTCCTTCTAGAAATAATATAAATTAGTCAAATTACCTAATGGAGATCAGATGGAGTGGAGCTTTGTTTTAGGGACAGTATAAAGGAATGGTTTTGATTTTGGGGAAACTTAGAGTGCTGGCTTTGGATAGAGAACATTTATGGCCAGTGAGGTCGATGACATAGGAGGGAGGTTCATGACATCTGGGGGAGGGTCATAATATTTGGATTATTATAAAGGTTAAAATAGAAGAGTCCAAACATCTGGCATCTCTTCTGTCTCTAATGTAGTCTCTGGTTACCTTTGTTTCTCTTTGGATATAGTGATTGAGAGGATAGGTTCTTCTGTGTGATTTTTGCTGATGTCTTTATTTTGTTTATGGTTATTGGGAACTCTCATAACTAAGGAAGTTGCATTTACATGGCTTGTTTGCAGTTGTAGAATAATGATTTGGTATGTAAATCTCATAATAGGGCCTTCATCTTCTGTCATGCCTAACAGATCTGACTTGATGGTTGGAGTAATTTTTCTACCACCAAAAAACCCAAAAATCTCACGTGTATTTTTCCTGCCAATTGGTATATTCACCTGTCTCAGGTTTAGGATCAGTCCCTTTTTGTTTGTGGTTGGTTTCTAGGAGGAAACAATGTACAAATACTGAGTTAAAAGTAGGGTTGAGCCACTGCAGATACAACGAAAAATCTTTTTGCCTTAGTCATCAACAGTGGAAAAGCATTTGGTAAAGTAACTTTGATGCAGCAGTATGTGTCATTGAATAGCTACAGAAAGTTTTTCTTAATAGGAATCTGGATTTTATTATTAAAGAATGTCATTATAGAGGCTGGGTGTGTTGGCTCACACCTGTAATCCCAGCACTTTGGGAGGCTGAGGCAGACGGATCACCTGAGGTCAGGAGTTCAAGACGAACCTGGCCAACGTGGCAAAACCCCATCTCTACTAAAAATACAAAAATTAGCTGGGTGTAGTGGTGCGTGCCTGTAATCCCAGCTACTCGGGAGGCTGAGGCAAGAGAATCACTTGAACCCAGGGGGTGAAGGTTGCAGTGAGCCAAGATTGAGCCACTTCACTCCAGCCTGGGTGAAAGAGCGAAACTCCGTCTCAAAAAAAAAAGTCGTTTTAGAACTGTACTTTTTATTTTTAGAGACAGAGTCTTACCCTGTTGCCCAGGCTGTAGTGCAGTGGTAGAATCATAGTTCACTGCAGCCTCAAACTCCTGGGCAAGAACTGTACTGTTTTAAGAATTTTCAAAGAATAAGAGTTGTCTGCAAAGTGAAGGGGGGAAAATTTCAATAAATGATAGCCACTGTTTACTGAATATCTACTATGTTGCAGGCATTATATATACATTATAATCTTTAATTCTCACCAAATTTCTAATGTGTAAGTAGTATTATCAGTGTTTCCAGGGAAGAAGTTAAGCCTGGAGGGCTGAAGTGCCTTCCCTGGGTCACCTAGTCTGTATGCAATAGAAACAGAATTTTTACCAGGTCTATTAAGGATAATAAGGAGATTGACATGTAAATAAACACAGGGCCATGTGCTGCATTGAAGTATTGGAAGTATTGTCCAGGTATGGAAGAAATACAAAGGGAGGGAATGATCGAGTCGACCTTGGGGTGGAGCACTCCTGGAGAAAGATGACACCTTAACAGGATACTGGTGACTATCTAAAAGTTCTTTGAGTAGAAGAGAAGGATTAATGACACTAGTGATTCATTGTCTATATGTTTTCTTCTCTGTTTAACAAGAGCAAAATGATCTGGTTCATCTCTACTGTTGAACCACAGTCTCTCTTGGCCTTTTATACACCAAGATGATCCTGCTGTTCCCATCCCATTTTTTGTTAGTTTGATCATTTTCACACTGTTTACATTTGTAATATTTAGTACTGTTTTGTAGAGATAATTCCTATAGTTTACACGTATTTATATTTTTAAATAGAATCATGCATGTGTGTACTACCTGTATGTCCTTGAGTTTATATATTTATTTAACCACAGCTTATCCGTTCTGGAATTCTTTGTTTTGATTCATCTGTTGGTTGAGTCCTGAGTCTGAGTATTTAAAGATAATACATTTCTTGAGTCCCATTTTTTTCCAAGAGCTCTGAAGACCCCTCTGCCATGTGTCCCAAATAATTATCTATATATGTTATATATGTAGATCTCTATACAGATCTTTCTATATATACATAGAGAAATTTCTCTATATAAATAATTTATCTATAGATACATACATTTATAAATAAATCTACTCAGGTATATAGAAAGATAACTATATAGAGAGAGATGAATCAAGGATGAATCAAAACAAAGAATTTAGAAATGGACAGGCTGTGGTTAAGTAAATATGTAAATGCATACTAGTAGTACCCACATGCATATCATGTATATCTATACAGTTTTAAGAGTGCTTTACATAGATGTTTAACTTAGGATTTTTGACTTTATGATGGTGTGGAGGTGATATGCATTCTGTAGAAACTATACTTTGAATTTCAATATTTTTCGGGGCTAGCAATATACATAATGAAACTTGGTGGTGCTGAGCCAAATATCTCATGTAATTTATTGAATACGGTATTGAAAGGGTTCTGAGCATATTTAAGGTAGGCTAGCCTAAGCTACGATGTTTGGTAGTTTAGGTGTATGCATTTTCAGCTGAAGATATTTTCAATTTACCATCCTAAGTGAAGGAGCATTTGTATATTAAGGATATTGTCCTTTTGTTTTTGATATACATTGCAAATATTTTAAATTTATTATTTGTCTTTTGAATTTGCTTCTGTTGTGTTTAACCATGATACATTTTTTTCTTTTGTTGCATAATGCCTTAGAGATGCCCTAAAAAACTGATTGGAAGCTTTATGTGCAAAGATAAGGCTTATTAATAGGCAAGGATTTTGATGTATCATTCTGGGAGACCTTTTGATTTAAGAGAAGAATCTACCAATTTCTTAGTAAAGATGGAGGCTATGGAATGGGGCCTTTTTCAGTTTGGAGATCTTTATTCTTCTGTTTTCTTCCCTGCCCATTGCCGTGCCTGGTATTCTCAATTCTGAATATTCTTTGTTGTTGTTGTTGTTTTCCCCACAGTAAATCTCCATTCTCATGCTCTAGTGGGGGTATGGTATTTGCTTGGCTGTATGTAATGGATTGGGGACCTGGGGATCTGTTTTTTTATTCAGTCTTTCAGTCAGTCTAGATTTTAGCCTCATGTATCACTACTGTCTTGGGAAGTCATGGAGCTCTAGATGCCTGAGTCCTTTGGGAATTATTTAGTGAGAATTAGCTTACTTGTGCAGACACTCAGCATCTGTGTTTGCTCGGTGCCATTGATGCTTTCATCTATTTTTTTTTTTTTCTCATTTGCTGCCGACTTCTCTCAAGTTCTTTAACTCATTTTTATTAAATATTATTTATTTTCGTTTTAGTAGGTTTTGGAGGGGAGGAGAGAGAAACATGTGTTTAATTCACTGTATTTAACTAGAAATCCAGGTGGTTCTTTGTATGTACTGTTTTTCCCCTTAGGCTCTACTTTGTAGGCAGTTGGATGGCTCTCAAGTGAGGCTTTTTAGGTTCACAATATTGCACTTTTGTTTAAGTTTGTTTGCTAGTACCCAGATGATTCTGATGATTCAAATCAGTTGCCTCTTGCCCTCGTTTATGCTAAGTTTAACTTCAGGGAAGCAAATTTTTTAAGTTTCAAGGCAAGAATTCGTTCGTTGACGCTTAAAATCTGGTTGCAGTTTTAGGATCTCTTTGCTTTCTCCCCATAGTTGATCAGTTTCACTGTATTTGATGTAGCCTGTGTTTGGCCATTATAGTGTTTTTGTAGTTTCATTTTTAGGGGTGTCTAATCTTTTGGCTTCCTTGGGCCACATTTTTTTATAGTTTCATTTTTAGGGGTGTCTAATCTTTTGGCTTCTGTGGGCCACACATAAAATACACTAACAATAGCTGATCAGCTAAAAAAAAACTGCAAAAAATCTCATAAAGTTTTAAGAAAGTTAATGAATTTGTGTTGGGCCACATTTGCCCATGCGTTGGACAAACTTGTTTTAATCGAATCCTCCTTCCTGTTTTTTTTCTTTCTCTTTTTGGTGGTTTTCAAGAAGTTGAAGTAAACATACCTTTATTCCTTTCTTTTAAAATGCATGTACTACAGTTTGAAAAACATTGTCCAAAATCATATATTTCATTTAGGAAATTGAATACCTGGAGGATTAGCTGTGCCAAAATCTTTTTCCCAATCCTTATAAAGTTTGGCATGAGGTATAATTCTAGCCTCACTCATTTGGTTGCAGTGAGTTTCACGTCACAGTGAAGGGAGGACAGTTCCTGTGAGAACACACATGTGCTGGAAATAGAGAGCTGCCAAAACGTCTCTTTCACCACCCATCTTATTAGTTGCCTCTCACAGTGCTTCCGTTCCTGTCTACACTCTAGCTCCATGTGGCCTTCTTTCTTGTGCTTGCCTATAGTTTCTGTTCTCTCGTAAGTTCAGCTTACACCTGAGCCGTCATGGACACCACTGTCTCTCTTTTACTTTTGACCTTTATGCTTAAGCTCTTTACTGCTGGCCAATAGCCAATATAGTCTCTCACTGTTTCTTAATCTTATTTCCAAGAAGAAAAAGATTGGCCTATGCCATCTTTTTGTTCCTCTTCTGATTTGTGCCTAGCCAAACTATAAGTTGGCTATCTGGGTTCAGGTTTCCAAACAGCTTAGTGGTGTCAGGGGAGGGAGCAGTAGGACAGCAGGGGAACATGGTATATCTGAGGACTGTCTTAGCAGCAAGAAGGCAGGGATGGGACACTTCACCTTGGTAAGTGAGGGGGCAGAACAGAGCTGAATACATCAAATAGTCCCTATTTTATTATGCTAGTTTATTTTTAATGGAGTACTTCAGGCAAATACTTAGTAGTGCAGATTGAATAATGTAGGAAACTAGCTAATTTTTAAGTGTCAAAAATTGACTGCAAAAACCTGTACCCCGATGTGATGCTAGTTTCTGTTTTCATTAAGACTTTAGTGCCATGGTGTGGCAGAAAGACCATTAAAGTAGAAGTCAGGAGTCTTAGATTCTAGACCTGTTTTTGCTGTTCTGAAAGGCTTCACGTTCTGCATCAGATAAATTTTTAAGGTTATTGAGGTAGAATAGTGTCTAAGGTACTATTTAGCTATAAAACTTGTGACTCACAGTATACTATACCAAGTTGGTAAAGGTAATTTCCACAAGAGTAGTCAGATTACAAAGCTTATAATAACATGAAATCATGAGTACAGGTTAATGTAAAAAATTAAAAACGAGAATACCTGGACCAGTACATTAGAGGGAGATACAGGAGTTTGTAGTGGACTGCATCCCTCTCATTTGAACTTGTTTTGTTTGATGAGATCATCTTCGTAAACTGATACAAAAGTCAGATATTATAATCACAAAATTTTCCTGACTTGAGTTGCACATAAACAGTGTAATGCAGTAAGTGTAATATTGAAGTTTCAAACGCTTTTTGATTTTCCATGCTTTTTAAAAGCCATAGCTGGATATTCAGAATAGTTAAGTAACTTGAGTTTCTTTTGTTTTTTAGGGTTTAAGTGCCCTGTATGCTCAAAATTTGTACCCTCAGATGAAATGGATTTGCATCTTGTAATGTGTTTAACAAAGCCAAGAATAACCTATAACGGTAAGTCCAGTGCTTTAAAATAATATTTTAAGTTAGAATTACCTTACATTTTATGAATTTCATGTTTCAAGTTTAATTTAAAAGGAGGGAAGGACCTTGTTTTCTCTCTATTTTTACTAGTGCATTAATGCAGTGGTTCTCAAATTCTGTGATCTCAAGACTTCTTTACACTTCAAAAAATTATTGAGGACTTCAAAGAGTTTTTCTTTACGTGGGTTATATCTATCAATATTTGTCATATAAATTAAAACAGAATTTATAATTTTTAATTTATTTTGTTAAATATAATTATGTTGACAACTTTTAAATGAAAAGTAAATTTTCTAAGACAAAATATTTAGTGACGAGTGGCATTTTCTGGACTTTTACAAACTCTTTAATATCTGCCTTGATGACAAGGAATTCTCACATCTGCTTCTTCATTCAGTTTATTGTGATATGGCACATCTTGTGTCCTCTGGAAAACTCTACTGCTATACTGGAGAGAATGGGAATGAAAAAGGCAGATATGGCCAGGCACAGTGGCTCACACCTGTAATCTCAGCACTTTGGGAGGCCGAGGTAGGCAGATCACCTGAGGTCCAGAGTTTGAGACCAGCCTGGCCAATATGGTGAAACCCCATCTCTACTAAAAAAAAAAAAAAAAAAAAAAAATTAGCTGAGTGTGGTGGTGCACACCTGAAATCCTAGCTACTCGGGAGGCTGAGGCAGGAGAATTGCTTGAACCCAGGAGGCGGAGGTTGTAGTGAGACAAGATTGTGCCACTGCACTCCAGCCTTGGAGACAGAGTGAGACTCTGTCTCAGAAAAAAAAAAAAAAAGCAGATACTGTCTTAGTGTTACCATGAAAATAGTTTTTACTTTGTTAGTCTAAAGGATTTCAAAGGCTCTTCCACTTCTCCTACTTTACAAGATTCTTTGGACCACACTTTGAGAACTGCTGCATTGAAATAAAATCTTTTGGGTTAAGCCTAAGTAAAATGTAATGTTCATAATGGCCATTTTCAAAAGTAAGTAAGCATGGTTGAAATTGCAACTTTTTTCTTACTGGTACCAAAACAGAGATATAGACCAATGGAACAGAACAGAGCCCTCAGAAATAACGCTGCATATCTACAACTATCTGATCTTTGACAAACCTGAGAAAAACAAGCAATGGGGAAAGGATTCCCTATTTAATAAATGGTGCTGGGAAAACTGGCTAGCCATATGGAGAAAGCTGAAACTGGATCCCTTCCTCACACCTTATACAAAAATTAATTCAAGATGGATTAAAGACTTAAACGTTAGACCTAAAACCATCAAAACCCTAGAAGAAAATCTAGGCATTACCATTCAGGACATAGGCATGGGCAAGGACTTCATGTCGAAAACACCAAAAGCAATGGCAACAAAAGCCAAAATTGACAAATGGGATCTAATTTAAACTAAAGAGTTTCTGCACAGCAAAAGAAACTACCATCAGAGTGAACAGGCAACCTACAAAATGGGAGAAAATTTTCGCAACCTACTCATCTGACAAAGGGCTAATATCCAGAATCTACAATGAACTCAAACAAATTTACAAGAAAAAAACAAACAACCCCATCAAAAAGTAGGCGAAGGATATGAACAGACACTTCTCAAAAGAAGACATTTTTGCAGCCAAAAGACACATGAAAAAATGCTCACCATCACTGGCCATCAGAGAAATGCAAATCAAAACCACAATGAGATACCATCTCATACCAGTTAGAATGGCAATCATTAAAAAGTCAGGAAACAACAGGTGCTGGAGAGGATGTGGAGAAATAGGAACACTTTTACACTGTTGGTGGGACTGTAAACTAGTTCAACCATTGTGGAAATCAGTGTGGCAATTCCTCAGGGATCTGGAACTAGAAATACCATTTGACCAAGCCATCCCATTACTGGGTGTATACCCAAAGGACTATAAATCATGCTGCTATAAAGACACATGCACACGTATGTTTATTGTGGCACTATGCACAATAGCAAAGACTTGGAACCAACCCAAATGTCCAACAATGATAGACTGGATTAAGAAAATGTGGCACAAATACACCATGGAATACTATGCAGCCATAAAAAATGATGAGTTCATGTCCTTTGTAGGGACATGGATGAAATTGGAAATCATCATTCTCAGTGAACTATCCCAAGGACAAAAAACCAAACACCGCATGTTCTCACTCATAGATGGGAATTGAACAATGAGAACACATGGACACAGGAAGGGGAACATCACACTCTGGGGACTGTTGTGGGGTGGGGGGATGGGGGAGGGATAGCATTAGGAGATATACCTAATGCTAAATGACGAGTTAATGGGTACAGCACACCAGCATGGCACATGTATACATATGTAACTAACCTGCAAATTGTGCACATGTACCCTAAAACTTAAAGTATAATTAAAAAAAAAAAAAAGTATAAAGTAAATGAAGGGAACATATATAAGGAATAGGGAGAATAAAAGTTTATTCAATAGTAAATAGATGCCTAATGGGAGAAAAAGTCATTAAGAGAAACCCAAAACTCTACCTATGCAGTGCATATGTGTCTCTGTCTTTCCTCCCATAGACAAATTCAGTCTGTGAGCTCTGGAGCTAACTGATATTTTTGTTAGGTCTGACATTTTAGACTGTACCATTCTTTCCTGACCAAAATCTCTAGATATTCCAAAACCTAGGAAAGATTTTAAATGTAGCCTTGGCATACTTTGGAATAGACTGGGGTTGGGGGGGGGGAGGGAAATCAAGTAGTTCTGTCCTAACCAATGAATAGAATAAAATGAAGGAAAAATGAAAGTTGTTTTCAAAATTTTATAAAGAAATAGACTTCAAAAGCTTAAGAGAAATTTCATTTTTTTAAAATGTAAATTTTGGCCTGAAATAAAATGTGTAGAAAGGGTACCAGTAAACACTATAGCCAATTGAAAGATTGGCTAAATTCAACAAATATTTTGAGCATCAATTATGTGCGAGGTACTGTGTTAGGAATTAGAGATATAGCAGTGAATGAACAGAAATGGAGCTTACAGCCTACTAATAGTAATAGTCACTTATTTCTTTGAGCTAAGAATTATTGCTTAAATAAGAAGGTTCTATGAAAAACTTAGTAGATATAGCAGCACTTATCTGAGATTTCTCCTCAGGTAACAAAAATGTTGGGAGGGATAGAATTTAACATTGAAATGAGCATATTACTTTGGGTAATGTTTTGCAAGTTGATTTAGGAATCAGTCTCTCAATTCTTCCCTCTCCTTCACTTTTTCTAGTATGGTGGTGCTTCAGCCATCCTATTACAGGATTGACAATAGAGTACTTTTTCCCATCCATTTGCTGATGAAATGTGAAAGTGGTTTTAAACAGTTACTTGGCATAGTAAATGTATTTGTTGGTTATATCCTAACCTTTTTGCATTATGAAATTGAATTGGCTGCTTTGCATTATCTACTTCAAGTTTAGTTATTTAAGAAATAGAAATAGTCTCATTCAAATTGGAGACTAAAAGTATTTGGGTTTGTTTTTCATACCTGCTCCACTATCTTATTATACTCTATAATTGTTTATGTTTAATAGGAGTGCCTTTAAATATCCATAAATCTTAAGCCTCTGGCTTTCAATTTGAAAATCACAAATGTATTTGACCATATAATAATATATTTACACACAGTCTTAGTATTCTGTACGTTTACTTTTTGTGTAATATATCTAGAATACAGTCTTCTTGTGTACTGTGAAATTTAACAATTTTTTTAACTTTTAAGTTCGGGGGTACATGTGCAGGTTTGTTATATAGGTAAACTTGTGTCATGGGGGTTTGTTCTACAGATATTTTGTCACTCAGGTATTAAGCCTAGTACTCATTAGTTATTTTTTTCTGATCCTCTCCTTCCTCCTACTCTCCACCCTCTGGTAGGCTCCAATGTGTATTGTTCCCCTCTTTGTGTCCATGTGCTCTCATCATTTAGCTCCCACTTACAAGTGAGAACATGTGGAATTTGCTTTTCTGTTCCTGCATGAGTTTGCTGAGGATAATGGCCTCCAGCTTCATCCATGTTTCCACAGAGGACATGATCTTCTTTTTTATGGCTGTGTAGTATTCACATGGTGTATATGGACCCACATTTTCTTTATCCAGTCTGTCATTTGATGGGCATTTAGGTTGATTCCATGTCTTTGCTCTTGTGAACAGTGCTACAGTGAACATGTGCATGCATGTGTCTTATAACACAACGATTTACATTCCTTTGGGTATATACCCAGTAGTGGGATTGATGGGTCAAATGGTATTTCTGTTTTTAGGTCTTTGAGGAATTGCCATACTGTCTTCCACAGTGGTTGAACTAATTTACACTCCCACCAACAGTGTGTTAAGTGTTCCTTTTTCTCTGCAGCCTCTCCAACATGTATTTTTTTTTTTTTACTTTTTAATAATACGCATTCTGACGCTTGAAATGGTATCTCCTTGTGGTTTTGATTTGCATTTCTCTAATGATCAGTGATGTTGAGCTTTTTATCATATGATTCTTGGCCACATTTATGTCTTCTTTTGAAAAGTGTTCATCTCCTTTGCACACTTTTTCATGGGGTTGTTTGCTTTGTTCTTGTGAATTTGTTTACGTTCTTTATATATGCTGGATATTAAACCTTTGTCAGATGCTTAGTTTGCAAAAATTTTCTCCCATTCTGTAGGTTGTCTGTTCACTTTGTTGATAGTTTCCTTTGCTGTGCAGAAGCTCTTTAGTTTAATTAGATCCCATTTGTCAATTTTTGGTTTTGTTGCAATTGCTTTTGGTGCCTTTGTCATGAAATCTTTGCCTATTCTTATGTCTATTGCATAAATTGTCTTCCAGGGTTTTTATAGTTTTGGATTTTACATTTAAGTCTTTAATTCATCTTGACTTAATTTTTGTATATGGTTTAAGGAAGTTGGCGCGGGGTGGGGGTCCAGTTTCAGTCTTCTGCATATGGCTAGCTAGTTATCCCAGCACCATTTATTGAATAGGGAATCCTTTCCCCATTGCTTGTTTTTGGTCAGGTTTGGATATTTGACAGTTTTTAATTTCCTGATTTAACTATGCCTAAGTCATTAAACTTTTCTGCTAGATCACTTGTTTGGTGTCTTAAGAACTAATATATAACCTTCTGCTTGGGGATACTGTAACAACCAAATATTTCGAATTTTAAATATTTAACAGTATTTCAATCTAGAAATTAATAAATTTCATGCAATAAGTAAATAAAGTTGCAGACATTCTTAAAGTTGCTGACTGAAACCTTTAAAAAAATAAAAAAATATATATTTTTGTTTTTAGAGTCAGGATCTTGCTGTGTTGCCCGGGCTGGAGCTCAGTAGCTATCTATACACACAGTCGTGGCACATGACAGCCTCAAACTCCTGGGTACGAGTGATCCTCCTACCTCAGCCTCCTAAGTAGCTAGGACTACCAGTGCATGCCACCATGCCTGGCTTCTTTTATTTTTTATTTTGTAGAGATAAAAAATTCAAAGTATGTATTAACTGTATAAACATTCACAGCAAGAAGCAAATACAGCTTCTTAATAAAAACCGTATATAGTTTTTGAGGTTTTAAAACTAGCTCTTAGACAGCGGCCAGTTATGAGTAAGTGAAGGAGAAAAGAGCTTTGCCTGGACTGATTTGGAGGGTTACAGAGAGGTGGCAGATTAATAATGTACTTTCCTATCATAGGCAAGGGGAATTCTAATACCACCTTGTTTTAAAAGCAGACCCCCCCAAAATGTCTATCACAGGTGATGAGTCCAAATGGAAATTGGCATCTTTAATACCTAATAAGCAAACCATCTAGGATTATTATAAAGTAGAACAAGGTAAAGCCAGAGAATCTCTAAAACTGAATCTTTTTAGTCAACTGGGTTCCTCACAATTTTATATTTGAATTCCTACATGTTGATTCCATAGAGAGATGCATCAGATACATTGGGCCTCTAAATTGTGTTAGTGCTCAAACAAGAGCTTTTTTTTCAGCATAGTGCTCATTTAACTTACACTTTTTGCAGCCTTTTCCAAAGTAGCTAGATCTGAAATTTTGAAATTTATTTGTTAAGTGAATGTCAACTGTCTATAAACATTCATAGTTATAACACAAGAATAGTGGGGCTTGTTTTCTTCAGACTGGATATATTTATATAGATAAGCTCCTGAATTGGATGAGTTCCAGAAATTCAAATATAAGTTGATGATTTAGAGTTTCAGACTCTTTCTCACAGAGATGATATTTGAAATATTGGTTTTTCAGACTAGCTCATCAAAACCTTCTTATTTTTTTAAATGCACAATATATCTGAACACCCACATCCTAGTACCTGAAGAAGAAATTGGCTAACTAGGTAGAAGCTCTCAGGGCTTGGGCCACTGGCTCGGCAGAGGTCCCAATGGGATGCCCAAGGCTGTCAGGGCAGGGAAGGATTTTGAATGATGTGGGTGGCATTATCTATTGCAGATGGTATTTTGGCAGCTTGAAAAAAAATCAAGAATGCCACAGTGAGTGTTCAACAACATAGATTGCCTTCATGTCAAGGACTGCCTATTTCGTATACTTTTCCCTCTTTCATGTTCTTCATTGTTGAGTTTATGGACCTAATAATTCCTTGTATAGTCTGTGAATCGAATACAAATTTTATGAGTATAGAGGCTCTCTTCATTTCCTTGCTTCTTACCTTCTAGGATATTTCAGACAAGCCAAAAAATGAATTAAATATTATTAGCAAATTCTTAGTTTTTAAAAAAATTTTATTATGTGTACATAATAGTACATTTATGGGGGTACATGTGATATTCAGATACAAATATACAATGTGTAATGATCAAATCAGGATAACTGGGACATCCATCACCTCAAGCATTTATAATTTCTTTGTATTAGGAACATACCAGTTCTGCTTTTCCAGTTATTTTGAAATACACAATAAATTATTGTTAACTATAGTTGTCCTGTTGTGCTTCCAGACACTAGGTCTTATTCCTTTTATCTGACCGTATTTTTGTGCCCATTAATCAAACCCTCTTTATATCCCCCTTCCCCAGTACCCTTCCCAGCCTCTGGTAACCATCATTCTTCTCTCTTTCTCCATGAGATCAGTTTTGTTTTGTTTTTTAAGCTCCTACATAATTAATGAAAATATGCTATAGTTGTCTTTTTATGCCTGGCTTATTTCACTTAACATAATGTCCTCCAGTTCCATCCATGTTGTTGAAAATGACAGGATTTCATTCATTTTCATGGCTGAATAATATTCCATTGTTTATAGATACCACATTTTCTGTATCTATTCATCTGTTGATGGATACTTAGGTTGAATCCATATCTTGGTTATCGTGAATAGTGCTGCAGTAAACATGGGAGTGCAGATATTTCTTCGATATACTGATTTCCTTTCTTTTGGATATATATCCAGTAACAGGATTGCTGGATCATATGGTAGTTCTCTTTTTCGTTTTTTGAGGAACCTCTGTATTGTTCTCCATAGTGGCTGTACTAATTTACGTTCCCACCAACAGTGTACAAGGGTTCCCCTTTCTCCACAGCCATGCACAGCCTTGCCAGCATCTGTTATTGCCTGTCTTTTTGATAAAAGCTGTTTTAACTGGGGTGAGATCATATCTTATTGTAGCTTTGATGTAGCAAATTCTTAGTCTTGATTGTATTGGTCTTTAAACTATACCTGATCATGGTATACTTTATATCATTTAAAGTTCAGTTTTTACTTTAGACTTCTGTGATTCAAGGCAGTAAGATTTATTTATATTTAAGGAATCTTTGTTTTACTTGTGGTTGGTACTATGTGCATGTGTACTTAGAAGAGGTACAACTTGAAATAAAGTTGTCTTCTGGGAGTTAAATTATAAACTTGTGAATCGAAACAGAGCTATTCAGAATCATCAGAAAGAAGAACAACTCTATGGACAGAGCAAGATGTGACTATTACCCTGTTAAAGTAAACATGTTTGAAGAAAGATTGAGCCAGTTGGAAGGCAATTTGTTCTGCAATAAAAATGATGAAAAAAGCTGCCAATTTCTACACTGTCTATGGGAGAATCTGTTTTGTCAAGCTCACACAAATATTGCAGGTGATTGTGTCAGGCTGCTAGCACCTTGATTCCAGTGTGCATATGCAGCCTGCTAATCATCTGGGTTTCCTGTCTAACATGTTTGCAGGAAAGAGCATATTTTTTCCCACTGTAGATATAATCTGGTCTTCCAGGGAGTTGAGGTACTATTATAAGTTATAAACCTACCTTCTGCCTTATATACTACATTTTCTTGGTTTTAAGATTCTCCCCTCAAAACACATTTTAATCTTTCTGAATTCAGGATGCTTTCTGAAATTGGCATTTTTTTTTTTTTAACTGAAGTTAAAAAAAAAAAAAAAACTTGCCAGCTACTAAGCAGAATTTTAGATAAGAAAGCGTAAGTTATTGCTGCCTGAGCATGTGTGAACTTCGCCTTGTGTGGCAGGTTTCTGTTCTCTGATTTGACGTCTCTGTTCATTTATGTACATTGGTGGTTTCTGTGGTTGAGTTTTAACTTAAATGTGGATCCCTAATTGTAGTCTTAAGTAACTTGATAAAGCTTGCATTGTAAGGCAGAATTGAAGAGCTATTTTTTTTATACTACAAACTGACTGTTCTCCATGGAGTGATGTTAAAGGCAATGGAAAATGTCAGATCCCTTTTACTGCCTTACAAAAATCTCAAAGTTGGTGATATCCCAGAAGAGCCTGGCAGAAACAAATCTAAAACTGTTCGTAAACCCATATGGGATTCCTGTACTAACATACAGTCTCTATTAACGGTGAACTTGTGATGAAAAATGACAAATAAGGAGTGAGAGTAAGCAGATACGAGAATTATTACCCCTAAGAACATTTAAAATTAACAGCTTTATTTTCAAATAGTTAAAATTATAAACAGATGAATAGGAAATATGGGAAAAAATAAGACACTGTAAAGAACAGGAAGTTTTGAAAAAGATTCAGATTTAACTAGACATTAATCATTGAAATTAAGAGTCTGGCTGAATAGATAGGTTAAGTGGCAGATTAGATAGAGCTGCAAGGAGAATTAGTCAAGTATAAGGTAGTTCTGAGGAAATTACACAGAGTGTAACAGAGAGAGAAGCATGGAAAATATGAGAGAGTACCTGGCATGGAGCCTGGAATGAGAGCATACACCATACATACAGAAATCGCAGAAAAAGAGATGGAATTGTGGAGAGGCAGTATTTGAAGGGAAATGCCGGAGAACCTTATAGAATTGCTCAAAGCTAGAAATTCTCAGATTGAAAGAGTGCAGTGATCCTAACTGGCATAAATAAAAATAAATCCATACCTAGAGACACCATAAACCATAAATACCAAACAAAAAGAGAAAAATGTTATTGTAACCCCAAAAATAAAATTGTTCCGTTTGTGTTAACATTTCTAAAATGCTTCTTGTTTTATGGAGTAATTTGAAATTTAGCAGATGTTTACTTTATAAAGATAATGGACAAGAAATGGTCATATAAGAAACTTGACAGTAGTTACAGTCTCATTCAGTTACCAAAATTGTAAGCCCATTTTATATGGCACTAAATTCAGTTTTACTTCCCTTCTGTAAATACACATAGCTGCCCAAAAGTAGCACCAGTTTGTGTTTAAATTGTTACAAAGTATAGCAGTACTTTGTACAAACTTTAAATTCAGCTTGTTGAGTCCAGATTCTAATTCTGTCACTTAATAGGAGTGTAATCTTAGTCTTGGTTTTCTCTCTTGTAAAAAATGAGACTAGAAATAGTACCTGTCTTCATAGAGTTACTGTGAAAATCAAATGAGAAATCACGCATAGTTCTTCACAGAAGAACTTCATAGGTAATGAGTGCTAAAGTTAACCAGACCTGTTGCTATTACTAAGAAATATTACTTTTGACTTTGAGAGGTAAACATGCTGTAGATGCGCTGTTACCTTTCAAAAAAAAATTTCGGTTGAGGAGGTGGGGTACATGTGCAGGTTTATTACATTGATCTATTGTGTAATGCTGGGATTTGGGCTTCTAGTAAACCCATTCCCCAAGTAGCAAACATAGTACCTAATAGGTAGTTTTTCAACCCTTGTCCCCCTCCCTCTCTTCGCACTTTTGGAGTTCCCTGTGTCTGTTGTTTCCATCTTTATGTCTGTGTGCACCCATTGTTTAGCTCACACTTATAAGTGAGAGCATGGCTGTATTTGATTTTCTGTTTCTGCGTCAATTTACTTAGGATAATGGCCTCTAGCTGCATCCATATTGCTGCAAATTATATTGTTTCATTCTTTTTTTATGGCTGTGTAGTATTCCATGGTGTATATGTACCACTTTTTCTTTATCCAGTCCACCATTGATGGGCACCTAGGTTGATTCCATGACTTTGCTGTTGTGAATAGCGCTGCAGTAAACATACAAGTGCAGGTGTCTTTTTGGTTGCATGATTTCTTTTCCTTTGGGTAGATACCCAATAGTAGGATTGATTGCTGGGTTGAATGGTAGTACTGGTTTTAGTTTTTTGAGAGATCTTCATACTGCTTTCCACAGGGGCTGAACTAATTTACATTCCCACCAACAGTGTGTAAGTGTTGCCTTTGCTCCATATCCTCACCAACCTCTGTTATATTTTGACTTTTTTTTTTTTTTTGAGATGGAGTCTCATTCTGTTGCCCAGGTTGGAGTGCAGTGGCTTGATCTTGGCTCATTGCAACCTCTGCCTCCCAGGTTCAAGCAATTCTCCTGCCTCAGCCTCCTGAGTAGATGGGATTACAGGCACCTGCCACCACGCTCGGCTAATTTTTGTAGTTTTAGTAGAGATAGGATTTTGCCATGTTGGCCAGGCTGGTCTCGAACTCCTGAGCTCAGGTGATCTGCCCACCATGGCCTCCCAAAGGGCTGGGATTACAGGCGTGAGCCACTGCGCCTGGCCATATTTTGACTTTTTTTTTTCTCCCTGAGACGGAGTTTCACTCTTGTTGCCCAGGCTGGAGTGCAGTGGCGCCATCTCACTTCACTGCAACCTCCGCCTCCCAGGTTCAAGCAATTATCCTGCCCCAGCCTTCCAAGTAGCTGGGATTACAGGTGCCCACCACTACACCTGGCTAATTTTTGTATTTTTAGTAGAGGCAGGGTTTCACCATGTTGGCCAGGCTGGTCTTGAACTCCTGACCTCGTGATCCTTCTGCCTCAGGCTCCCAAAGTGTTGGGATTACAGGCATGAGCCATCACACCCGGCCCATATTTTGACTTTTTAATAGTAGTCATTCTGACTTGCGTGAGGTGGTATCTCATTGCGGTTTTGATTTGCATTTCTCTGATGATGAGTGGTGATAAACATTTTTTCATATGTTTGTTGGCTGCTTGTATGTCATCTTTTGAGAAGTATCTGTTCATGCCTTTGCCCACTTTTTAAGAGGGTTGGTTTTGCTTGTTGATTCAAGTTCCTTATAGATTCAGGATATTAGTCCTTTGTCGATGCACAGCTTGCAAATATTTTCTCCCATTCTGTAGGTTGTCTTTTTACTCTGTTGGAATTCCTTTTGCTGTGAAGAAGCTCTTCAGTTTAATTAAGTCCCAAATGTCAATTTTATTTTTGTTGGGTTTGCCTTTGAGGCCTTACTATAAATTTTTTTGTCTAGGCCAGTGTCCAGAAGAGTTTTTCCTAGTTTTTCTTCTAGGATTTTTATAATTTGAAGTCTGACATTTAAGTCTTTAGTTCATCTTGAGTGAATTTTGATATACAATAAAAGGTAGGGGTTCAGTTTCATTCATTTGCATATGGCTAGGCAGTTTTTCCAGCACCCTTTATTGAACAGGGTGTCCTTTCCCCGTTGTTTATTTTTGTTGACTTTGTGGAAGATCAGTTGGTTATAGGTATGTGGCTTTATTTCAGAGGTCTCTATTCTTTTCCCATTGGTCTTTGTGTCCATTTTTGTACCAGCACCATGATGTTTCGGTTACTATAGCCTTGTAGTATAGTTTGAAGTCAGGTAATGTGATGCCTCTGGCATTGTTCTCTTCGCTTAGGTTTGCTTTGGCTATTTCTTTTGGTTCCATGTGAATTTGAGAACGGATTTTTTGGATTCTGTGAGAAACGACGTTAGTAATTTGATAGAATTGCATTGAATGTATAGATTGCTTTGGGAGAGGACTCTATTATCTAACATGCTAACAAATCTAAAATTTTTCTTTTGATATTTTATTTAAAAATCTCATAGTTATTTAATTCCAAGTTAGAAGTCTGTAAGTCTTGCATGACAGTATGAATCCTATAATATGTAAGGGTGTAGGGAGTGGGAGGTTAATTAGAAAACTACTGCTATCATATGTGACAACTTAAAGCTACAGTTTAACAGAAAAATATATTTCTACTTTTTATAAGCAATGTGGTGGCCTACACAGCTGACATATAAAGTTTAGATTTGATGACAGACAGATTGCTTACTAGGATTGTAGCAGAAATTAATCTGTGTAGAAGCATAGAACCTTTTCTAGTCTGTATAGAAATAGAAATGCTATAAAAGTACATGGATAAATGTATTTATGTTGAGGTACTTTTTTTTTCTTTATGGGTTATTTTAAAAGAAATGCATAGAAGAGAAATTAAAATAAAAATACTTAGTTTGATGAGAAGGAAGGAAGTCCTGATGGGTCTAGAAGGCCTGAAGTAGGATTGAGGTTCTGTTTCTGATTTCATAATAACGTTTGAGGACTATGACATCTGTTTTCTTTGTTTACTGATTCTTAATTTACCTCATCATTTCATAAATCTTTATATTAGCCCTGCCTTTTGGGAGGGTTCTCGTTTTCCTTCTGTCACTTTCATAAGGTTGACTTTTGTATCATTCCAACATTCCAAGGAAGCTTTCTTGAGTTTAAAAGGAAAGAAGAGAGAAAACAGTGCAAGAGACCAAGTGAAACAGCATGGCTGTCCTCAAACTTTAAAAGCTTTTATTCTCCTGGTCATAGTTTTTATTTTCATTAAGATGTGGTATCGGTGAAATCTGATTTTAAAGGTATAAAATACTTTTCCAAATTTATCTCATTTTTGTGTTTCCTTTATTAAGGAGCATAGCTATGACTCAGCCCACATCTGTCTGCAGTTTTACCCTTTTACAAAATTATTATATACATGTATATGTATGTATTTATATGTATACATACAGTAAAAATAAATTAGGTCTTAAATTCTTCATTCTTGAAAGGATGAAGAAGATTTGAGAGAAAGGGAGGCCATGTTTAGAGGTAACTAGGCAGGGTGTAGTTGGAGGCAAGAGAGAATGCTAAAGGAAAATTGAAGGCAGAAAGATCAATTATAGCTGTATGATGAAGTTCTTTTATAAACTATTTGGAACTTGGAATATTTATCTTATATTAGTATGCAAAAGTATTTGTAAGGAAAAGAATTTGTTTAAAGACTAGTTTGGAGATTGGTTCATTACTTTACATGTTCAGGGTGTAGGTGATGTGTTGGAAGCGGGGAAAGAGGCAAATGTTAGAGGCATCATAAAGAGTGAGCTGTGTTTAGTGAGTGCTGGAAACGACTTGAAGGTTAGCAGTGGAGTGACTCAATTCAGGGGTAAAGAGATTTTGAGAGTACTTAGCTGCTGTAAACCATATGCCAGAGGTGTTGATCTTGGCAAATGTGAAAATTATAAAATGTGATTCTTATGATTTTTCTAAAGGAAGGAGTAAAGATATTACAAAGGATGCTTGAATATTTTGTTAAGTTCAGGAAACATTTTAGAGAAGATTGGTAAAGAAATGACTTGTGAATATTTTTCCAATGACTACATATTACTTGTATAAAACTTTTAAAAGTGCTCCCCCTCCCACCTTAAGTAAACATTGCCCTGATTATCCATAGCACTGCCTTGGATTTGCCTCAGAGGTGGCCATAAGACGTATCTTCTCAGCCACTGAGTAGTTTGGTTTCAGGGAGGGCAATATTAACACAGTGGCTCCATTTTGGGGGGATCTGTATTTAATTCTTAATATTTTAAGTGCTTTAAGGTAACAGGAAAATAATTAAAGTATTAATAATGAAAGTATTTTAGGCATAGAGATGTTTTTCTTATAGCTTTAGTTATCTGAGATTTTAATTTTTTTGTTAATTTCTAGGTAGTTTCTCATTTAATTTTTAACTTTTTCTTTGATTCAGAGATTATGTAGAAAAGATACATTATAATTGCAAAGAAAATTTAGGGGAGCAGGAAGATGTGTAGTGGGAAGTCATTTTGATCTTGATATTAGAGAAAGCTGTCCATACTTCTCTATATTTTTAAAATGTTTTGATGTTTTCTATGTGGTCAAGTATATCATTGAGTTCTGGAAATTGTGAATATAAGAGAAGCATATATATTTTCTTCTGTAGAGTGTAAAATCTGCATTTTTCTGACACATACATGTTATGTGTGTATATATGTATGTATAGAAAACATGCGTGTATGTGGGTGTAATTCCCATAAATTGAATTTGGTTGTATTATTGAAATATTTTGTATCCTTTATTCTGTTTGGTCTACATAGTCTAACAAATTTGAAAAGTTTATTAAAGCATCTCTACTGTGACTGTGGTTTTATCAATTTTTTCTCATTTTTAAAGTCTCTTACTTGTTTTGGTAATATTTGCCTTGCAGCAGTGTTTTCTGGTTTTATATATTTCATAACTATGTTGTTTGCACAGATATTTATGACTTATGTTCTTTTTGGCTTGAATCTTTTTATGTTATAAAGTATTCATCTCTATCCCATGTAAGGCTTTTAGCCTTATATTCACTTTATCTAATTTTGTTTTTCTTATGCTTGTTAGTAACTGTGAAGGGTCTGAGATTATAGCCTACTCGCCAGCCAGCAAGTTAGCCTGGCTACATTTTTTTGGATTCCCACAGAATATATGAGACTCCTTAATCAAAATCACGGAACTTTATTACTCATACCAATAGCCAGAATATTAGCATTTTTTGTATCAGTTCCTTAAGCCCCAAGAGGGCCAGGCGACATCTCCACACTCAGTGAGTTGCATTGCGGAAGAGGGAACCCCTGAGATTTGGGGAACTAGATCTTTTATCTTGGGAAGTAGGCATGTCTGTTCTTTTCTCTGGAGTTGACATTGTCTCTGTTTTCCAGGGCTATTCGCTCGTACAAACATGTTTGAAAATATAGTCTAAAACCTGCAGAAACATGAGACACCCATGGAGAATTGTCTTCCCCAATTTTTTTATTTGCATTTGCTTGCTATCTTTGCTTCTTTATTATAAATACATAAATTAATAAAATAATTAATTTTCTGTATTTTAAATTAATTTAAATTTTATTTTTGAATAGGTAATACATTTGCATGGTTCCTATGCAAAGAGATACAAAGTATGCCCAGTGAAAACTCTCCCTCTCACCTGAATCACCTCAACAGAGGAAGCCAGTACTGCCAGTTTCTTGTGATCTTCCAGAGATATTTAATGTATATGCAAAGATACATATACTCTTGCCACAGTACACTTTACACTGTGATACCCTGCTGTACACAATTCTGAACCTATGTAATATATGCTAGCAGTTATTCCAGACGACCTTCATCATTCTTTACAATTGCGTTATATTTCATAGGTGGATAAACTGCAATATATTAACCAGTCTTGTGTCCATTGATGGATATTTAAACTGTTCCTGGTATTTTGTGTGTGTATGAGTATGTCTGTGGGTTGTAATCCTTGAAGCCTTCCTTATTAATCAGGGATTATGTACATTTCTATTTCTGGTAATTATTTGCCAGATTCCTGTCCAAAGATGCTGTGCCCATTTTTTTTTTTTTTTTAACTTACTTTAAGTTCTGGGATACATGTGCAGAACACACAGGTTTGTTACATAGGTATACACGTGCCATGATGGTTTGCTGCACCCTTCAACCCTCATCTATAGTAGGTTTATCTCCTAATGCTATCCCTCTCCTAGCCCCCCACCCCCGGACAGGCCCCGGTGTGTGATATTCCCCTCCCTGTGTCCGTGTGTTCTCATTGTTGAACTCCCACTTATGAGTGAGAACATGTGGTGTTTGGTGTTCTGTTCCTGTGTTAGTTTGCTGAGAATGATGGTTTCCAGCTTCATCCATGTCCCTGCAAAGGACATGAACGCATCCTTTTTTTATGGCTCCATAGTATTCCATGGTGTATATGTGTCACATTTTCTTTATCCAGTCTTTCATTGATGGCATTTGGGTTGGTTCCAAGTCTTTGCTATTGTGAACAGTGCTGCAATAAACATACCTGTGAATGTGTCTTTATAGCAGAATGATTTATACTCCTTTGGGTATAGCTCCCATTTGTCAGTTTTGGCTTTTGTTGCCATTGCTTTTGGTGTTTTAGTCATGAAGTCTTTGCCCATGCCTATGTCCTGAATGGTATTGCCTAGATTTTCTTCTAGGGTTTTTGTGGTTTTAGGTCTTACGTTTAAGTCTTTAATCCATCTTGAGTTAATTTTTATATAAGGTGTAAGGAAGGGGTCCAGTTTCAGTTTTCTGCATATGGCTAGCCAGTTTTCCCAGCACCATTTATTAAATAGGGAATCCTTTCCCCATTTCTTGTTTTTGTCAGGTTTGTCAAAGATCAGATGGTTGTAGATGTGTGGTGTTATTTCTGAGGCCTTTGTTCTGTTCCATTGCTCTATATATCTGTTTTGGTACCAGTACTATGCTGCTTTGGTTACTGTAGCCTCATAGTACAGTTTGAAGTCAGGTAGCGGGGTGCCTCCAGCTTTGTTGTTTTTGCTTATGATTGTCTTGGCTCTATGGGCTCTTCTTTGGTTCCATATGAAATTTAAAGTAGTTTTGTCTAATTCTGTGAAGAAAGTCATTGGTAGCTTGATGGGGATAGCATTGAATCTATAAATTACTTTGGGCAGTATGGCCATTTTCATAATATTGATTCTTCCTACCATTGAGCATGGAATGTTTTTCCATTTGTTTGTGTCCTCTCTTATGTCCTTGAGCAGTGTTTGTAGTTCTTGAAGAGGTCCTTCACGTCCCTTGTAAGTTGTATTCCTAGGTATTTTATTCTCTTTATAGCAATTCTGAATGGGGGTTAACTCATGATTTGGCTGTTATTGGTGTATAGGAAAGCTTGTGATTTTTTCACATTGATTTTGTATCCTGAGACTTTGCTGAAGTTGCTTATCAGCTTAAGGAGATTTTGGGCTGAGACAATGGGGTTTCTAAATATACAATCATGTCATCTGCAAACAGAGACAATTTGACTTCCTCTCTCCCTGTTTGAATACCCTTTATTTCTTTCTCTTGCCTGATTGCTTTGGCCAGAACTTCCAATACTATGTTGAATAGGAGTGGTGAGAGAGAGAGCATCCTTGTCTTGTGCCAGTTTTCAAAGGGAATGCTTCCAGCTTTTGCCAATTCGTTATGATATTGGCTGTGGGTTTGTCATAAATAGTTATTATTTTGAGATACATTTCATCAATACCTAGTTTATTGAGAGTTTTTAGCATGAAGGGGTATTGAATTTTACCAAAGGCCTTTCTGCATCTATTGAGATAATCATGTGGCTTTTGTCATTGGTTCTGTTTATGTGTATGTTTATTGATTTGCGTATGTTGAACCAGCCTTGCATCCCAGGGATGAAGCCAACTTGATGGTAGTGGATAAGCTTTTTGATGTGCTGCTGGATTCAGTTTGCCAGTATTTCATTGAGGATTTTCACATCGATGTTCATCAGGGATATTGGCCTGAAATTTTCTTTTTTTGTTGTGTCTCTGCCAGGTTTTGGTATCAGGATGATGCTGGCCTCATAAATTGAGTTAGGGAGGAGTCTCTCTTTTTCTATTGTTTGGAATAGTTTCAGAAGGAATGGTACCAGCTCCTCTTTGTACCTCTGGTAGAGTTTGGTTGTAAATCCGTCTGGTCCTGGGCTTTTTTTGGTTGGTAGGCTATTAATTACTGCCTCAATTTCAGAACTTGTTATGGTCTATTCAGGGATTCTGCTTCTTCCTGGTTTAGTCTTGGGAGGGTATCTGTGTCCAGGAATTTATCCATTTCTTCTAGATTTTCTAGTTTATTTGCATAGAAGTGTTTATAGTATTCTCTGATGGTAGTTTGTATTTCTGTGAGATCAGTGGTGATATCCCCTTTTTCATTTTTTATTGTGTCAATTTGATTATTCTCTCTTTTCTTCTTTGTCTGGCTAGGGGTCTACCTATTTTGTTAATCTTTTCAAAAAAAACAGCTCTTGGATTCATTGATTTTTTTTGGAAGGGTTTTTTTTGTGTCTCTTATCCCCTTCAGTTCTGCTCTGAGTTTATTTATTGTCTTCTGCTGACTTTTGAATTTGTTTGCTCTTGTTTCTCTAGTTTTTAATTTTGATGTTAGGGTGTCGATTTTAGATCTTTCCCGCTTTGTCCTGTGGGCATTTTAGTGCGATAAATTTCCCGCTAAACACTGCTTTGGCTGGGTCCCAGAGATTCTGGTACATTGTGTCTTTGTTTTCATTTGTTTCAAAGAACTTATTTATTTCTGCCTTAATTTTGTTATTTACCAAGTAGTCATTGAGGAGCAAGTTGTTCAGTTTCCATGTAGTTGTGCTTAATCCTGAGTTCTAATTTGATTGCACTGTGGTCTGAGAAACTGTTTGTTATGATTTCTGTTCTTTTGCATTTGCTGAGGAGTATTTTACTTCCAATTATGTGGTCAATTTTAGAATAGATGCGATGTGGTGCTAAGAAGAATGTATATTCTGTTGATTTGGGGTGGAGAATTCTGTGGATGTCTCTTACGTCAGCTTGGTCCAGAGCTGAGTTCAAGTCCTGAATATCCTTGTTAATTTTCTGTCTCGTTGATCTGTGTAATATTGACAGTAAGGTGTTAAAATCTCCCACTATTATTGTGTGGGAGTCTAAGTCTCTGTAGGTCTCTAAGAACTTACTTTATGAATATGGGTGCTCCTGTATTGGGTGCATATATATTTAGGATAGCTAGCTCTTCTTGTTGCATCCATCCCCTTACCATTATGTAATGTGCTTCTTTGTCTTTTTTAATCTTTGTTGCTTTAAAGTCTGTTTTATCAGAGACTAGGATTTCAACCCCTGCTTTTTTTTTTGCTTTCCATTTGCTTGGTAAATATTCTTCCATTTCTTTATTTTGAGCCTATGTGTGTCTTTGCATGTGAGATAGGTCTCCTGAATACAGCACACTGATGGGTCTTGGCTCTTTATCCAATTTGCCAGTCTGTGTCTTTTAATTGGGGCATTTAGCCCATTTACATTTAAAATTAATATTGTTATGTGTGAGTTTGATCCTATCATTATGATGCTAGCTGGTTATTTTCCCTGTTAGTTGATGCAATTTCTTCATAGTGTTGATGGTGATTACAATTTGTTATGTTTTTGTAGTGGCTGGTACCGGTTTTTCCTTTCCATGTATAGTGCTTCCTTCAAGAGCTCTTGTAAGACAGGCCTGGTGATGACAGAATCTCTCAGCATTTGCTTGTCTGTAAAGGATTTTATTTCTCCTTCATTTGTGAAGCATAGCTTGGCTGGATATGAAATTCTGTGTTGAAATTCTTTAAGAATGTTGAATATTGGCCCCCACTCTCTTCTGGCTTGTAGGGTTTCTGCAGAGAGATCCATTGTTAGTCTATCATTTTTCTGTTTTCTAATTCATTAATTTAGACTTTCGTTTATATTATTTATTGTGCTTTCCTTAGGTATGCGTTTTCTGAGTTTATTGTGTTGGGGGTATTAATTTTTCTTTCTTGTTTTTCAGCATAAGTATGCAAGCCTATGAATTTTTCTCTGAAGATGTTTTAGCTCTTTCAAAGGTTCTGATAAGTAGTGTTTTTTTTTTTTTAGATGAGGTACTTTGTATTTTGGGGGTGTCTTTTAACTCAAAAGTTATTTGAGAGTATCTTTAAATATCCAAGTGTAGAGGACCTTTTTCCCCCTGGTTTTGCTATTTGTTTCCTAGTTTTGCCACATTGTGATCAGAGTATGTTGTCTGTACTAGTTTTATATTTTCAAAATTTATAATTATTTTCTTTGTGGTTTAATGTAAGGTCACTTTTGGCAAATGTTTCATATTCATGTGTAATTTAAAAGGTCCTTTGGGAGGACAAAGCAGGAGGATCACTTGAGAACAGGAGTTCAAGACCCGACCAGCCTGGGCAACATAGTGAGACCGTATCTCTATTTAAAAAATAGAAAAGTCAGCCAGGCATGATGGTGCATGCCAATAGTCCCAGCTACTGGGGAGGCTGAGGTGGGAGGATCACTTGAGCCCAGGAGTTGGAGGCTGCAGTGAGCTGTAATCGCACCACTGCACCTCAGCCTGGATGACAGAGCAAGACTCTGTCTCTGAAAAAAACAAAAAGACATAGATAAAATTTAATGCCACTGCACTTCATCCTAGATGACAGAGTGAGACCCTGTCTCAAAAAAAGGTCTTCAATATTCATCTTTTTTTTAATTCACTTGATCCTCGTGGACTAAGGTGAATTAAAGTGTACTACTACTCATGTTTCTGTTTTTCTCTATATTGCGTATTTTTTTTTCTTTACAAATGTTGCTGCTGTTATATGGGTATAAACATAACTATTATAACTTGGGTGCAAATTGCATTTTTTAATATTATAAAAGCTCCTCTGTCTCCTTTAATGTTTATGCCTTATGTTCAACCTTGTCAATAGTAAGATTGTAATTAATTCTTTCTTTTAGTTTGTATTTGCCTGATAAGTTTTTTTTTCATTTTCATTTCCTATTTTTTGTTTCATATATGCTTTTTGTATACAGTACAGGGTTAGATTTTGTTTGCAATCCAATCTAATCTTTGTTTTTTGTTTGTTTGTTCTTGTTGGTTTAGCCCATTTATATTTCTTAATATGGTCAGTGCTAATTCTGTCATTATACTTTCTGGTTTCATGACTTTTTAAAAATGTTTCACTGAGTGGCCAGCTTTTTTTTTTTTTTTTTTTTTTTAAGACTGAGTCTTGCTCTGTCACCCAGGCTGGAGTGCAGTGGCGCGATCTTGGCTCACTGCAACCTCTGCCTCCCAGGTTCAAGCGATTCCCCTGCCTCAGCCTCCCAAATAGCTGGGATTACTGGTGCCTGCCATCATACGCCCAGCTAATTTTTGTATTTTTAGTAGAGACGGGGTTTCACCGTGTTGGCCAGGCTGGTCTCAAACTCCTGACCTCAGGTGATTGGCCTGCCTCGGCCTCCCAGAGTGCTGGGATTACAGGCGTGAGCCACTGCCCAGCCCCAGCTCTTGTTTCATTTTTTTTTTTAATTAGAAATAACTGTGTTGTTTCTTTTAATTAGAAATAACTGTGGTGTTTCTAATTGTATTTCTTGTAACTATATTTCTGTGTTTAGTGATTACTTTTATAATTTTATAGAATACCTCTTATTTTTAGATAACTTTTTTTCTATGAGCAATAATGAATTTAGTGTATTTCCTATTTTTCTCCTTCCTTCCTGTGTTCTAATTTTAGTTGTTACATTACCTGATGTTTGCTTTTATACTATTAGGTTTTTTTGTACTTCTCTTTGCTTTGTTAGCTTTAAATAATACTTTTTGACACCTAGTTATTTATATCATCTTCCCCCCATCCACCCTCACCTCTTTTAATTTTTGCTAGGCATATACTTTATACATTGTCTAATCAATGTTCCCACTTTTGTTTTAATCTTACCATTACGTAGATTCAGCTGCCCCTATTAATCCTTTTGCTTTAGTTTTTTCAGACATCTCTTGGCTAGCTGAAGTTCATCCTCATAGAAATCCTTTCAGATGGGCTCATGGGAAATAATTACCTAGATGTCTTGCATGTTTAACACAGACTGCTTATCTGTGTGTCTTTTAGTTTTTTGAATAACAGTTTAACTGGGTATAAAATCTTTGGGTTATACCTTCTCTACTTGAGGATATTTTAAGCATTCTTCTGGTCTTACAAGTGTAATAATGTATTTCTGTGGCAAAGTCTGAAACCACCTGGTTTGTCCTCCTTTTAAAATTGACTTAGTCTTTTTGCCAGAATGCCCAAAGAACTCTTTTTTATGACCAGTATCAACTAGGGTTGAAATTGTGTTGATTTTTTCTGGGTCAGTTTTTAGGACTCGGTGTGCCCTTTCAATATGTAGATCTAGATCTACTTTTATTTCTGTAATGTTTTCTTTAATATTATTTTTGACTACAGATAGGCGTTACTGCATTTCCTTTTCTTGTTCTCTGTAGAGAACATTTTTTCCGTCTAATTCTTAACTCTTCATTTTCTATTTATTTTTCTCATTTCTACCCCTTGATGTTCCTGTGATTTCTTCTAGTGCTTCTTCTAGTTTTACCTTCATTTTTGTAATAGCTTTTTTTTATCCCTTCCCTTCAGGTTTCATCCTCATTTGTGATCTCATCTTTGTATGTGCTTTTGGACAGTTGCTTCCTTATTTTCTTTAGTATTCATGGTAAATACATTGATTTATTGAGTGGATACATAGTGTTCTGTTATACCATTCAGAACATACACATTTGTATTTTAACTAGTAAATTTGGTGGTGTTCCTTCTCTTTTTTTTTTATTATTTATTATTTACTTTGTTCTTCCTAGCCTTTTCTAGATCAAGTTGCTTTCCCTCTCCTCCAGATTAATTTAGAACTTCTATTATGCACCTTTTTGTTCTTTTAATGGTTACCTTACTTTAGTGTATATCATTAAACATGGTTACTTTATTCTGTCAGAATGAGGGATTGTATCTGAGTTCTTCCCCTGATATACTTGTTCACTTCTCCCACCCTCCACTGCCTCTCTCTTCAAGTCCTAGTTATTAGGAGATAATTTAGACTTCACATTAAGTTTTTACTGGCAGAATATTGCTTTTGTTTCAAAAACCCACAGTTACATTACAGTTCCAGATACAGCATTATCTATTTAGATTTAATTTCGCTTATACGTGTTTTCTTGCTCTCTGCTGTTGTTTACACTGTTTATTTTTCTCTTACTGAGATCTTCATTCTTACTATAATTTTTGTTTGTTAGGAGCTCTTCCATGAGTAATTTTCCTTGGAAAGTCTTAATGGGTAGTATAGTTTCTGAGCTATTAGACGCCCAAAATATTTTTTCATTTGCCTTTACATATGAATACTATCTTGGGTGTATATAGGATTTTTAATTTCAGTTTTTTTTTTCCGTTAAGTCTAAATTTTTGTTTTTGTTTTTGTTTTTTTGTTTTGTGGTGGCATTTTGCTCTTGTTGCCCAGCCTGGAATGCAGTGGCATGATCTTGGCTCACTGCAGCATCTGCCTCCTGGGTTCAAGCAGTTCTCCTGCCTCAGCCTCCTGAGTAGCTAGGAGTACAAGTGCCTGCCACCACGGCTGGCTAATTTTTGTATATTTAGTAGAGACAGCATTTCACCATGTTGGCCAGGCTGTTCTCCAACTCCTCAGGTGATCCGCCTGCCTTGGTCTCCCAAAGTGCTAGGATTACAGGCATGAGCCACTGTGCCTGGCCAAAGTTATTGTACTTTTTAACTCGCGGTCTTGTAGATAAGAAGTCTGGCTTTGTCTCATTTTTTTTTTAATTTTAATAACCTGGTCTTTCCATTTGGAAGCTTACAACATAATTTCTATTTTTGAAAGCCAGAATTTTTTTGTTTTTTCACCGTACTCCCATCTCTAATTAATCCTGCATCTATTTAAGTGTTTTTTCACTCTATTCATATCTCTAATTCATCTTGCTTGAGACTTCATGAGCCCTTTCAGTCTAAAATCAAGTCTTACTCAGCCTAGGGATTACTTTCTTCTAGTATTTCTTTGATTATTTTTTGTTTGTTCCTTTTATTCTTCCTGTGACTTCTATAATTTTAATATTAGAATTTTTAGATTTATCTTCTGTCTTACGGTTTTATTAATGATTTTTGGTTTCTTTGTAGTTACATGATATTTATTCTAGACCACTAATTTGTTATTTTCAGTGACTTTTTCACTGCCTCTGAAATATTAGATTGAAAAATTATGGGTTTTTTCGTTCTAGGAATTTTTACTGCTAAAGTTGTCATCATTGTTGTCTCCTTCCTTCCTGTCTTCCTTCATTTATTTTGTCCCTATAGTAGGTGCCTATTTAAATTTTTTGGTGTGATTCCCTCTCATCCATTCCTGCATATACTTACATAGTTAATGATCTTTCTCAGTTATGTAATGTTACGAGTTACAGAATCTCTCATTACCTATGTCGGTCATACTGTTATCTTTTTTCTCAAATAGAAAAAGATAGAATGAAAGTTATTTCTCTTTTGTGAGCCTGTTGGTCAGTAGCCTGTCACACAAAGACTTTTTGTTTGAATTTGGAAATTGTTCCTTGGAGCAGGGAGAGTTCATTTTCAGCCCAACTCTGGCTTCTTTCCCGTGCTTTCAGTGTCAGTGAGAGCAGCCTTCCTCCCTGTTCTGTTAGATTCACTTAGGTACTGCTGACTGCTTGGGCAGTTTAAGGATTAGAAGACATTGACCAAGTCCAGTGAAAACAAATAAACCTTTTTCCAAATCAATGTGTTTTTCACCCTTTCCTTAAAACAATTGAAAAGAAAAAAAATCCATGGTGGTACATGCTTGTAGTCTCAGCCACTCTGGAGGCTGAGGCAGGAGAATCGCTTGAGCCCAGGAGGCAGAGGCTGCCGTGAGCCGAGATTGTACCACTGCACTCCAGCCCAAGTGACAGAGCAAGACTGTCTCAAAAAAAATAAAATAAAACAAAATAACGTCACACTTGCTGTTTCTTGATTTTCACATGGTTGGTTACATTACCTGAGGTTTCAGATGAATCTAGATTTATATTCTCCGGGATCCAGCAATTAGTCACAGTTATTTTAGTAGTTTAGGAGCCAGGTAAAGGGGATCAAGAAAGAATTCTCAGTTGTTCATGTTGCGTAAGTTCTAATTTAGCCAGAGCTGCTGGTTCTTAGATACTTGATTTTTCTAAATGTGTTAGAATTTTATGTTTTGCCTTAATATCTCAGGAATGGACATTTAAAATATTTTTCCTGTTCATACATACTTTTAATACTTCACCCACATATACTAATAAACATGCAAGCATTTATTGGTAAACTTGGCATATTTATATATTCAGTACTTTTTGGCTGAGTGGCTGATACGAACTTCCTGTATAAAGAAGTCAATACACTTAAAAATTAAAAAAAAAAAAAAAAAAAGATCTGACTTCAGCTGAGTCACCAAAACCACAAGCAGTCAAAGTGCTCAAGTCAGTGGCAACAACAACCCATTGCTTTGGGGCATTTTCTCTGTTCATTGGCTCTTCACTTGTTGCTTGGTGTTTTCTTTAGTCTTCTGAGATCGGTTGCTTCATTAGTTGTTCAAAAAATATTTATTGAGCACTTACTATGTGCAAAACTCTATGCTGCATGCTGGGATAAGCAAAATCTACAAGGGTCCCCTCCCCTCATAGAATTTACCCTGTTTCTTTAATACAGAGGTGGCAAAGTATTGGCCACATCTGACTCACAGCCATGTTTTATTTTGCTTACACAGCATCAGAAATGTTTTTTGAGCATTCACAAATGAGAATATTCATCTGAATACCTATACTTCCACCTGCTTTAATGTACATCTGGCCCTCCCTGGGCCTTTATTTTCCCGTGGCATTCTACTCTTAAAAGCAGCTGCCCCTTTTTGATAGGACTGCATGTACCAGTTTGCTTCTATTCTCTAAAAATCCCTGAAACCAAGACCAAATTCAACAGGCATTTATTGTTACAATTGTACTATTCTTTTTTCTTATGAAATAGTTAAGATGAGCTGCATCTTTAGGCATCTGAGTTTGTGACCCATGCATACTGATTAGAGTCAGCCTGCTAATTATCTCACAGCCTCTAGAAGAAGCAGAAGAGAAAAAGCCTTACTTATATACTTCACTTTCAACAAAAGCAGTAGCAGATATGCACGTTATAATACTACTCCTCAAATTCATTCTAACAAAATGATATCGAATCCTGATTTATAAATCTAATGACAGTTCTGATGTAACATTTGATATTTATTGTTGCATGTTGTCATAGCTGTGTGAATTGGCATTTTCCAGCTTATTTCAATATTGCTGTAGTAAAATTTTATTTACAATCAGCTAACATTTAGTGCCTTTTACACATTTTCACATTCATTAGATTTATTTTTAATCATCAGTATTAAAGACCGTGTGAGATGTAGGTATTATGACTTGCAATTTATTTTATGAAAATGAGGCTCAAAGAGGTTTGTGACTTGTCCAAAGCTCAAGCCTGTTCTTTTTCCATGAGACTGCCTTCATTTGCATTATCTCCTTAGATCTTCAGAAGGATCCTAAGAGACAGGTCAAGCAGGTTTTATCATTATTGCCACTTAAGATTGCAGAAAACAAACTCAGACTCCCTTCTTGTGAATAATCACGTAGCTAGTGTTCAGAACATACCTGCTCTGTTCCAGGTGTCTCGCTAGGCATTTGAGAGGTATTATTTATTTCTACCACTACCCTGTGAGGTAGGTACTATTATCCTGTTATATTGCAGAATAAATTGGAAGAGTTGGAGTTTGAAACTAAACTGTAAATTTTTTTAAAAAAATTGCTACGTATTACCCAGATTGCTGGACCCTTTTATTGCCACTGTGAGCCTACATACATTAAAATTTAAACATTTGTCTAATTTTAAAAGTATACAGTAATAAGCTTGAAAATAAGATAAGGATATTAGCTTTGTTGTGTTTTCAGGACTGGTGCTTTTCTCTCCATAGTGATTGAAGAGAAATGAACCTGAAATTTTACTTCAAAGTACACTTTATTCTATTTTGGTTTGTATTCAACAGTTCCATTATTTTTCTTGTTCATGTGGACAACTCATTTAGGAAAATATTTGTTTAGGTTTTAACAAATCAGTGTAATTGATTTTAAGTTTTAGTTTATTGTTGATTTGTGACAATGAGAGGGCATAGGAAGATTATCTTAGTTTGATTTGATGGTTGGGAAATAACTTGGTAATCTAATAATTTCCTAGACAACTTGTGTGACTATTTGTGGCTTGTTAGGTAAATACTTAATACTTATAAAATACTTAATCCTGAGTTAGCTTTTTAAGGTAAGTTAGGCGCAAAAAGGCCCAAGAAAGCTATGTCTAAGTGTGGAATTAGTGCTCCTTTTGTATATTGTAGCTTTTAGAGTTTGTGATTTGTGTTCCATTTTATTTTAGTTACATTTTCTTGGCGAATTCACCAAATTTCTATTTCCAGAATATTCCCAAGAGTAGAAACTTTTTTTAAAAAGTCATCATCAAAAGAGTAACAAATTTTATTTCCTCCTAAAGAATTAGTCTTAATTTTGCATTAAGTTTCTAACAGTGCAGATTAAGGGTAGCTACATGTTTAACGATCAATTCTTAGTTACATTTAAACTGGAGAGGCATTGAAAAAGTAATTTTCAGTGGCATCTAGGCAGAGAAGCCCAGATTAATAAACGTTATTCCTATATTTTTATTGATATATTTATCTTACAGTGAAAATGGCAACTTCTCTTTGTTAAATATCATTTCTAAGCCTATTTATATTTGAGTACAGTAATAGCTCATGGATCTGTAATTGAAAGAATTAGTTAATGTTACGTTCTTTTATACCTATGAGATAACTTAATATCTGAAAGTATTTATTATTAAAACTTGTGAGCCCCAACTTTTTGTTCTTTGAGTAATTGCTTTTTACTAATGTTGTAAATTTTTTTAATTCTTGATTTTTCTAGGGATTATTTCACATTTCAGCTGCTTTTGTTTTCTACTGCTATCATTGAGGGTTCAAGAACAAAAAATAAGTCTTCAGGTAAAATGCCTGATCCATAATAGTGCTTGGCATTGTATTTTGCTGAAAAGATCATATACCTGTTTGGATGCTTGATCTGAAAATAAACTTGTGATGATTATGAAATTTTCGCATGAAGTTTCCTTGGCTGCCTAACAAATTCAGTCTTATTTGTTGGTTTGGTTTTTTTTTTTTTTTTTTTTTTTTTAAGAATTTTGGCTGTTTGCTTTTTTTTTTTTCCATGTTGTCTTGATCTGCAATAACTATATGGATATGTGCTTGGACCTGCTAAGTATTTTAATTTTGCATATTTGGCTGCTTGAATTTTAAGTAATTTCTTTGGACAATGCAAATTTTAAGAGCTTGAGAAGCTGTAAGTGAAATATCAAGTAACAGAAGTTTGTAACTAGTTTATAAATGTATATTCATTACCTATTATATATTTTAAGGTTTCATATTTTGCCAAAATTAAATTAAAAATTCAGTTTCTCAGTTGCACAGGCCACATTTCAAGTGCTGTTTTCAGGCCATATGTGGCTAGTGGTTACCATTGTGGACAGCACAGATAAAAGATGTTTTTTCATCACTGTCCATAGTTCTGTTGGACAGAGCTGTTTTAAATTGTGTAAGCAGTTAATTGTAAGGTCATTTCAGTTATTTTATCCAGAAGATAAAGCATGTGACCAGTCTTGAGAGTACTTCCTCTAAATATGTAGCTTGAGTATTTAAAACTTAGTTGTTTAAAACAGTCCAGTTGCTTTGGTATTTACACTGCTTTAAAGTGAAATTGTTTCTGGTAGCAGAATTCATGAAGTAGGAAAAATGCCAAGGACTTAGTCTAAATTTGAATCCTGACCTCAGGACTTAACTAGTTTAGTAACTTCTGGTAAGTTACTTTACTTCTTTGAGCCTCAGTTTCCTTATGTGTAAAATGAAGGTAACAATAGTTACTTCATAGGATTAACATGTGACTTAAATATGTCAAAAGCACATTAAAAAGTGCATGTTTTTAATCCTTTTAAAATATAGAATGAAGCCAAAACATAAATTAATTAGACAGTGTCATATGCTTGGAGTTGTTCCCAGCCTGGCAGTTGTAATAGGCGCCTAAGTTCCTGGTCTTCATGGAGTTATTTGATGACATTGTTTAAGTTTGAAACAAGTGGAATACCACGATGGAGAGAAAAAGAAATAGGAAGATGACTGACTTTGTTTTTGGAGAGGTGCATGAAGTACTATCTCATAATAACTAACATTTTGTATAGTGTTTTTTTATAACTTATAAAGTTTTTTCACACAATTCTTTAAAATTTCATCTCTAATATTTTAGAAGAATAAAAGGAAACTTGAGGTTGATGAACATTTTTGTTCATCAGAATGGAAATTCATACTAAGTTTTCAACTTTAAATCTTAGGCTCTTTCTACTTAAACAAGCTATTCTTTGATAGCAGTCGCATTTGTGAGGCAGGCATATATTTCAGAATCTCCAGGGATGGGACTCAGGTACATGTAATTTTTTGCTATATGTTGAAAATGCACCCATTGAAGTGATTCTGTTGCCCACTTCTGGTTAAAAATCATAATCATTGCTCTTTTCCAGTCTTTTAACTTTTCTTTTCCTGTAATCAGTACATCTAAATTAATGCATAGATTACATGAATAAGACAAGGCATTAAACTGATAAGCAATGCGCTGATTTAACTTTTACTACTCTAGATGTTGAGGTATGAGCAACAACACTTTTTAAAAAGCAACACGTTTAGTTCCCTGTTGACAGTCTCTTGTGTCTCCATTGATCATTGCTTGTGGAGGAGGAATCCAGACTAGCCAACTATGGTAGTTAAATCTGTGAGTGTTCCCTTCTCTGCTTCTTTAATATGAGTTTTGGCTAGTTACTAGTCTACCCCAAGATATTCCAGTTCTGAAGTGTTGACTCCTTAATCCCTGTGGGTGTTATCTTCATAAATGTTTTCAACTGATCTTTAGATTTTTAATCTTTTCCCAACTGTCTTGAAGATGCTTTAGTATCCTGGGTTTAGTGGTATTTCTAGGTCCTGTTTTTAAGTATGAATGTATCACATTACTAACAAGTCTTTCACAATTGTGAAACATAGTTACCTATGTGAAGGCAAGAGCTCAAAACTTTCCTCTGAATGAAAGTGTCATTATAGGGGTGAGAGAGGGGACTACTCTAGCAAACCCCCAGGTAGGCAAAAATTAATCACATTCCACAGTGAATTTTCAAAACTGAAAATGTTTTTAAACATACAAAGACACATTCTAGTGGAAACAAGACTTTAAAATGTCAAAATTAAGCATTTGCTATTTGAAGCTGTAATCATGAGGTTTTGAAGTCAGAGTGAACTGTCTTCTAACTCAGAGTTGCTTATCAAAATGCAACTGATCAATGGCTACAATATGTTAACATTAGCTTTTAATGTTCTGAGCAGAGATTATTTCACTAGAAGCTATTTTTAGTGGATATTAGGCTGTTTCTGCACTGAAATCAGTGTGTTTGGGATGTTTTTGTATACAGGTATGCTTTTCTTGAACAGAAAATACAATTCTGAAGTACAGTTCTGATTATTTTTTATTGCTAGGGTTTAAGGGAGCTTATTTTTTAAATGACTTTAACCCAGCATTCTGAATTACACTAAAAAGATTGTTTAAACTTAGTACCTGCAAAGCATCTGAGGGATAAGTCTTGCCCCTGTCAATTTTAAAATAGCATTGTGTTCTTAAAAGATGTATCATTCTGTTGATTATAGGCAGGTTGGATTTGTTTTTGTTGTACTATAAATTTTCTTATAAATAGGATAAAATGTAGATCTTTTAAAATATTCTCATCTCAAAGACTTTGAAGAGCTCTGAAAATGAGATGCGTGTAAAATCGATGTTGCATCATAGTTTAATGGAAGCTTTTTTTTTTACTTGGTGGTATATAAAGCTAATGGTGCATATTATGATCATTGATGTTTTAGGTTTGATAAAAAGTGGTGGTTGACTTTTTGAAGTTGGTTGTGAAACTTAAACTCACATAATTCTTTGATAAGAATGGTATATCTTTGTGATGAAAAAATATGTAAGTGGTGAGAATATACCATATTACTTGAAATTATAGACCTTTACCAAGCTTTTTTAGTGTTTCCTTTAGATCCTTTTTCTTTTCGTTCTCACTGCTATCAGTTAGATGCTTCACATTAAACTTGTTCCCTATCTGAATCTCCTACTGAAAGATACTAGAACAATAAGAGAAAAATGGAGATCAAGAGAATGAGAAAAGGCATGGGGTGCAGGATGGGGTGGGAGTAGTGGGTAGGATCTCTAGGGCCAAGAGAAAAAAAAAAAATGGGGAAAGGGAGGGCACTTCAGGGAAGTGGTAATAACATTTTCTGTTTATCCAGCTTTGCTTGTCCAGAAATCTTTACCTGCTTAAGTTTCTGACTGTAATATATTAGCTTGTGAGCTGCCCAGTAGTTAGCTCAAATCACTCCTAATGTATTCAGTCCATTCAGCTGATATAAACCCTTCTTGCTGAGGCCTTTGCTTGTTCTGCAGAAGGTGCCCTGTTACCTCCTCCAGCATTCTGAGTAAATCATCTCCTGGTATCTTCTCTTATGTAGACCAGCATTCTGAGTAAATCATCTCCTGGTATCTTCTCTTATGTAGACCAAATAGAGTCTGTGTTCCTTCTTAATGTGAAGTCTCAAATGAATAATTAAAGGGAAGAACCACTTCTTATAGAATGAATTTTTCTGCAAGGTACTCTTACAGATAATGTACACAATCGAATTTGTTGGTTGGTTTTTATAGGAGGAATGGGCATATCAAACAAATACTTAACTTTAGAAAACTTCCCTGCCTTTCTGTTTCTTTCAGAATTTAGGTAGAGATTGATGCAGTCTTTACCATTTAGCATATTTGATTTTTTATTTTGAAAAGCAGTAATTTGTTTATTTATAGTATAAATTCATATTGCATGTTCCTGCTTTAGCTTTCCATTCTGTAAACGAAGAACATATACTCTGGAGCAGTTTGTCCATGTTCTTCAGTAATGGCATGTTTTATTCTGCATTTAAAAAAGAGTCACAAAGTAAATCTGGCTTACACTCTTATTTTAAGCAAACTGCTTTTAAAAATTAAAATTTAGCATTAGAATATAATTTAAATTTTCAGTATAAAAATGGATTGGGAGAACCTAAACATTTTTTCAAAAGGAACATTTGCATTATAAAGAGATTTAGCCTTGAAGATTTTAAGCACACCATAGAGTTTTTTGTTTGTTTGTTTTTAAATACCCTGCAGATCCTTTTGGAAGCCACTCTAATTAATGCCTGGAGTAGGCTTGGCATTGTCATGGAAAAAGATTATGAAGAATTGGTGCATCCAATTCTGAAATCCTCAAATTTCCAAAAGTCTCTTTCAGAATCTACACAAAAGTTTTGATATTCCTTTGCATTTTCTTGAGTTAAGCAACTTTTTAAAAGTCCCGCATTTGGAGTGATTTCTTGAACTTACCCAATTTTATTATTTTATGTTTTTTAAAATTATAATAGTATTTTATTTTCATGTCTTTTTAGCCACATTACACTGTAAAATTATTTGAACTATCTTGGTCACACTAAAGGAAAAGAAATTCACGGTACAAATAACTAGCTTATTGATAAAGTTATAGAGCAAAATCTGCACAATTTGGGTGATTCTGTACTGTTTTTGCTTACTGTAATGCTTCAATAAAATAGAAATGAAAACGCGAGACAATGGAAGTAAAGGTAAACATTATTCAGTCATTTAATGAATAGTATTTTAAATACACGTGCTGAGTTTTATGTATTTCTGGCGAAAAGATATGCCAAGTAAGGTGGAATCACAACTTTTTATCAATTAGCATTCACATAATTCTTTTTTCAATTTGATGGATAATTTTATTGTCCTGAATTCATTTTCTCTTTCTTCAGAGGATGTACTGAGTAAAGATGCTGGGGAATGTGCAATATGCCTTGAAGAATTGCAGCAGGGAGATACTATAGCACGACTGCCTTGTCTATGCATATATCATAAAGGGTAAGTTCACCAAGTTGGTATTAGAGTAAAAGATTATTCTCACAGTTTCAAACATTGTAATTAGGGCTGAAAAGGAATCTTCATTGAAACCACCCTCTCCCTGTCTCACACACACTTCTTAAAACTTAATGATCTTTTTTCTCTATTTGAACTAAGACTTGAACCCACATCAGTTTGTATCCAAAAGGCTACTATTTTTAAAGCATTTGCTATGACCCAGCTGTTGTCCATAGCTTCTTAAATAAATTATCTCACGTAAGCCTTGTAACCATTGCATTTCACAATTGAGGAAATAAGCTAAGGGACAGTATGGAATTTCCCCAAGGTTACAAGGCTAGTAAATGGCAGAGTTGAGATTCCAGTAGATTTGGAATCTGCTTGACTCCAAAACCTGTCTGCTTTCTCATATGGTCTTCTTGCTTTTAGAGTGATACAGGAAAAATTTGGGGTTAAAAAAAAAAGTTTAAGGTAACCACAAAAAGAAAACTGTAACTTTCAACCTGATGAAAATACGGTACTTAAGTAAAGATGGGGTGGGGGAAAACTTAGAGAAAACAGAGGAAATAAAACAAAATTTGGAGATAAAAATATATCCAAATATATCAGTTATAATAAATACACATAGAACAAACCCACTGGTTGAAAAACAGATTGAAAGGTTGGGATAGGTAGTTGATAAACAACACCTTTAAACATAAGGATACATAACATTTGAAAGTAAAAGGATAGAAAACTATATCCAGGCAAATATTAACTAAAAGAAACTACAGAGCTAAACTAGTATCAGACAAAGCAAACTTTACAGCAAAAAGCATTATTAGGGATAGAATTCCTATAGAATGACAAAAAGTATATAACATTCTATTTTTTTTTTTTTTTTTTTTTTTTTTTTTTTTGAGACGGAGTCTCGCTCTGTCGCCCAGGCTGGAGTGCAGTGGCGTGATCTCGGCTCACTGCAAGCTCTGCCTCCCGGGTTCATGCCATTCTCCTGCCTCAGCCTCCCGAGTAGCTGGGACTACAGGCGCCTGCCACCATGCCCAGCTAATTTTTTATATTTTTAGTAGAGATGGGGTTTCACCGTGTTAGCCAGGATGGTCTCGATCTCCTGACCTCGTGATCTGCCCACCTCAGCCTCCCAAAGTGCTGGGAATAACATTCTGTTTTTATGTATCTAATAACATCTCAAAATATTTATAAAAATCTCAGACGAAACTGACAAATTTATCATCATAATGGAACATTTCAGTACACCTTTCATTGAGTCAAGCCACATGCACAAAAAATGAATCAAGACCTAGAAAAATAGAGCAATGCAGTTAAGTTTGATCTAATTGATGTGTATATGTATTTGTATCTGTGCCCATCAATTAATTAGAGAATACATATTTTTCAACCACACATGAAGTACTATAGAAATTGATCATGTCCTAGACCATAAAGCAAATCGCAGCAAAGTACAAATAATTGGTACCATAAAGGATGCTATACACTGACTACTATTAGATGTCAGTAATAAAAAGATAAATAATCCTCATACATACTTTTGAGTAACTTGTGGATCAAAGAAAAAATCATCATGGAATGCAGGAAATACTCAGAACTGAATAACAGTGATGTTTTTGACAAGTACCTAGAGTGATCCTCACAAGGTTCATGTTACAGTAGAAAGAAAGGCTGAAAACCCAATAAGCCAAGTTTCTTACTTAAGAAATTAGAAAAGTAACAGCAGAATAAACAAAAGAAAATAGAAAAAAATAGTGAAGATCAGAGAAGAAAATAAATTTTAAAATGACACACTAGAGACCCACAAACCACCAGTTGGTTCAGAACAGGATTGTTCTGCAAAAATGAGGAATGTGAATTCAGACACAGAAGAAATTAAAAATAATGAGAAAAAACAGGCCTATAGAGACAATGCAACAATGAGTTCTACCAGATATCCAAAGAACACCATGCTAACAACCTTAGATTCTTCGAAAAAGTAGAAAAAGATGGAAGGTTCTCCCATTTATTTTATGAGAAAAGTATAAACTTGATACAAACTCAGATAAGGACAGTACAGGAAAGAAAATTAGAAAACACTGTCATGAACATAGATATAAAAGTCCAAAAACATATCAGCAAACCCAACTCAACAATAAGTATCTAACAATATATATCTAAAATAATGCCTCATGACCAAGTTGCATTTATGCTAGGAATGCAAAGATACTGTAAGATAGAAAATGTATAGATGTAATTTACTACATTAACAAAGGAAAGAAACATTAACTCAATAAATGTGAGAAAGCTTTCCGTAAAATTCTATCCTTGCATATTAATGATTTAAAAATAAAAGCTAACAATAAATATTGGATAAATTATTAAAATTCGTGAGAGTTCAGCAGGGTTGCCAGATATGAGATCAACATATGGAAATAAGTTGCATTCATATTGCAACAAGAAAAAAGGAAGTATGTCTTAAACTATAACATTAATGTCAACAGAGACTGAAAGGACTATAAGGCATATTAGGATTAAATTTTATAAAAGATATGTAAGACTTTCCTTTAGATAAAATTTGAAAACTTTATTGAAAGATATAGGCAATCTGAAATTAATCTGGACATCTACCATATTGTGGATAGAAAGACTCAGTGTCATAATGATGTCATTTTACCTCAGATTGATCTATATAGTTAATACTACCTTAGTCAAATCTCAACTAGTTAGTTCACGTGACTTGACAAGTTGCTGCCAAAACTGCATGGGGACCAGCGAGTGAAGGGCCAGGAACAGTTAAGACACTCATGAAGAAGAACACCATGTTGGTGGGACTTGTCCTGTACAGATTTATTATAAGACCATATTAAGACAGTATGGAAATGGCACAGGTGAGCCAGTGGAACGGAGTGGAGTCCATAAACACTTGTGCCTATCTGGAGAGACAGCATAGCATGGGAGTTAAGAGCATGGACTTTGAAGTCAAGACACTCAGCATTTGAGTCCCAGCTCCTTCACTAATTCTCTGTGTGATCTTGGTCAAGTTAGTTTTTTTTCTCTCTCAATTCATAAGATGAGGACAATAGAAACAACTTCATAGAGTATAAGGGTATAAATGAGTGCTGGCACATACATAATAGATGCTATATAAATGTTGAATAAATGAAAAAAATTGATTTGCCAGAGATGAAATTACAGTATAGGAGAGAAAGAATGAACTATTCAATAAATGGTGCTGGGATCAATTGGTTATTGATATGGAAAAACAGTTGAGTCCTTATCTTGCATTTGAAATAAAAGTCAATTCCAGGTTGACTAAATACCTGCCTCTGAGAACCAAAATCTAAAGTGGTGAGGAAAGAAAATAGTGGAAATGTTTTTGACTTCTTGGTGGGGAATTATTTTTTGTCTGGGATACACTTCTCCCCAAGAAATAATTTCAAGATTGATAAATTTGGCTGTATTAAAATTTAAAACTTACTTGTATCATGACCCAGCAAAAAAGTAAAAAACTAGACTTTATACTAGGATTGTTTTTCAACACACATAATAAAAGAGGTTTGGTATTGGAAATAATGTTCTCCCTCTATGACTTTGTGTAATGCAGTGAACTCGTTGCATTTGGTAAATGGGAGAGTGAAGACAGTCTAATAACAGGATCTTACTGGTTCTACATAAGATTTTCCAGCACATTAATGTTCTGCTTCATCAGATAACAGCAGATGAAAGCATATATGCTAACAACGAGCTATGTAAGAATACAGTATACCCATCTCCCCATGTTCTTACTCTTAGTTTAATTAGACCATGGGCTTTGTTGTGGAGTCCTTATTTCACAGTTCTCACAATTTGTGCATTAGCTTTTTTCTTCATAACTCAGCAGTCTCAGTCCTACCTTAATCCTCTTTCTGTAAGGCTCACTTCACCATTTTAAAAAAAACATATTTACAGTAGTGTTCTATTTATTAGGAATGAGCATGTCTTTGTTCTGGTGATAAAATTGTGTTACTTGAGTAGTCTGCCTTTAACCTGACTTTTCCCGCAAGCCCTGTTACTTTTAGCTTACAGTTTTGTGGAAAGCAGTGTTTATCAAAAACCTGTATATTATAACTGAAATACCTGGATAATAGTTTCCTAGAAAACTATCAGTTAATTCAGAAAAAAGGACCCTCAATTGGCCAATAAATAATATAAATAGGCATATTTGGTAGATAACCCTGTAATAGCTGTGTGGAGTACATATTCTACAACTCAGTAATTCCACCTCTACATATATGCCCTAGAGAAACTCTTGATCTTTTGCTCTAAGACAGTGCTACTGTTCAAAGTACAAGTCCAGAAGGCAATAAGAAGTTTCTGCCAGTTAAATCAACACTATGCTTCTTTCATTGAGAAAGCCTTGCTGTGATTTTTTTAAGTTATTTGAAACAGTGTGATTAGTGAGGAAATTAACTTGTATTTGGGCGCAAACTCCTTACCTCAAAGAATGTTGATAGCATCATTGAAAATGTCCATCAGTGAAAGAATGTATATGTAAATTGTGTATATTTATATAATGGAATGTTGTGCACAGTGAAAATATAAAAACAGGCCAGGCGCAGTGGCTCACACCTATAATCCCAACACTTTGGGAGGCTGAGGTGGGTGGATCACCTGAGTTCAAGACCAGCCTGACCAACATGGTGAAACCTTGTCTCTACTGGAAAAAAAAAAAAAATAGCTGGGTTTGTGGTAGGTGGCGCCTGTAATCCCAGCTACTCAGGAGGCTGAGGCAGGAGAATTGCTTGAACCCAGGAGGCGGTGGAGTTTGCAGTGATTCGAGATGTTGCCACTGCACTTCAGCCTGGGCGACAGAGCAAGACTCCATCTCAAAAAACAAAAAGCGAAAATGTAAAAACAAGAGACTTACTAACAATTGCAAATCTCAAATTGAGCAAAAAAAGCAAGTTACAAAAAGCATAATGCTGTTTTATGGTAGCATTTATATAAAATTTTAAACATGGAAACAGTACTATATGTTGTTTTAGAATATACACATATATAGTTATATAGAATAAGAAGATTCCTAGAAATGAAAAATACCAAATTGAGGGTAGTGCTTTCCTGCTGGGTCTGAGAGAAGGGAATATAATCATGTAAATAACAAATGAATATAGCTTAGAATGGAATATACGTAGATTGATAGACGTTTATGTGAAGAGGACCTGGAATTTTAAATGATTACTTTCTCATGATGAGCCAGAATTACCTGGTTGTAAAATAAGGAGTACTCATGTTAGGTCACAAATAGATACTATTCAGATATATTATGAATTAACACATCTGGAGTATTTTATTTGATTCTCAGAATTTTGTTTTAAGAGGTTTTCTGGTAGACACAGTGGAACTTCCAGGGCCAAGTGGTAGAGAGCAGGCTGAAAACAATGTCTTAAGCCAAACTGGCTATATATTTAGAGAACAAAAGTCTTAATGGCAACTGAAATTCAGATATTTGAAAGAACCTGTTGATGTGGTACTCTACCTTTTTTCTTTTTAATTTCATCTGTCACTTTTACCTACCAAACCAACCTATCTGGACATGAGGATGATAAATGTTAATTTTGCCCTTCAGTATATTAACCAAGTCTTGTAGCTTTGTGGCATATGCAAATTTGAAATATGTCACCAATGAAAATGTTGAACAGGTTGAATCCTGCTTGGATAACTTGCTAGCTGTTAGGCAAGTAATAGCTAGTTACCAGACCTTGATTTTGTCACCTATCATGGTACTGTGAAATAGAACTTTCTACCATAATGGAAATGTTCTATATCTATGCTGTCCCCTAGAGTAGTCGTGAGCCATGTTGCTGTTGAGTGCTTGAAATGTGGCTAGTGTGACTGAGGAACTGGATTTTTTTATTTTATTTAAATAAATCTTAAATAACCAGTGTGTGGCTCTTGTCTACTCTGTTGGACAGTGCAGATCCACAATGACGATGATCATATGCACCCTAATATTTAGCTTCTAATAAAATAAGATCATAAAATACTTCATAAATACAAACGATTTATGGTATATTTGTGTATGTATATGTATTACACGGTGGGATAGAATTTAAATATTTAATAATCACATAAATATAGCTTTAAAAATTATGAAATATTGGCAAGGATTAAAATTTAAAAGCCATTTTTTATTACATTTATAGGTGACATGAACAGGTTGTTAATGTGCATAAATGAATAACTGTTTTGAAAAGGGAAATTATGCAAATTTGTCATTCAGTTTTGAATATTGGTAAAGTGGTAGTTCTTCAGATTATCTTTTGGAAGTAGTTCTGTTTGAACTTTAAAGTACTTTATAGCATAATTTTGCAAAGGTTTTTTTCTTAATCGCTTAGAATCAAAATATAATAAACATTCTTATCTGTTGCTTATGTATGCCAAATATAATTTAAAATGCTGATTTTTTTCTGTAAAAAATATATTAAAGTCAAGAAGTAAGTATTTTTACTGTGGCTGTCATTATATAAATAATTAGTATAAGTATCTCAATTTTTCTGGTTTTGTTCCTTTCTAGCTGCATAGATGAATGGTTTGAAGTAAATAGATCTTGCCCTGAGCACCCTTCAGATTAAGCGTCAGCTTCCTGTTTTATAGGTAATTTTTTTTTGTAATTACTTTTTAAAGCATTAGCCCAAATTATACATTCTAAACCATAATTTTTATTTATTCATTTACTCATTGAGGTGCATGAGTGTGTATGTGTATGTTTCAGACACTTAGGCTACTACATAGAAAACTTACATTAAAAATATTGTATAATTCTAATTGTTGGCTGGGTACGCTGGCTCACGCCTGTAATCCCAGCACTTTGGGATGCCTCAGGCAGGTGGATCACTTGAGGTCAAAAGTTCAAGACCAGCCTGGCCAACATGATGAAACTCTGTCTCTACTAAAAATACAAAAATTAGCCGGGCACGGTGGTGGACACCTATAATCCGAGCTGCTCGGGAGGCTGAGGTACAAGAATCACTTGAGGCCGGGCATGGTGGCTCACACCTGTAATCCCAGCACTTTGGGAGGCCGAGGCGGGTGGATCACGAGGTCAGGAGATTGAGACCATCCTGGCTAACACGGTGAAACCCCGTCTCTACTAAAAATACAAAAAAAATTAGCCAGGCCTGGTGGTGGGTGCCTGTAGTCCCAGCTACTTGGGAGGCTGAGGCAGGAGAATGACGTGAACCCAGGAGGTAGAGCTGGCAGTGAGCCGAGATCGTGCCACTGCACTCTAGCCTGGGCGACAGAGCGAGATTCTGTCTCAAAAAAAAAAAGAATCACTTGAACCCAGGAAGTGGAGGTTGCAGTGAGCCGAGATCATGCCACTGCACTCCAGCCTGGGTGACAGAGCGAGACTGTCTCAAAAACAACCAAACCAAAAAATAATAATTCTAGTCATTTAGTATTATTATGTGCCAGGTGTTGTTGTAAGCATTTTACATCTATTAGTAACTCGTCTAATTGCTACAATAGCCCTTTTGAGCTCAGTACCATTACTATTCCTATTACGCAGATGAAGAAATTAAGTATAGAGAGGTTAAGAAACTTGACTTTTCAAGGTCAGATAACTAGTTTCTTGGTGGGGATGAAATTTGAACCCAGGCATTCTGGTTCCAAAGACTGTTCTTAGCAATTTTGCTTTTTTTAGGTAGGAACATTTTCTTCAAACAGTCGCATCATAAATTTATTCATTCAATTTAATCATTCACTTTTATATCTTTAGCATGTAATACAGTGCCTGTCTATATAGTAGGCAAAAAATAAAGTTGCATTTTACAACTGAAAAAATAACTAGTTTTGTTCTACTGATTTAAGTTTTTCATGGTTCTGCATTATCTGAAAATGTTCAGTGAATTGAATGCTGACCTCAATTGGGTATTTTCATAGGGCTTTTTTTTCACATTTCACAAGTGCATTAAATTGACTTCATTTAGCTTTGAAAAAATAAAGGTTAACTTAATTGCTATCTTCAAATATATGGAAAGCTTTTATGAAAAGACTTGCAGAGATGATATAAAGCATTGGATTGTTATATCAAGGCAGAGCATTTTAGCTAATCCTAGAATTGTTCCAGGAGTTAGAGTCTCTTTGTTTAGGGACTCAAGACAGTAACAGCGGGCTTTTCTGGGAGGCTGAGACTGATGGCAAGGAACTAGACCAGATGACGTCCAGAGGTCTAGTCCTGTGTGGTCCCCCCATGTCCTTTTATTTCAATAACTTCTCTTAAATTTGAGAATAAAAGTGTTGAGGTGATAAACACACTCAAGGAATTCTGTTGCTGTACTGGTGGAAGATGATTTAAGAGTAGCAGATTAGAATATTGACAGAGAAGATTTGAGATAATAGCAGCAATAGCACCTGAAATGAGAACTGCAGTTGAGTGTCATAAGACTATGGATGTGCATGTGAAATGTGGAAGCCTTGGTAAACTGTAGAGTACTAAAAGACTGTCAAATTTTAACCTTTCCTGTGAACTTACTTAGATCATGCCTTGACACATTTAAAATATGAATTGAGGCTGAACACTGTGGCTCACACCTGTAATCCCAGGACTTTGGGCACCTGAGGCCAGATGATTGCTTGAGATAAGGAGTTTTAGGCTGCAGTGAGCTATGAACACACCAGTGCACTCCTGCCTGGGTGACTTAGCAAGTCCCTGTCTAAATAAATAAATAAATAAAATGTGAATGGAAGTAAGAATGCTAGGTAAGAGAAGTATAGTGGTGGAGTGGTATTTTGAATATATGTGCACATATGTTTTTATTTCACCATAGAAAAGGTTTGGAATGCCTTCATTGTCATCTTATGTTTGAGACAACAGGAAACGGTGGCTAAAATTGTAGAAGCATTTTAAGGGAAGTACTGAAAACTGATGCTAACAAAATGAAATTTTTGTCTTAGTATTTTACATGCCAAAGTAATACCTCTAAATCCTTCATCTATAGATAAAATTTGTCTTTTTAGTCTTTCTTAGTGCATTTTGGGCCGCTATAACAAAATACCTTAGATGAGTAATTGATACATGACAGAAATTTAGTGCTCACAGTTCTGGAAGCTGGGAAGTCTAAGACCAAGGTGCCAGCCAGTAGATTTGGTGTCTGATGAGGGCTCATTCCTCATTTATGGCACTTTCTGTGTGTCCTCACGTGGTGGGACAACAGACTCCCTCAAGCTTCTATAAGGATACTAATTGCATTCATGTGGTCAGAGCCCTCATCACCTAATTGTGTCCCAAAGGCCCCACCTCTTAATACTATAGCACTGCAGATTAGGTTTCAACATAGGAATTTTGGGAGTACACAAACATTTAGACCATACAGCTGATAAGCTTTTTTTTTTTTTTTTTTTTCGGTGAGGTGGAATTATATTGTATAAATTTTTTTTCTTTCATTGGCTAAATTTTTCCTTTAGTGTCACAGTGAGCTTATGGGATATGTGGAGCATACATCTCATCTCATAGCTGAAATGCATATGTCTGTTGGTCTTCAACAACATTTCCATTTTCTTATGTTATATATGAGTGTTATATTTGCTTATTTGTTTGTTTTCAAATACAGAACCTGAATTTGAAACTAGCCTACTACTTGGGCAGGGTGAACTCTGTTAATCAGTTGTCTACAGAAATCTGAACCAATGGAGTCTGCTTCTGTGGGTCTTGAAGAGTCATTTTTAAGAGTTTATAGACATGGAATATCTTGACTCTTGTACGTTTTTGCTTCTGTCCTGACTGTTCTTATTTATCAAGTGATACATTCTTGTATACCTTTTAATAGTCCTAGATTAAAGATATATGGGTTTGAGGAGGATTCAGTGTTGTTAAAACATTTTGTAAGGCACTATGTAGCCATAAAGCTCAACGTTTCTGATATCCTTCAGCATAAGAATTTAATAATCAACCCAAAATAGAGAGACATGAATATTTGTGGTCTTGATTAGTTAGAAAATTGCTGTACTTATTTTGGGGTTTTTAGTTATTTGGGAGAAATATTTTAAATCTCCGTGTGTGTGCATTCTTTACTTGGGTGTAGTCCTTATTGTGAAAGGGGGATGACTTTGTTATGAATTTTTTTGTGACTAAACTTCAACTGATCCTTCTGTTTCTTAATCTGTTCTTCTCCAGATCACTGATTTTATGAGTTTTCAGAATAGTAAGTAAGGGTATGAAAACTTACAGTAACTAAAGCAATGTTCATGGGGAAATCTATTTTTACACAGGTTTTCTTGTCTTGAGAAGATGCTTGAAAAACCAAGAGGATATGAAGATCTGTCTGTGGAGAAGCAAAGACACAGGCATACTCAGCCAGAAATCTGAGTTTTGTGAGACTTGGTAATACAGAGATGGACAATCGTACTGGGGTAAAAAACCCTGCTGAAGAGAGGACAGTGACCACAGAACTCAGTGTACCAAACATGCATACAAAGGACACACAGGGATTTTGAAAATGCTGCACATCCCTTAATAGTCAATAGGTAATACTGATAAACATTTTGTATTCAGACGCCAAAGTTAACTGATTTAAAAGTTGATTTACTTTTTATTAAGTTCTCCAGAGCTGCACAGCTAGTTATGTTTTGATTTGTTTTGTTTTTTAATTTGGGGTCTCTTTGTTTTCCCCAACATAATGTTTCTGCATTCATCTGTTCTTAAATTGAAAAACATATAATTTACTTCTTATAAATTAAAGTCTTAAATGTGAAACCAAGAAATGTAATCAAGCAGTAAAAACATTATCTGAATGTAGACCATGATCTCAAGTTCTTCCATTTTTTCCCCCACAAGTGGAAAATAGACTTCTACATAGGAAACCTAAAATATGTTAATATTTTTAAATTAAAGGTTTAATATCAGAATGCAGTCCAAAGAGCAAATCACATTACATAATTACATTTTAATTAAATATAGAATATTCTACTGAATTGCAATTTATTAAATATTCTTATCCTCTTAAATAAAACTGCTCAACAGTTAATCAGCAGTGAATCATCTTGCAGCTATGCAACTTAAAAAAAATACAGATTACCAATTTCAAGTGCTGCCAGCTAAAATAACTGTTTTAACGGGTATCTTTTGTTTGTTCTTTTCACTTAATTGTTTTATTGTGCTTTGCATTTCCAGGCAGTTCTCTCACATTTGGGTAAAATGTTTAGCAGGCTGTAAACTTAAGAAAAGGGTAAAATAAAATTTTCTGGAGTGGAACTTGGAATTTGAGGGAGATTTTATATACCTTTAAAAACTGTAATTTAATTGGGATGCCAGGTTTATAGCAATTTGCATCTTTAATTTTCCAGATAATCTGGAGGTTAGCATTTGATAAATGATTTTTTAAAGTAGATATGAAGATTTTGTTAATTTATAATTTATTCATGTGTTATTACTGTAATTGAAAATGTTATAGACACTTTTAAATTCAGTTTGTGTAGAAAGAAATGTGTTAAACAAAATTATGTTAATAAATATTCCCACATAATACATCTGAATGGTTAAAAATACTGGAAGAGTTGTCAGGGCTACAATAGTGAATGTCTTTTTTTTAAATATCAAAAATATCGATAAGTAGGTTTTGTGTTTTCAACATAGGGAAAATGTTATCAGTGAATAGGTGGTGTACTTTACTTGGTATAATTGAAAGTTGCACAGTAAGTACTGTTTCCTTATTTTAATCTTTCTTTACTCATAATGTATTTAAGAATTTACTGTTTTATTTAACGCTGCTACTGTTAATCTTCTCTAAATTTTTTCCCCTACTTTCTTGCTTCTGTTTCACATTTTTTAAAAGGGCAAGTACAGGAGCAACTGCTGCTACCCAGAAAAATGTGTGTATTATAAATAATTAAAGAGTTTTTAATTGCTTTCTGTATGATTCCAGATCAGATAACATTTTCCCTGAAGTTATGCTGTGAAATGCCTTTTGTTATGCTGCAATTGCTTAAAGGAATCCAAAACCTCCATTGTGACAGCTGAAGGCACAGTTTAATAGGTGCTTTTTAACTAGTTATGGAAAATATTCATCCCTTAAGGAAACGATTCTTTTTCTGTTTCTTTCTGTTACCATGAAATCTTAATTTGAATTCATTTTATTTCACATTTTCGATTTTGTAAGCTTTCATACCCTCCTGCCCAACCCCCTCAAGTAAAATCTCTTAGAATGTGAATAATTGATTCATTTTCTATTGCTGGTATACTCTTGTGATGAGAATTATTTTGTTGTCTTCCATTCTTAAAGGAAGAGATTTATTACAATTGTGGGGATTAACTATATTCTCCTGGAAGTTGATTTTCTGATAGGTTAATGCAAAAGTCATTGCAAAAACTGCCATTACTTTTGCACCAATTTAATAGTTCACTTGTTTACTTTTTAACCTATATTGGCTTAAATTCACTTTTTAGCCCCTCTTTGTCATAAGGTTCTGTGCTGCATTTGCTACAATAGAAGCTCCTATGGTTTTAAAGAAAGTTCAGTGTTTTGTCAGTGTCAAGTGCTACTTGATTATTATATTTGTCTGGAACAGTATTCACTTAAGTCTGTTTATAGCAATCCTTTTTTTGACAGAATTTACAAAGTTGGCATTTTTACTTTAAATTCAGTCTCTATCAGTGACTTCCTAAAAAGAGCAACTTAGAAATTGGGGGAAAAAATGTTTTTAAAGCCCAAATGCTCCAGTTTTTATTCAAAGTCAAAGTCGTTATTCTGGAAAATACAAGTAATATTCTATATAATGTCACTTAAAATATTTGTAAATCTATTATGCAAACACTGAATAGTATAAGTAAGATATAAAATCACAATAGATATTTAAATACTAAGCTGAAACTACTGACAACTAATTATTATGGGGGACACAATAAAGATTGAAAGCCTAGGTTACCAAGTTGGTTTTAGCTTTCTAGAATCTTTGTAAATACTCATGTTCAAATAAGATCACATGTGCATATATAGAAAGCAATATGTTCTGAAATTTCACTTTAGTGCCACTGTTTGTCCATAATGGATTTATTGCCAATTTTGAATCCTCATCTTACTTTGATCTGGCTTTTTTTTCCCCCCCTTTGCCAGAATGTTTAGGAGAAAGTAAAATTATTCCGTTTTACTTTGGCTTTTTGCCAGAGATACAGACTAAGAATAGTCTGAATATGTGTTTTTCAGATCTGGTTACAAGACGGATTATAGATTGTGTTTTAGAGCAATGTTGTGATTGAAATATAAATAATGGTATAACTTTTTTTGTGTTAGCAAAAACAACATTAAAAAGGTTATGTTACATAATATGTAGGTTTTGGTTTCTTAGTGCAAGTCTTATATTTCTTTTAAATTTATATAGTTATTTCAGTTTTCACTCACTAGCTACTTTACTAAAATGTAGCCCAAAATGACGGGCCAGCCTCAGCATATCTGCCATATGTATTTCAAAGATTACAGTCTGAATGAGTTAATGAAAATGGCAGGTTCCTTTTCAAAGTTTATTTGACTCACAGCCATATTGCTAAGTTTGGATATAGTGAAGTTAACAACAGTCACTTAAATTAATATCTTATAGCAAGATATACTGATATTGTTTTAAATGAAAAAGACTGTAAATTCAATGTAAATATTACCTAACTTTATGTACCAAGTTAGGAGAGTGGAAGAGGGGAATTTTTCAAAAAATAAGCTATATTGGAACAAAGCATGAAACTCTTGTTGTTTTAAAATTTAAGAATAATTGAATTTACCATCTAATTGGGATCCGTACTGTGCATTGATAGTAATATCCAAATCATCTTATTCTTTCATAGAGGAAGCTGTCATATAAATCACATTGCTGAGAACTATATAAAACTACATAGAGGTAAATGGTGCTTATTAAATATGAGTATAGTTTGTTACTTGCTGGAAGTCTTCTAGTTCATTTGGACCATTTTCTTACCCTGAGGTGAACTCGGTATCTATTGGCAATGAGTGGTTAAATGTGAAGTCCCCTTGTTCAGTGTCCCTTGTTCTTGTACAGGTATTTCTTAGTTAAAAAAAAAAAATTCTAGCATGCCAACATTTGTCTTTGGCCTATTCTCTTTTTTCTGAAGTGTGTAACTTCTGATTTTTTCTTTGCTATGTTGTGAATAACAGTAGTTAAATTCTCTGTTTTACTATCTACTTTTGTTTTCTTCCCAGATCATTTCATTCTAAAACTAAATTGCTTGGTTTTCTTTAGAGGAAATTGCTACGTGGTATACTCGTAGTAGTGATTCATATTAAAGAATAGCTGGTAAACCTTTCTAGGTAGTAACTTATCTAGACAATACTTTGAGTATCATATTTTGTGAATGCCTTGCTTAAACTAGGAAACTGAATATTCTTTTTAAATCATATAATTCCTGTATTAAATGTGAAACACACAGTCTCCAAAGTCACCTGATTCTCTGTGGAAAATGAAAGGCGTTGAAGGAAACCAGATATGTTAATACTTAGTTTTAGTTGAAAGTGCAACATTACTGTACTTAGAGGGGGCTTGGTTTATTTTTAGATATTTAAGCTATCAATTTTAGACCAATGGCTAATAATAAGAGAGATTTTTGGTTGCTCATTTATGGAGAGACAAAGAACAGCATGGCATAAACAAACATCCCAGAAATAAATGAAAAATTTTAAGTGATAAAATTGTGTTTTCTATGAACCAGTGTTGTACATGAACCAACATTGTGTTTCTTAGCTCTGACCTGTACAGTGAGGTTGTACCTGTCACGACCCCTAGTCTTGGCACTGGAAATGACGAAGTTCTCCTATTACTAAATTCTCATGCCTTCCTTTTCTGACTTAGTAGGTTGAAATTGGTAGGTACTGATGATGTATGTTTGATAAACTTAAAGTTCTGCTTATATCCTGTTACTGGTAATTCTGGTACCAAAATGTCAAAAGGTTTGATCATTAGTAGCATTTTGAGTACCTATGTGCATATAATACAGTTAGCAGACCCTTATAGAGTCAAAAGAGATTTTGGAATTTGGTGATACTGTTCTTTATTACACTAGCCTGTTACATTTTCTTTCTTTATAATTACTGTTTATGTGAGTTTCATTGAAAATCGTGGCTCTATTGCTTTATTCATGGTTTCCACAACTCTTTTTGTAACACCTTAATTTTCTCTCTTAGGTATCTTCCTGTTAAATAAGATACCAAAAGCATCAATCACAAGACAGAGAAAACGTATTAGGAAAAACTTGTATTAGTATATTCTAAACTGAAATGGAAAAACTCATTATTCATATTTTAATAAATAAAACTCCCAAATGATCTTGCTAAATTATCCCATTATTTAGAAATAGAAAATAAGAGAAGAGTGCTTTCAAGGAAATTTGTCATATTCTCCCTTCTATCTAGAAGTTGACAATGAATTGCAATAAAACTAAGAAATAACTGAATGCTGAAAAATACCATGAATTAATGTTATGGCTTCTTTATTTTTGTATATCCATTCCAACAAAATTGAATTTAAGATTATTAATGAAAATTCTATAATAAGTAATAATGCTTGTATTAGTAATGGGCAAAGAAGTCTTTCTTTGTTACATTAACCATTAGTAAAAGATGTACTTTGACATTTCTGATGTAAAACCTATATGTAAATGTTGTAATTGAAATATGATTGGACAGCTGTTAAGTTTTGGGGAGGGAAGCAGATGCCAGTGTTCTCTGCTGAAAAGACAAGATGGTGCTTGATGGACCACAGCAGATGGAACTGGAGGAGGAAAAGGCAGGCAGTGGGCTCTGCCAGTATTATCTGTCCAAGATTGAAGAACTCCAGGGTCAACTGCAATATAAATTGGATGGGGGAAAGCCACAAGGAACAGTTCTGAACTCCAGGTGCATTTGCAGCTGATTTTGAATGATAAGACCCAAAACCTCTGGAGGCGGCAGGTGCACAGGAATGCACTAAATGCTAAAGTGTGCCTATTAACAGGAGGAGCTACAGCTGCTGCAGGAACAGGACTCCTGTGTCAGGGAAGTAGTCCAGGCCATGGATAAGAAGAAAGTGTTGGTCAAGGTGCATCTCAAGGGCAAGTTTGTCATAGATGTGGAAAAAAATATCAGCATCAGTGATGTGACACCCAGTTCCTTGGTGGTTCTAAGAAATGACAGCTACACTTTGTACAAGATCCTACCCAACAAGGTGGACTCATTGGTGTCACTGATGATGGTGAAGAAAGTACCAGATTCGACTTATGAAATGATTGGTAGACTGGATAGGCAGATCAAGGAGATCAAAGAAGTGATCAACCTGCCTGCTAAGCATCCCGAGCTTTTCAAAGCACTGGGCATTGCACAGCCCAAGGGAATGCTGCTTGGAAGACACTTGGCCTGGGCTGTGGCTCATCATAGGGACTGTGTACCTTTATTCATGTCTCTGGCTCTGAATTGGTACAGAAATTCATTGGGGAATTTCTGTGATGGCAGAGAAAATGCTCATCTGTCATCTTCATGGATGAAATCGACTCTTTCAGCTCCTCAGAGCTGGAGGGGGATGCTGGAGGGAACAGTGAAGTGCAGCAGACGATGCTTCGAGGATGGCTTTGAGGCCACCAAGAGTATCACAGTTTATCACGGCTACTAATATGGTTGATATCCTGGACTCGGCACTGCTTTGCCCAGGGCACATTGACAGAAAAATTGAATTCCCATCCCGCAATGAGTAGGCCTGGCTGGACACTTTGAAGATTTGTTCTCAGAAATGAACCTGACCCAGGGGATCAACCTGAGAAAAATTGCTGAGCTTATGCCAGGAGCATCGGGCTGAAATGAAGGGCATGTGCACAGAAACCGGCATGTATGCCCTGAACAGTGAGTCCATGTCACTCAGAAGGACTTTGAGGTAGTCCAAAGTCCTATCTCATGCCAAAGGACATGCCAAAGGACAGTGAGGAAAAACATGTCCATCAAGAAACTATGGAATTGAGTGGACATCCTTTGTGTGTATCCCTACAATAAAACTCAATGGGACAAGCAAAAAAAAAAAAAAAAAGGTTTTGGGGAGGGATGATCTGCTAGTGTATAATCAATAACTTTTAAAATTTAGCTTGTATTTAGTAACATTTCATAATGTTTTGAAAAAAAGAGTAAAAAATATTTTGCAGCACAAATTTCATGATGTAAAAGGTTTTGAGTTTCCTAGTGTAAGAACATGAGTTCTGGAAACAGTCTTAGGGACACTGGGCAAGATAGAGGCCTCCACCTCTCCCCCCCACCAACTTTGTAAAAAGAGATAATACTGCCTACATCAGGGTTGGTGTGAGGATTAATTAGAAGAGTACATCTATGTAAGCACCAGACACATAGTAAGCACTTAATAATGTTAGTGGCTATTATAAACAATAAACATATTTGTGCCCATTTATGAATAATTTTAGTATTCGCTCCAGTCATGAGGTGTAGTAGTAATATCTAAGACCTTAACTGAAGTGTTTAAAGAAACCTAGGTATAACAGAGAACATTATGGGTGCTGATTTCCACTCTCACTAAAACCCAGTGACTTTACTATATCAGCAACTATAAAGCACTACTTGATTCTGTAGGTTGTATGGACCAAGAATGTAGATATAAGACAGCCGATCTCTAGGAACTGAATTTTTAGTGAGTAAAGCAAGCAAGCATGTAATAGAGAACAATAAAAGCTCTGATTAGACATATGTACAAGGTGTTGTAGAGGTACAAAGGAAAGTTATTCAGACGAGGCAAGAGAGTGATATTTAAGTATTTAAGAACAAATAGATCATAGCTCTAGGGGATGTGGAACATGCAAAGTGGAAAGTTTGAGAAGAGTATTCCCAAGGCAAAAAGCTTAGCACATACAAACAGGAGGAAAGCGAGACACTCTTAAAGAGTTGCTATGCTTTGGGAGGTGGGGGCGGGCAGATCACAAGATCAAGAGATTGAGACCATCCTGGCCAACACAGTGAAACCCCATCTCTACTAAAAATACAAAAATTAGCTGGGTGTGGTGTGCGCCTGTAGTCCCAGCTACTCAGGAGGCCAAGGCAGGAGAATTGCTTGAACCCAGGAGGCAGAGGTTGCAGTGAACTGAGATTGTGCCACTGTACTCCAACCTGGCAACAGGGCGAGACTCTTGTCTCAAAAAAAAAAAAGTTGTTGGCCAGGCACGGTGGCTCACACCTGTAATCCTAGCACTTTGGGAGGCCGAGGCAGGGTGGATCACCACCTGAGGCCAGGAGTTTGAGACCAGCCTGGCCAACATGATGAAACCCCATCTCTACTAAAAATAGAAAAATTAGCTGGGCGCGGTAGTGTGCGCCTGTAGTCCTAGCTACTTGGAAGGCTGAGGTGTGAGCCCCAGAGGCAGAGGTTGCAGTGAGCTGAGATTGTGCCACTGCACTCTAGCCTGGGCAGTAGAACGAGACTCTGTCTCAAAAAAAAAAAAAAAAAAAAAAAAAAAAAAAAAAAAAAGGCTATGTCTGAAGAGGTAAACAGGTGATAAATCATGAAGAGATTTGTGTCTTAAACTATAATTGAAGGATTTCAAACAGGAAAAAGATAATCACATTTATACATAATATTAGAGAGGTATGAGACTGGAGGCAGAGAGACCTGTTAGAAAATATATACTAATTCAGGCAAGATGATGAGGGGCAGAGCTAAAGCAATGAAAATAGAGAAAGCAAGTACAGAAGAACAAAACTTAAAGATTTAGAAAGCAGAACTGACCCATCTGGGACAAGTTCTAGTTGTCCATTCTATTGCCAGTGCTGCAGAGTCCAGAGGCAGCACAGTGCATCACTTGGTGAGGGAGTTCACAAGAGAGAACCAAACTAGCTTTTATAACAGACCCATTTGTGGTAACTAACCCAGTCCCTTGATGATAACCATTAATCCATGCATAGATTAATCCATTTATGGGGACATAGATAGCCCTCATGACCCAATCACCATTTAAAGGCCCTACCTCTTAATATGATACGTTGGGGATCAAGTTTTAGCACAAGTTTCAGTGGGGGCAAACATTCAAATCATAGCAGTGTCTATTAGGGTGCAGGAGGTGTCTCTACCCAAATGTCAGTATGTGATATTTGGGTAGTTTATCGATGTCTAGGTTGGTTGGGTTGGACTTTTCCTCCTGTCCCCTCCCTGCTTAGCTCTAGCTGCTTATTGGAGTGCAGCCATGCTTTCCTGGGTTTACTTAGTGAAATGCTGAGATGCACTCTGAAGCATTCTTGAGGTTTTCCCTTTGGTTCATTTGTCCCATACTCTCTCCATTATACCAGTCTTCTCAGATCTTTACAACAGAAGTAAATCTGTTGAAAGCAAGGTCTTGTAGAAGTAGACATATGGGAAAGATACAGCCTGCTCTTCTGATGGATGCTGTTAAGATAGGTTGGGTTGGCCTAGGTAAGAGGAGGACCAGAAGAGATTTATGATTTCTTGGAAGGCTATGAGTTGCTGCTGGCCCCATCATCATCTTTTTTGTTTAGCAAAAGTCAGGAAACAAATACTGGTACACTTAAACATTTCTTGGAAGAGCAGCAGAAACCTTGGGATATCCTTGTGGGTCAAGGAGGCAGCTCTCCTTGGATTCCCTGATTTGATAACAACATACTCATGGAAACACCAATCCAAGTTTCACAAGTTTCTCTTAAAGTTAACTTAGGACTTCCTAGACCAAGAATTCCTACAATGCAAGGCCTGTGAAAATATTGTAAACTTAATATCTGAGAGGGAGATACTCAAAGATGCCAAAGCACCTGTTTTTATAAATATTACCACATGGTTTAAGATTTGACTTCCCACATAAAATGAGTAAAAATAACAGTGATTTTTCTGCAGTACCTTAATGATGCTGTATTTATAAAGCAGGATTTTAAAATTCTGCCATGTAGTGCCTTATTTTTATAGTAATGTTTTCTATGAACCTTCTAATTTAATGTGTATTAAGAGATTTAAAGAGTATGTAACTAAAAAATATCTTTCCAACAAAGTCACCTTGAGATTTAATGCTTTCTAACTGGCTTGATCTTTGGTGGCAAGATAACTAGTTGGGTAAACTGAACATAGACTCTACAGTGTTAGCAAATATAAATTTATATTTCAGAAAAATATCAAATAACTAATATCATCAAAGCCTGTGTGCCTGCCTTTCAAGGTAGCACATTAACACTTGGAATATTATTAAATCTGTAAATACTAAGGATATTATCCAAATAGATGATATTCATCAAATGGTGTATAAAGTTCATCTGTTGTTGGAATTCAAATGTTGCAAAGGCCAAAGGTATTTAATATCCAAACTATTGTTTTAGCATATATTTAGTCTTTGAAATCAGGTGTGTATTTTATACTTACAGCCCATCTCTATTCAGGACTATAGCCACATTTTAAGTTATCAAGAGTCATATGTGACCAGTGGCTACTGTGCTGGCAGCACAGGTCCAGATGACTCTGGGAGACACTTCTACTCCTATCGTTACCTGAATATTTCTGAAGGCCTTCTAATTCCAACTTTGTGAAGACTCTTGGGTCTCTTTCAAAGTTTATTGAACTGCTGCACCTGAGCAGAACTTGTCCTAAATTATTACTAAAATTGAGGCAGTTTCCTCATATTTATTTATTTATTTATTTATTTATTTTTAGAGACAGAGTCTTGCTCTGTCACCCAGGCTGGAGTGCAGTGGCGCGATCTCGGCTCACTGCAAGCTACGCCTTCCAGATTCACGCCACTCTCCTGTCTCAGCCTCCCGAGTAGCTGGAACTACAGGTGCCTGCCACCTCGCCTGGCTAATTTTTTTTTTTTTTTTTTTTTTTTTTGGTATTTTTAGTAGAGATGGGGTTTCACTGTGTTAGCCAGGATGGTCTCGGTCTCCTGACCTCGTGATCCACCCGCCTCGGCCTCCCAAAGTGCTAGGATTACAGGCGTGGGCCACCGCGCCCAGCCCAGTTTCCTCATTTTTAAATGAAAGAGCTGGAAATACCTCTAAAAGGTTGAGGGTCTAATGAATCGTCTTCATGTACCTTCATAGATAGCATTGGCGTTCATTGTGATTATGGTTTTTGGTGAGGGCACACGGGCTTTGAACACGTGGTCAGTGATATAGTTAGGAATTGCAGTTTGTGAGACTTTGGTCACATAATCATCAGGAATTGTAAGTGATGCTGGTGAATAGCTCTAGTCAGATTTGTCCCTTGTGTTGAGTTCTATGGGGACATTTTCATGGGTTTCAGACCTTCCAGCTAATAGTTGGCTTCCTGCCCACGTCAGTGCTTAAACTGTCAAACTTGTCCACCAAACCCTCAATTCATAAAGCTGACTCTTCAAAATCCAGCATAAGAGGCACCAGTAGTCAAGTCTAAACTGTCTTCAGTAAGATGTTCCTTAGTTTGCCTAGAGATTCTGTGCTCAAATGCCGTGTTGAATGGAGTCAGTGGGCAGGGGTTGGCAGGGAGGTTGTCTGTAAGGTTGGCATACACAGTGGGGAGGTAGACATTAGATTTCTCTTCTTTGAGATCCCCGTAAGCCAGTGGTTCTCAACACCTGGCTTAACATTAGGTCAACTCAGGAGGTAGGAAGGACGTATAGAGGCATCTCTTTAAATATATTAAGGTCTTGACCTCACCCCAGAGATTCTGAGTTAATCTAGTGCGATTCTGTTGTATAGCCAGTGTAAAACCTATCAAAGGTTTTCTCATACACCTCAAAAATAGGGGTGAACCTATGAAGAGGAAAGGGTGCCAAGAATGTCTCAGACCTCTGTAACTAAGCGGTAGCTATATTCCTTTCAATTTTCTTTCCTGCTTGATCAAACTCTTGACTCTTTTTGGATGAGAAAACTGCTCTGGCATCGTTACGCATTCTCCCCAAATCTGATTTATAGGACAATGTCTAATTCAGCCAGGCTCCGATCCTTAATTTTCACAAAGAATTTGTAGATTCCCAGAAGCTCTTTTTACCTCCAGAATGGCTCTGACAAAAGCCTTTGGCTTCCAGACACTTCTCTTCCTTTGGATTTAAAGAACTTGACTTTGACATTGAAAATAATACCTGATTTGTCCTCATTTTCTCTCCCTTCCGAAGCAGTGACCATCAATGAGTCATTGAATAAAATGTCATAACTAGAAACACGAACTAGGAATGAAAAATGTTCAAAAATAGTCTTCTGCTACACTTACATCAATCACTAGAAAGCTACTGCAGCCTAAATATGTAACTCTAGTCTGATTTTCATTCTTAAAGTTACCTGGTAATCTTCAGAAGTCTTATCTCCCTGAAGAAGAATGTGTATAGGAGTTACTTGAACTGGAATGCAGACACTATCATTCATTCATTTAGCATTCATTCATTTAGCACATATGGTTGGTTGTGTTGGTTCATTCATTTAGCATGTATTTCTTGAACATTTGATAGATGAAAGACACTGTGTGAGACACTACATATACATTGATGGGGAAAATGAATAGTGCCTGCCCTAATGGGGCTTAATCATTTATAGTATCACAAATCTATAAATAGCAGGCTGTTTGAGACCTAGTTCTTGAATAAGTATTTGTGTCAGTTCTTATAAGGTATGAGGTTATTAAGGTCATTGGAAAACCCTTTATTTGACTCTACATCCGGTAAGACTTTTATACCTTGTACCAGACCTTCCTGTGTGTCAGTGCTACTAAAACAAAGGAGAAGGTAGGTGAAAGTACTTCAAACACTAGGATTGAGGTAGAGCCAGCCAGACACAGATTTCCTAACTTGTTTACATTTTTAGAGGGCTGTTTCTTCAGTAAGAACAGTATTATATTTCTAATCAGCTTTTTCTTCATTGCTTTGTAAAGGCAACTTTATTTTTTTAAATTAATTAATTTGTATATTTTTGAGACAGTCTCTCTCTGTTGCCTGGGTTGGAGTGCAGTGGCGAGATCTTAGCTCACTGCAACCTCTGTAAAGGCAACTTTATTAAGTTACAATTTACATGCAACAAAAACATTATGCATGTACAGTCTGATTAATTTGGACAAGACATATGAACCAGTGTGACTATCATCACAACCAAAATGAGAATATTTTCATCACCCCTCAAAAGTTATTCAAGTCTCTTAATACTGGGTTCCCACCCATTAACCCACAGCCCTAGGCAGTCATTGATCTGCTCTTCATTGATCTGCTCTGTGTCACTGTGGATTAGATGAAATCATTCAGTATGTACTTTATTTGTGTAAATTTGTTTTGCTCAGCATAGTGTCTGAGAAACATCACAGATGCAATGATGTTGCCTGAATCATCGCAGTACATCGCTTGAATCAGTAGTAGTGTTCCATTAAATGAATATGCTCCGGTTTGTTATTCTCCTATTGGTGGGCACCTGGGCTCTTTCTAGTTTGGGGCTATTATGAATAAAGTGACTATGAACGTTTGAATATAAATCTTTGTGTGAACATGTGATTTCATTTCTCTTCAATAAATTCCTAGGGATGAAACTGCTGAGTCATGTGGTAAGTATTTATTTAACTTTGTAAGATACTGCCAAACTGTTTTTCCAAAGTAGCCGTGCCATGTTACATTTCCACCAGCAATGTATGAGGGTTGCAATTTTACCACATTATTGCCAACACATGCTGGTGTTGGTCTTTTTAATTTTGGCCATTATAGTGGGTATGTAGTGGTATCTCGTGGTTTTAGTTGGAATCTACTTAACCACTAATGACATTAATCATCTTTTTATATGCTCATTTGCCATTCCTGTAGCTTCTTTGGTGAAAGGTCTGTTCGGTTCTTTATACCATTATTTTTAACAGGTTTATTGAGGTTTAATTTACATACCATAAAAATCTACCTACTAAAAGTATACAATTAAATGGTTTTTCATATATTTTTGGAGTTGTACAGTCCTTAGCATAATCAGTTTTGGAATATTTATATCACCCTAAAGATATCTTTTACTCATTAGCAATCACCCTCAATTTTCCCCTCCTCTAGACCTAGGCAACCACTAATCAGCTTTCTGTCTCCATAGATTTTCCTTGACTAGATATTGTATATAAATGGTATGATACAAAATAGAGTCATTTGCATTTGGCTTCACCTAACATAATTGTTTCTGAAGATCACCCATGTTTAGCATGTATAATTCTTCCCTTATTTTTGCTGAATAGCAAAAATAATTTTTAAAAACTCATTCTATTGTATAGATATACCACATTTGTTTATCCACTTGCCAGTTGATGGATTGTATCGTCTCCACTTTTGGGGCTTTTATGAATAATGCCTGTATGAACGTTTGCCTTCAGTTTTTTGTTTGGACATATGTTTTCATTTGTTTTGGATAAGTATTTAGAAGTACAATTGCTGGGTCATATGTGTGCAGCTTTACACACCAAGCTCACTGTTATCTCATTCCCTAGGTCTTTTAAATTCCTGGCTGTTTTGCCCATCTGTGGCTTGCCCCAGCCAGTATCTCAATCTAGGTACAATGTTGGCCTTCCCTGTTTGCTGTCCAGATAGGTATTGTTTTCGACAACACTCCTGCATGTGTATTTTTCCCACATTCTGCTCCATATCAGTTTAGCCCCCTCCAGCAGGGAGGCTGCAGGACTTGACAGCCTGCCCACCCTGGTAGAACTATAGTGCCACAGAACTTGAAGGACTGGGGGAGAGTGAGACGGGGGCAGCCTCAGACTATAATGCCACAGACTCTCACTGTTCTAACCAAGGTTCAGTAGGTTTTCTTGAGTAAATGTTTCTCAGCTTGTTGCATGCATTAGTGAGTTCTCAGAATTCTGAAATGAGTATTTTCACAGTTTTGTCAAGTTTATCATTGCTTTTTGGGGAGAAAATTTGCCAAACTCATTACTCAGACATTCCTGAAATCTCATTGGGATGCTTTTTTTTTTTTTTTTTTAAATTATGCTTTAAGTTCTGGGATACATGTGGAGAACATGCAGGTTTGTTACATAGGTATACACGTGCCATGATGGTTTGCTGCACCCATCAACCTGTCATCTACATTAGGTATTTTTCCTAATGCTATGCTTCCCCTAGCCCCCTACCCCCCGAGAGGCCCCAGTGTGTGATGTTCCCCTCCCTGTGTCCATGTGTTCTCATTGTTCAGCTCCCACTTATGAATAAGAACATGCGGTGTTTGGTTTTCTGTTTCTGTGTTAGTTTGCTGAGAATGATGGTTTCCAGTTTCATCCATGTCCCTGCAAAGGACACGAACTCATCCTTTTTTATGGCTGCATAGTATTCCATGGTGTGTATGTGCCACATTTTCTTTATCCAGTCTATCACTGATGGGCATTTGGGTTGGTTCCAAGTCTTTGCTATTGTGAATAGTGCTACACGTGTGCATGTGCCTTTATAGCAGAATGATTTAATAATCCTTTCGGTATATACCCAGTACTGGGATTGCTGGGTCAAATGCTATTTCTAGTTCTAGATCCTTGAGGAATTGCCACACTGTCTTCCACAATGGTTGAACTAATTTACAGTCCCACCAACAGTGTAAAATTGTCCCTATTTCTCCACATCCTCTCCAGCATCCATAGTTTCCTGACTTTTTAATGATCGCCATTCTAACTGGCATGAGAATGGTATAACATTGTGGTTTTGATTTGCATTTCTGTAATGACCAGTGATGATGAGTTTTTTTTCCATAAGTTTGTTGTCCACATAAATGTCTCCTTTTGAGAAGTGTCTGTTCATGTTCTTTGCCCACTTTTTGATGGGGCTGCTTGTTTTTTTCTTGTGAATTTGTTTAGGTTCCTTGTAGATTGTGGATATTAGCCCTTTTCAGATGGATAGATTGCAAAAATTTTCTCCCATTCTGTAGGTTGCCTGTTCACTCTGATGATAGTTTCTTTTGCTATGTAGAAGCTCTTTAGTTTAATTAGATCCATTTGTCAATTTTGGCTTTTGTTGCCATTGCTTTTGGTGTTTAAGTCATGAAGTCTTTGCCCATGCCTATGTCCTGAATGGTATTGCCTAGATTTTCTTCTAGGGTTTTATGGTTTTAGGTCTTATGTTTAAGTCTTTAATCTGTCTTGAATTAATTTTAGTATAAGGTATAAGGAAGGGGACCAGTTTCAGTTTTCTGCATATGGCTAGCCAGTTTTCCCAGCACCATTTATTAAATAGGGAATCTGTTCCCCATTGCTTGTTTTTGTCAGGTTTGTCAAAGGTCAGATGGTTGTAGAAGTATGGCATTATTTCCGAGGCCTCCGTTCTGTTCCATTGGTCTGTATATCTGTTTTGGTACCAGTACCATGCTGTTTTGGTTACCATAGCCTTGTAGTATAGTTTAAAGTCAGGTAGCGTGATGCTTCCAGCTTTGTTGTTTTTGCTTATGATTGTCTTGGCTATACGGGCTCTTTTTTGGTTCCGTATGAAATTTAAAGTAGTTTTTTCCAACTCTGTGAAGAAAGTCAGTGGTAGCTTGTTGAGATTAGCATTGAATCTATAAATTACTTTGGGCTCTATGGCCATTTTCACAATATTGATTCCTCCTATCCATGAGCATGGAATGTTTTTCAATTTGTTTGTGTCCTCTCTTATTTTGAAGAGGTCCTTCATATCCCTTGTGAGTTTGTATTCCTAGGCATTTTATTCTCTTTGTAGCAGTTGTGAAGGGGAGTTCACTTATGATGTGGCTCTCTATTATTGGTGTATAGGAATGCTTGTGAATTTTGCACATTGATTTTGTATCCTGAGACTTTGCTGAAGTTGCAGTTGTATATCTTATTAATGAGTTGTAAGAGTTCTTTGTTTTTTATACAACTCTTAGATATGTAATTTGCGAATGCATTCTCAATCTGTGCTTGCCTTTCCATTTTCTTAATAGTGCCTTTGAAAGAGCAAAAGTTTTAAATTTCGATGTCAAATGTATTAGTTTATTCTTTCCTGTTTTCTTGCCTTTTTTTGTCCTAAGAAATTGTTGCCTAATACCAAATCACAAAAGATTTTTTCTATGGCTCTTAGATTCAGATCTGTGATAGAATTTGAGTTAATTATTGTCTGTTGTGAGGATAAGGGCTGAGGTTCATGCTTAACCATATCACTCTCCAGTTTGTTCCAGGTCATTTGGTAAAATGAATACCTTTTCCCTATTGAATAAACTTGCCATCTTTGTTGCAAATCAGATAACCTTCTATGTGTAGACCTGTTTCTGGGCTCTATTATATTCCATTAATTTATATGTCTATGTTAATGTAACACTACCTTGATTACTGTAGAATTACGGTAAATCTTGAAATAATGACCTTCAGTTTTGAAAGAAATTTTTGCTAGGCCTAGAATTCTAGATTGTCTTTTGTTTTTGTTGTGTTTTCTTTCAGCACTTTAAAGTTGTTGTTCTACTCTTTTGCCTTATATAGTTTCAGACAAGAAGTTTGCCATTATCCTTTTTTTGATGTTTTTAATTGAGATATTTATATGCCATAAAATTCACCATTTTGAAGTGTACAATTCAGTGTTTTTTTTAGCATATTCACAAGATTGTACAGCCATCACCATGGATTCCAGAACATTTACATCACTTTAAAAAGAAATCCTATGTTCATTAGTGGTCGCTCTCCATTTCCCCCTTCGCTCTTTGCCCCAAAATAACCAACCTACTTTCTGTCTCTATGGATCTGTCTATTCTGGACATTTTATTAAAGGGAATCATACAACAGGTGGCCTTTTATGTCGATTTCTTTCATTCAGCATAATGTTTTCAAGGTTCCCTTATGTTGTAACCCATGTTCATACTTTATTTTTTTTCATGGTTGAATCATATTCCATTGTATGTACCACATTTTGTTTATGGAAATTGGGACTGTTTTCACTCTTTGGCTGTTATGAATAATGCTACCATGAGCATTAGTGTATAGGTCTTGGTGTGAATGTGTTTTCAGTTCCCTTGGGCGTATACCTAGGAGTAGATTTGCTGGGTCATATGGTAACTCTGTGTTTAACTTCCTGACAACTGCCAAACTTTTGACTCCACCATTTTACATTCCCAACAATGTCATTATCAGGGTTCCAGTTTCTCCACATCTTCGCCAACACTTGTTATTGTCCATCTTTTTTGTTATAGCCATCCTATAATAAAACAGCTTTCAGGTTGCATCTCATGGCTTTAATTTACATATCCTAGTGACTATGTTGAGCATATTTTCATGCTTATTGGCCATTTATATATCTCTTTGGAGAAATGTCTATTCAAATCCTTTGCTCATCTAAAAATTCTACTGTAGCATTTTAAGAGTTCTTTATATGTTCTAGAGTCACCAGGGGTGTCCAAGGGAGAGAATACAGTCATGTGTTCTTAGTTTCTGTTTCTGGTTGGGCCAGTAAAGCCCCTTCCTCATCCCTCTTTTCTGCTTATCACTAGAGACAGAAACTAAAAACCATGGCTTCAGGCTGCTAAACTCTAAAAACAAAACAAAACAGAACAATAACAACAAAATAAGGTGGACTAGACAAACGTGTATCTAGACCCTTATCATATATGTGATTTGCAAATATTTTCATTGTGTGGGTTGTCTTTTTACTTTTTTAATAGCGACCTTTGCAGCACAGAAATTCTCACTTTGATGAAGTCAAATTTATCTAACTTTCATTTGGCTGCTTATGCTTTCAGTGTCATCTAGGAACCATAGCCTAATTGAAGGTCATTAGGATTTGCACCTTTGTTTTCTTCTAAGGATTTTATAACGTTGGCTCTTATTTAGGTCTCTGATACATCTGCTGTGAATTTTTATGTAGGGTACGAAATGGGACGGGGGAGGGGTGTCCAACTTTAATATTTTGCACATGGATGTCCAGTTGTTCCAGCATCATTTGTTGAAAAAACTATTCTTTCCTCATGAACTGTCATCTTGCCTCTGTTGTTGAAAATCAATTGACTGTAAATGTATGGATTTACTTCAGAACTGTTAATTTTATTCCATTGAGCTATATCTATTATGCCAGTACCGTACAGTCTTGATGACTGCATCTTTGTAATAAGTTTTGAGATTGGAAAGTGTTATTGGGCTGAGAAATGTAAGAATTTTCCATGGTGTTTGACCTTGAGATTAGATCATTCCAGTTCATAAGTATTTGTATATGTCTTAGTCAGTTTTGTATTGCAATAAAGGAATACCTGAGGCTGGGTAGTTTATTAAAAATAAATAAATAAATAAATAAAAAAGCCAGGCGCGGTGGCTCATGCCTGTAATCCCAATACTTTGGGAGGCCGAGGTGGGCGGATCACAAGGTCAGGAGATCGAGACCATCCTGGCTAACACAGTGAAACCCTGTCTCTACTAAAAATACAAAAACTTAGCCGGGTATGCTGGCACGTGCCTGTAGTTCCAGCTACTTGGGAGGAAGAGGCAGGAGAATCACTTGAACCCAGGAGGTGGAGGTTGCAGTGAGCTAAGATCGCGCCACTGCACACCAGCCTGGGCGACAGAGCAAGACTCCATCTCAAAAAAAAAAAAAAAAAGGGAGAAAGAGAGCAAGGTTAATTTGGCTCATATTTCTACAGGCTGTACAAGAAGCATGGCACCAGCGTCTGCAACTAGTGAGGTCTCAGGCGGCTTCCACTCATGGTGGAAGGTGAAGGGTAGTCTATGTGTGTAGGTATCACAGGGTGAGAGAGGAAGCAAGGAGAGGGTGTGTGTCAGGCTCTTTTTAACAGCCAGCTCTTACAGGACCTAATAATACAGGAAGAACTCACCCCTGAAGGAAGGTATTGATCTATTTATGAGGGATCCACCTTCATGACCCAAACCCACCTCCCATTAGGCCCCCACCTACAACATTGGGGGATCATATTTTAATATCAGGTTTGGGGAGACAAACCAAACCGTAGCAATGCAGCTTTATATTTTTAAATATAGTAAATGATGGTGATAATATCAATGACAGGAAAGACCTTAGTTGGGCATTCTTTAATAGGAGTTGATCACCATCTTGGCTTTAAAGAATTTTCATTAACTACACTGTGCTTTCCCTTGACTGGCCAACTGAGAACTCAAACCGTGTTGATTTTTGCTGGTAAGTATTTGAATTGTTAGTTGACAGTCAAGCCAGTAGCTGTTTGAAAAACCTTTCTTTGGGACGACTACAAAAGCAAAAATATAAGTACCTACAAATGCAAAGAAAAATAATACTACCTGAAATCCTACTGTATATGGATAACCACTGTTAATATTTGATGAATGTACTTTCACTTAGTAGTCTGTGCAAATGCAATTTTACATAAATGCTGTCATACCATACATGCTGTCTTTCAACCTGCGCCCTCAACAGAACATCATAAATATATTTGTCATTAAATGTGGGTCTACTTCATTATTTTGATGACAGCATTAAACCACTATTGAACTATACTATTTCATATAATTTCATTAATAGTTTTTTACTATTGAAATTTTAAGTTACTAGTTTATACTCTCACCAACAGAACATGTGAATTAAAGTTTCCTCATACTTGAGGCAAAAGAGAGTTTTGTCACCCTTTTACCATCTTTGCTATACTGTAAGCAAAAAATAAGTTTCCGTTGCATTTCTTTTATGATGACTGTAGTTGAATGTCTTTCATTAGTGTCCTGGCCATGTGTATTTCCTTGTGAATTACTTGCTTATGACTATTGCCTGTTCTTTTTTTCCTTAGTGATTTATTTTTATATATTTTTTAATGTTAGACTTAATCTTTAATATATGTTGCAAATGTGTTTCTCAGTTTGCCATTTATCTTGGAATCTTCATGGCAGTATATTTTCTTGTGGTGTTTTTGGGTATTTTGTTGCTGTCCAATATTTTTGCCTTCTTATAAAAGTAATCACACTTTTCAGTCTTTGCTGTATGTTTTTGAACTTTGTGGTCATGCTTAGAAGGATTTTACCCATCTCAAGTTTACATAAACTTTCACTTGTATTTTCTCCTGGAACTTTTATATGTGGTTCATATTTAAAAACATTTAATCCATCCATTATAACAGCAGCTTTTTAAAACTGCAGAACTTTTTATTCTGCCCAATATGTTTGAGAGATTTGTGTCTTAGCAAGTGGATTTTTGCTTTAAAGTCCCATTGAACCAGTGCTGGAATAAGGATTAATAGTGAGATACAGTTTTTTATATTATAATATTTATGCTCTTCCTCCACATCTTCATTTGGCTGGCTGTTTCTTTGTTCAGACCTCTGCATAAATCTTACACTCAGAAAGGCCGCCTGTGGCTACCCCATCTTTATAAAATAGCCTCTCTCTGATCATTCTGTCTAAAGAAGAAGACCACCCCCATTGTTCTGCATCCTGTTCCTGTTGAACTTCTTAGCACTTAGCACTGTCTACCTCATCGTGTTTGTTTCCTTGTTTATCTTATCTCCCTTCTCCCACTAGAATGAGGACTCGATGAAAGCGAGTTTTTTTCTGTCTTGTTCATTGCAGTATCACAGAACCCAGAAAAGATTCTGACACATAATAGTCATCTATAAATATTTAAGTCAGTGACGGAATATTTAGAAAATTATTGTGGTATTTTTTCAGAGTGTTAACTTCTGTTGAAGTGTTGTGTGAAAGACTTACATCTATTAGTATCTCTGAAATTATGAATTAAAAAGAAGGCAATAGACTGGGCGCAGTGGCTCATGCCTGTAATCTCAGTACTTTGGGAGGCAGGAGGATCACTTGAACCCAGGAGTGCAAAAGCAGCCTGAGCAACATAGTGAGACCCCATCCCTATAAAAAATTTAAAAATTAGCCAGGCATTGGTGGGGCATGCCTGTAGTCCCAGCTATTCAGGAGGCTGAGATGGGAGGATCACTTGAACCCAGGAGGTTGAGGCTGCAGTGAGTCATGATTGCACCACTGCACTCCAGCCTGGGCAGCAGAGCAAGATCCTGTCTCGAAAAAAAGGCAGTAGGCAAATATAATTCAATATAAAATAAAACTTTGTGGAGTCATCTAATGCCAGGGACATAGGTGGACCACACCTAATGATGATGAAAATAAGACTATTAATGAAGCAGTTCACATCAGCTTTTTGATACTATGCTGTTATCAAGGTTTGCGTAAATGAGATTATACGAATAATAGTGATGGCTCTCACTTTGGAGCACTCACCTGAGGTCAGGAGTTCGAGACCAGCCTGGCCAGCATGGCAAAACCCCATCTCTACTAAAAATACAAAAATTAGTTGGGTGTGGTGGTGCACACCTGTAATCCCAGCTACTCAGGAGGCTGGGGCAGCAGAATCGCTTGAACCCGGGAGGCAGAGGTTGCAGTGAGCGGAGATGATGCCACTGCACTGCAGCCTGGGACAGAGTGAGACTCCATCTGAAAAAAAAAAAAAAAAAAAAAAAGAAGCAAAATCTGAATTTCACTCATCTTGAGTATGAACTGGCCCTAATAGCTTGTTACTAACTAATAGAATGCAACAGAAGTGATGCTGTATGACTTCCAGGGCTAGAATAGGTAATACAGCTTCTAACTGGCTTTCTCTCAGGAAGGTTCTCTGTGGAACCAAGCTTCTATGCTGTGTGAGAAAGCCCTGGCCACGTCAACCACCAAACATGTGAGTGAGGAAGCCTTCTAGATGATTCCACCCTAACCACCATCTTCTAGCTAGAGCTGGATGAGAGACCTGAGGGAGAGCTGCCTAGCTGAGTCCAGTCAACCCCCAGAATTGTGAGAGAAGATAATATATTATTGTTGTTTTATCTCACGAAGTTTGGGATGGTTTGTTACACAGCCGTTGATAACTAGACCAGAGACCTTTCCTAGAAACGCTGGAGAACACGTGCCAGGATGGTCTGGACATCTCCATTGTTTGCTGCTTGCTTCTCTACTGTGCCCATTGCCTGTGCTTTCTCCAAACCCCCTATTAACCAGAGATTCTCAGCTACCAGAAGTTTCCTGTCTTAGGATCTTGACAGTTTTGAGACTCTTTGAAGTTATGAGACATGATGGACTTACTATCAAAAACTTGGCAAGCACAGTTACATCAGCAGGTGTTACTTTGTTCAAGTAAGAGGGGAAATAGTGCAGCATGGCAGTTAACCCTGTGCTCTCTAAGCTTTTACTGAATGTCAGTGGGTCATTCTAGAGAGTCGTTAGCCTCATGCATGTCAGTTTGTTGATGTTCAGTATTGATTATTCTCATAGGAGCTGTATATAATTGTTTTGAGCTTAAAACAAAATGATTAGTTTATGGTTCTAATCTTTTGGATTTTTTTTTTTTTTTTTTAGACGGTGTTTTGCTTTTGTCGCCCAGGCTGGAATGCAGTGGCACGATCTCGGCTTACTGCAACCTCCACCTTCCGGGTTCAAGTGATTCTCCATCCTCAGCCTCCTGAGTAGCTGGGATTACAGGCGCCTGCCACCACACCAGGCTAATTTTTGTATTTTTAGAAGAGACAGGGTTTCACCACATTGGCCAGGCTGGTTTCGAACTCCTGACCTCAGGTGATCCACCCCCCTCGGCCTCCCAAAGTGCTGGGATTACAGGCGTGAGCCACCATGCCTGGCCTTGGATGTTTTAAACTAAAATATTCCCCACTGCAAAATAATAGATATGTGTTGTAGGAACTTTTGGAAACACAAGGCACAAAGGAAAAAATACCTTCATATTTCTCCTTTTCCCATCTCCCCAGAGACTTTTTTCTCCTTATTTGTTGGCATATGTCTTTCCATACTCTTCAATGCATATATATTCACAGGATAACATTATATGTGGCATTTAAGAACCACATTTCTAACATTCCATTTATCATGTTTTGTATTTGCATAGTATTCCATTTCGTAGTTGTACCATAATATCTTTAGACAATGCTTGTGGTCAAATAATTTCCCCCAATATTTTACTGTTATAAAAAAATGTTTTGATGAACATTTTGGTCTAAAGTTGATGGATCAAGGAATATAGGGGTCGTTATAAGTGAACAAATACAGCGTCAAATCATGGTACTACTCTGCTGAAAAATCCCCGTTGGTTCCCATCTTACTCAGAGCCAAAGCTAAGGTTTTACCGTGACCTGAAATACCCTCAGCCATCCGGAGTGTGCATGTATGCATACACACAGACATGTACATGCCACTCACTCCTGCCTCTCTAGCTCATCTTCTCTTGCTCACTCCTGACTTGTTCCCCTGAAGCTATTCCTGGAATACACCAGGCAAGCAAGCCCCTGTGTCAGGGCCTTGGCACTTCTTCCTTCTGCCTATAACAATTCCTCCAAGTATCCACAGGCTTCCTCTTTCACTTCCTTTGTTGCTTTGGCTCAGATATCGCCTTATCTGAGTGCCCTTCCTTAACTATACAATGCAAAATAAGTTCATGAATCTGCCCTCACCCCTACATTCCCTGTTTCCTTTACCTTGTTCTATTTTTCTATAACACTTATCTGACAAATCTTATGTTTGTTTATTGTCACTCTTCTTCCAGAATGTAAGCACTGTGAAGTCAAGGACTTTGTTAGTTTTGATCACTATTGTATCCGTGGGTTCTAAAACACTGCCTGGCACATAGTTGGTACTCAGTAAGCTAAGAAATAATAAGACTAACATATTGGGATTGTGGCGAGAAGGTAAGTGTACTCCACTTTTTCAAGGGGATTATAAAGGCCATCATTTTTAGGTGGGAGATATTGGACATAGGAGTTTGTGAACCAAGAGACAGAGAAAGATGTTACTTGGAGATATGGAGGTTATTAAGTATCAGAAGATTAGAAGTTCCGGGGATGTTTTAAAGTAAAATTTTTCCCATTGCAAAATATAATAGATATCTGTTGTAGGAACTTTTAGAAATACAACTAAAGCACTTTTTGCTTTACTTGGAGTGGGTGGGACTGGAATTGGGAGGAGGGGCCATGGAGAGGCTGCTTTTTTTCATTTTGCATCTTTCTGTAAGATTTGAATTTATACCATGTACACCAATTACTTAAATAATAAGAGCATGTTTGGACTTCCAGTTTCTGGTGATGGCTGGTTATGAAAACTTGCAGAAACAAAATAATGCTTTTTTAAAGTGAAGAACTAAAAAAACATTGAGGGACTTCCAGGCCAGTTTTTGGATAAAAGTCTATAACCAGGGAGGGAAATGGAATACTAGAACAAAAAGCTAACTGTGCTGAGACAGCAGTTGCTGATACCACAAACACTTATCTGCTGTTTCTGTGGTCTGGCTGAGCCAAAAAAACCTGTTAAAGCACAGAGCCCACCCAAGACAGGGTATTTGCAGGAGACCCTACCAACAGAAATCGGATAACAAGGAGCTAAAGGTAAGGAGGAGTCAGAGCTGAACCCAGTGCCTTCTTCCCAGCAGTTGTAATGAACTGTGGCTACCTTGGTGCTCTTGGAGCAGGGAGGAAAAGAAATAGAAAATACAGTTTCCCTGGAAGGCCTGTGCATATCTGCTTTCCTGAAGATTAACTTCTCAAGTATACATAGCTAGTTGGGCCAAGGATTCTCAAAATCTGAATTTGGCAGAAGCACAGCAAGATCTCTCTAGAAGAGTGCTCATCTCAAGCGTCAGGAGACTCCCGTTAAATACTTATTCAAGAATAATGTGTGGCAAGCAATAAAGATTACAAGTTACGCAAGCAACTTGAATATGAATGAGAATAGAAAATCACAGAAGCCCGGCTTCTTCCACTTAGCATAATCATTTGAGTCATCCATGTTGTCATGTGTATCAGCAGCTTGGTCCTTTTAATTGCTGAGTGGCAATCCATAGTTTATTCATCCATTTACTAGTGGAAGATTTATGTTGGTTCCAGTTTTTAGTGACAGTGGTTAAGCTGCTGTTAACATTCACCTAGAAGTTTTTTTGTTTTGTTTTGTTTTTGAGATAGAGTCTCGCTCTGTCGCCAGGCTGGAGTGCAGTGGCACAATCTTGGCTCACTGCAACCTCTGCCTCCTGGGTTCAAGCAATTCTTTTGCCTCACCCTCCCGAGTAGCTGGGATTACAGGCGCATGCCACCACACCCAGCTAATTTTTGTATTTTTAGTAGAGACTGGGTTTCACCATGTTGGCCAGGATGGTCTCGATCTCTTGACCTCATGATCCGCCTGCCTCTGTCCTGCAAAGTGCTAGGATTACAGGCCTGAGCCACTGCGCCCAGCCTCACCTAGAAGTTTTTATGTGAGTCAAAGATTTTGTTTCTTTTGAGTACATTCCTAGGAGTGGGATAGCTAGTTATATGATAAATATGTATATATACTTAGTAGGAAATTGCCAAACAGGTTTGCAAACTGGCGGTGCCACTTTGCATTCCCACCAACGATGTATGAAAATTCCAGGTGATTGACATCCTCACCAGAATTTGATATTGTCTGCGGTTTTGATGTTTTTGCTATTTTGTTGTTTTGACTTGGGTATATGGTACATTTCATTGTGTTTTTCATTTTCATTCTCCCAATGCAAATGATGTTGTGTATGTTTTCATATTCTTCTTTGCTATAGGTATATTTTCTTTAGTGAAGTGTCTATTCAACCCTTTGGCACATTTTTCAAAAACTGGATTGTATGTTTTCTTACTGAATCTTGAGAATTCTTTGTATATTCTTGATACAAATCCTTTATCAAAAATATGGTTTTGGCCAGGTGTGGTGGCTCACACTTGTAATCCCAGCACTTTGGGAGGCCAAGGTGGGCAAATTGCTTGAGCCCAGGAGTTTGAGACAAGCCTGGGCAGCATGGTGAAACCCCATCTCTACAAAAAAAAAAAAATACAAAAAATTAGCCAGGCATGGTGGTGGTACACGCCTTTTGTCCCAGCTACCTGGGAGTTTGAGGCTGTAGTGAGCCATGATTGTGCTGCTGCACTTCAGCCTGGGAGACAGAGTAACACCCTGTTTTTAAAAAAAAAAAAAAAAAAAAAAAAAAAAAAATATATATATATATATATATATATATATATATATATATATATATGACTTCCAAGTATTTTCTATTTTCTCCCTGTCTGTGGCTTGTTGTTTTGTTTTCTTAGCAATGTCTTTTGAAGAGCAGACATTTAAAATTTTGATGGAAGTTCAATTTATTGGGTTTTTTTTCTTTTTTGAATTGTGCTTTTGGTATCAAATCTAAGAAATCTTTGGTAAACCCAAAGTTACAAAGATCTGTCTTCTGGAAAAGAGGTGAGCAAACTTTTTCTGTAAAGGGCCAAATAGAAAATATTTTAGGCTTTACAGGTCATAGTCTCTGTTGTAGCATGAAAGCCATAAAATACATAAATGAATAGGTGTTCAGTAAAACTGTTTTTACAAAAACAGATAAAGATTTGGCCCATGAGCCTTAGTTTACTAACTCTTGTTCTAGAAGATTTAGGTATTACAGTTAAGGTATGATCCATTTCTAGTTAATTTTTTTATGTGGTGCAAACAATGGGTGGAGAGTTTTGTTTTTTTGTGTATGTATATACACTTATTCTAGCATTATTTGTTAAAAAGACTATTCTTTCTCCACTGTATTATCTTTACACCTTGTTTAAAATCAGTTATTCATGTGTGTGGATTTATTTCTGAATTTTCTTTTCTGCATCTGTGTCTGCCCCTTCTTTATGACTATACTGTCTTAATTACTGTGGCTTTGTAGTAAGTTTTGAAATCGGGTAGTGGGAGTCCTCCAGCTTTATTTTTTTTTTCCTCAGATGTTGTAGTTTTTATAGCTCCTTTGCCCCTCCATATAAATTTTGGAATCAGCCTGTTAATTACTACCAGACTTCCTACTGGGATTTTGATTGGGATTGCATTGAACCTATAGATCAATTTTGACATCTTAACAATATTGAGTCCTGTTGCCAGTGAATATAATATATCTCACCATTTATTTCAGTTTTTTGTTTGTTTTTGTTTTTTTTGAGACAGAGTCTTGCTTTGTCACCCAGGCTGGAGTGCAGTGGTGCAATCTTGGCTCACTGCAACCTCCACTTCCTGGGTTCAGGTGATTCTCCTGCCTCAGCCTCCTGAGTAGCTGGGATTACAGGCACATGCTACCACACCCGGATAATTTTTGTATTTTTAGTCAAGGTGGGGTTTCACCATGTTGGTCGGGCTGGTCTCAAACTCCTGACCTCGTGATCTGCCCGCCTCAGCTTCCCAAAGTGCTGGGATTACAGGCGTGAGCCACCATGCTCAGCCTATTTCAGTATTTTAAAGTGTCTTTCATCAGTGTTTTATGGTTTTCAATATACAGCTCTTTTACATAATTTGATAGGTTTATACTTGAGTATTCATGATTTTTAGTGCTATTGTAAATAATACTGTTTTAAAGTTTTTAATATTCAGTTCACTGCTATTATATGAAAATGATTGATTTTTGTATATTTCCTTTTGTATCCTGTGATCTTCCTAAACTCACTTGTTCTGGTAGCTTTTTTTTTTTTTTTTTTTTGGTAGATTCTCTGGAATTTTCTGCATAGACAATTATGTTGTCCACAGATATAAACCATGTATTCCTTTCTAATCTGTACGCCTTTTATTTTCTTTTTTTCTCTTTTTATTGTTTGCTCCTCCTTCCCTTCATGTGTCACTTTCCACTTCTGTCCCTTCTCTCCCCTTCCCTCTCTCACTCCTCCCTTATTACATTGGCTAATATGAATAGATCTCACTACTAACAGCCGAGAGCCTTGAGTGTTCTTGAGCTTAAAGGGAAAGCATTCAGCCTTTTGCTAAGAGGATTTATTATGACTGGATATTGAATTTTGGCAAATTTTTTTTTTCCCATCAAATGAAATCATATGATTTTTCTTTTCTAATCAGCTGATAGGATGACTTCCTTGATTAATTTTTGAATGTTGACCCAACTTTTTATGTATTTATGGATTCAATTTGCTAAAATTTGGTTGAAGATTTTTTACATGTATGTCTGTGAAGGACATGGTCTGTTGTTTTCTTGTAGTATCTTTGGTTTTGGTGTCAGGGTAATGGAGGGCTCATTAAGAAAGTTGGCAAGTGTTCTCTCCCCTTTCATTTTCTGAAAGAGTTTGTATAGAATGCTATAGTTTCCTCTACAATCTGTTGTACTGCTTTAGCTGCATCTCTCAAATTTTGATTTGTTGGTTGAAAAGAAGCCATGTAGGAATGTGGGGCATCTGTATTGGGAGTGTAAATGATATGGTTTGGGTCTGTGTTCCCACCCAAATCTCACCTTGAATTGTAATAATCCCCATGTGTCGTGAGAGGGACCCAGTGGGAGGTAATTCATTCATGGGGGCGAGTCTTTCCCATGCTATTCTTGTGATAGTGAATAAGTCTCGTGAGATCTGATGGTTTTATAAAGTGGAGTTCTCCTGTACACGCTGTCTTGCCTGCCGCCATGTAAGAGGTGACTTTGCTCCTTCTTGCCTTCTGCCATTGATTGTGAGGCCTCCCCAGCCATTTGCAACTGTGAGTCCATTAAGCCTCTTTCATTTGTAAATTACCCAGGCTTGGGTATGTCTTTATTAGCAGTGTAAGAACAGATTAATACAGTAACATACATCACAATAGGTATGAGCCAACTACTTGTGCCTTGAGGTGGGTAGATTTCCTGAGTGAGTGTAAACAGTTCTTGCAAATCAGTCTGGAGAATCTGAAAAGAACCAGCTGACCATGGCCACAAGGCTAGCCCCAGTATTTGTTTCCACTCCTAGTAAGCTGTGCTAAAATAATTTCAGCAGAAGTATTTTGTTGACTTGAGGTTAGATTCCAAGTTTTTAAAGTCTGAAGGTTGGGGCTAACAAATGTGAGGAAGCTTCGAATACGGGAAGGGACCTGTAGAAGAAAATCAGCCATCTAAGTTATTTAAAGTAACAGCTGTTAATTTTTATCAGTGAGGTCAGTTTGGAGATAAAAACAATCCACCGCCTGTAATCCCAGCACTTTGGAGGCAGAGGCAGGCGGATCACCTTAGGTCAGAGTTCAAGACCAGCCTGGGCAACATGGCGAAACCCCATCTCTACTAAAAATAAAAAAATTAGCTGGGCGTGGTGGCGGGCACCTGTAATCCCAGCTACTCAGGAGGCTGAGGCAGGAGAATCACTTGAACCCAGGAGGCAAAGGTTGCAGCGAGCCGAGATTGTGCTAGTGTACTCCAGCCTGGGTGACAGAGCAAGACTCTGTCTTAAGACAGAAAAACAAACAAACAAACAAACAAATCCAGCAACAGTTGATTTAGATTTGTAGAGCAGGAGCTATGGACTGAGAAGAACAAACGAGAATTTGCCTTTTTTACATGGCGTAGAAGAATCATGGGAGAATGAAATTATAACAGTGAGAACATGTAAACACAATCTGTGAAGCCGTTCGGTGCTTGCTAGGGGGCACCACAGTACAATAACATAAAGATCAGCAATAAGGTGGGAAAAATAAAGAAAAGCAGAGCTATCAGAAAAGTAATCTTGTTCTTCCACGTTGGGTAGACGCCGACTACTTTGTGTCACCATCTCTTCAATCTGAGGGTCTTGGGTTATAGCGGCCTTCATCTATCTGATCATCTCCTCCCAGGGAATTTTTAAGACTCAAGAGCTTCAGATCTCCTGAAAAGGTCCATTTCATCAAGACTCAAAGGAGTTTTTATTTTCTGATATTAAATGACTGTTTAAAATTTCTCATGTGATTTCTCAGATTTTATTATTCTATGTTTAGACAACTAAAAAGAGCTTTTTCATAAGTTTTAAGGTAATTAAAATTTGGAAATACCAAAAAAAACTAATTATTTCGTAGCTTCCTCCCCACCCCCCACCCCCCCGCCCTGTGTATAAAAAATGGCTTCTGGTATGTTCGTTTATTTTCACAAAAAAGTCTGAGAAGTGTGTTATGATTATTTTAAAAAAAAGTCTTAAAAAAGTTGAGGTTAGCTAAATAGAGTAGTAATAATTGAAGAACCGCTTTCATATATGCCATCACACCCAAGGCTATCAAGAGGCAAATCTCAGGGTTGACTTGTGGCCATTCTAGGATACCTGAAGAACATTTAGTTGTAAACCACACATTGGCAATTTTATTATTCTCAAGTTGGAAAAGGCAAAATAAGCGTTAACAAGCAGACAAAATATGAACATAAGTAAGAAGTACTAACTGCAAAAAATTTTTACAATATCATGAACACATAGCAACAGTAAGAATGATGGTGATAAGAAACTTAATTTTTTCAAAAAAACTTTATGTTAAAATGATTGAAGAGTGTGCTAGAGATTTCACACTTTTATTTTTGAAAAGAAACTCTTTGGGGATAGAATGAGATTGGTCATTTTACAGGAAGAGAATCCTAATTTGAATTTGACTCTTTTGTTCTATCATCCAAATAATGATTTGCTCTGAAGGATTTTTCTTCCATTAATGTACCTTCCTAAATATTTGTTTAATGTAATTTGTAAATATGTAATAAATTTGAAGTTTTAATTCAGCTTTAAAATACAATTACCCATATGAACATATTAAGTAAAACAATATATATTACTGAATTTACCATCTTAATCAAATTAAGTTTCTCTAATAAACAGATAAGCCACATTTGTCATCTCATATATATGATACATATCTCGTATGTATTATTTTATAACTATGTTATTATCTTAACTGTTTTGTCAGTTACTACCTCAATGAAAATAACTCATTTCCTCTAAACACAGAGAACTGGAATACATACACCAAAAACTGTAATTTTTTTCTCCATTAGTATACATTTTATATCTTATAAATCTTAAGATAGTAAAAATAAATTAATATTATCCAAAGGCAATTGCACTTGGTTTCTCTTTACTCATCCTTTAAAATAAAGGGGACAAGTATAAAACCAGGTTTCCTGACCAGTTTTGTATATTTTTCTTACTTAGAAATTGTCAAAGTATCTAAATATTGTTTATTAACTCTATTTAATATTAGTCTAAACTTGTAAAGTTAACTATGGATCTGGAAACTAAAACTCATATTAAGTCTTTATGGTTTACAGATTTTAAATCCTAAAAACATTAAATCCAATTTTCATACAAACTAGCACTTTGTACTAACATTTTTACATGATGATAAAGTCAATGAGACAATATAGAGCTGTTTTTAAACTAAAATCATTTCAATTTGCCCAAAGGGATATGATCATAAATGTTACATGAACTCTTTTAATAGAATTCATTCTAATTTTGATACATGATGAAACTATGTATTCATAAACCAAAGTTTTAAATCATGTCAAAAGGTTTTAAGTTTCTTGCTTTTTGTGTCTTATAACCTAGTAACCAAGACCATTATTCAAACTAACAGTTAACTTTTTTCTCCTGTATTAGTTTTAGGAAGAAAAATTTAAAGAACCAGTGCCAGTAAAACTTGACAATTTTTAAAAACTCGTTTGAATTTTATCTGGACTGTATGAGTGTGTAAATAACATCATAATACTTTTTTATTAATTCACATGTTTTTCTAAGAGCAGGAGACAGAGAAGTAGAAGGCAGAAAATGACAGCCAGCTATGGACAGGTCAGACAGGGCAAAAGCTAACCTACCACCTGAAAATGTTACAGTTCTGAAAAATTGAATCTTATAAATACAATTGTGGGATTTATAGTATTACCCATGTCAATTTGAAGAGTTTGTTTCTGTCCTACTATTAAAGATACTTATCTTGGGCTAAGTGGATCGTTGGAATTTGGATGCTACAGTACCCATTTGGTGACCCCTTTTATAATCACTCAGAGGCTTCTGGTTCTTTCTCTTCTTGGCTAGAATGGAACCATTTTCCAGTGACTTTTTAAATTCACAATATGAAGTTTCTGTATCCTGGACCCACAAAAAGATGAGCTGCTTGACAGAGGTCAAGAAGGTTGTGGAGTGGGTGGGCTGGGACAGGATTCGGGAATCCTTAGCAGTGGCACAAAGTTCTGAATACAGCCTGCGTTAGACATGGACATATTGGGAAATATTTGGGTCTTCTTCATATGGAGACTGCCATTTTAAGGGACTTTGAGTTAGACTGTATATTTCAGAGGCTGGAGGAGGAGGAGGGAAGACCAGAGATACAAACAGAAAAGTGTGGAACAGTATTTGGGTGGATCAGCAAGTGAGGCAGATTTTAAGTATTTCTTATTTTATTGGCCTAAATACAGTCTTCTAGGGAAGGGTAAAAGTCTGGATTATATTTAGAAGCCTCTTCATACCAATTTTTTAAGCTGTATTTTAAAATAAATTTTATACTCATAAAGAATTGCAAAAGCCAATACCACCAATTCCTGTGTGTCTTCACCCAGGATTCCCCAGATGCCCCAATGACAAGATCTTAGGTAACCTTGATACATTATCAATACTAAGTAATGGGCATTGATTAAAGAATTGCAAAAGCCAATACCACCAATTCCTGTGTGTCTTCACCCAGGATTCCCCAGATGCCCCAATGACAAGATCTTAGGTAACCTTGATACATTATCAATACTAAGTAATGGGCATTGATTAATGCTGTTAACTACACTGCAGACTTTATTTGAATTTTGTTACATGTCTTTTTCCAGTGTATATTTATATGAAATTTAATTATGTTATAGATGCATGGTAACTACTGCCATAATCAGCATACAGAATATTCTATCACCATGAAGTCTCTTATGCTACAGTTTTATAATCATACCTTCACAGATGTGACCCCCAGCAACCACTGATGTGTTCTCCGTCACTATCATTTGGCCATTTCAATAGTGTTAGGTAAATGGCATCATACAATACATAGCCTTTTAAAATTGGCTTTTTTTTTTTTTCGTACTCAGCAAGTATCCTTGAGAGTCCTTCAGCTTGTCACATGCATCAGTAGTTTCTTCTTTTTTATTGCTGAGTAGTATTCCTTTGTATGGACAAACCACTGCTTATCCCTTCACTTATTGTAGGACATTGTGGTTATTTCTAGCTTTCAGCTATTATAAATAAAGTTGCTATAACCATTTGTGTAGATTTTTATATGGAAATGTGTTTTTATTTCTGCAGGATAAATACCTAGGAGGCTTATGGCAAGTCTATGTTTAACTTTATAAGAAACTGCCAAACTCTTTTTCAGAGTAGCATTTTATATTCCCACCATCAGGATATGAGAGTTCTAGTTGTTCTACATCCTCACTAACAGCATTGTGGAGTTTTGGGGGTTATTTATACATACTATTCTAATAGGTGTATAGTGGTATATCACCATGACTTTAATTTGCATTTTTTTAGTAGCTACAATGTTAAACGTCTGTGTTTAACATTGAATACCACATACCATTTGAATATCCTCTTTAGTAAAGTGTCTGGTTTTATACATTTTCTAATTGGATTTTTTGTTTTCTTACTGTTGCATTTATAGAGTTATTTATATATTCTGGATATAAACTGCTTGTCAGAACTGCGAATTGGAAATATTTTCTCCCAGTCTATACCTTGTATTTTCATCCTCTTAACGTGGCCCTCTTAACGTGGCAAAAGGATTTGGTTTTGATAAAGTCTACTTTATTGATGTTTTTCTTTTATGGTCATGATTTTAGCATCATGTCTAAGAACTCCACCTAATCCTAGCCTATTAATATTTAAAAGACGTGTGGTCTCACTCTTCACATTTGGATCTGTGATCCATCTTGAGTTAATGTTTGTATTAGGTGTGAGGTTTAGGTTTAGGTTTGTTTTTATGACCAAGAATATACATTTACTCTAACACCATTTGTTGAAAAAATCTTTTCTCCTTTGAATTGGTTTTGCCCTTTTGTTAAAAATCAGTTGGCCACACTTGCATGGGTCTATTTCTGGACCCACTATTCTGTTCCTTTGATCTGCATATCTGTCCCTCCACCAGGACTTCATTGCCTTAATTGCTATCACTGTATAGTATTAGAAGACTGAATATTGTGATTCCACCAGCTTTACTTTCTTTTGTGTTTTTTATGCTTTCATGTAAATTTGAAAATTTTCTCATATCTACAAAAAATCCTTCTGAGGTTTTGATAAAAACAGTATTAAGCCTCTGGATCAATTTGAGGGGAACTGACATCTTCAATATGTTGAATCATCTTTCAATCCATAAACACAGTTTGTTTCTGTATTGACTTAGGTCTTTTTAAGATTTTCTTCATTAGAGTTGTGTAATTTTGTTCATACAAATCCTATGCATAGTTTGTTCGATTTAGATTGAAGTTATTTTTTTGGAGCAGCTGTATAAAGGGTTTTGTGTTTCTAATTTCAGTTTCAATACGTTTGTTGCTAGTGTATAGAAATAAGATCCATTTGTGTGTATGTGCGTGTGTGAACTTTGTATCCTGCAACCCTGCTTACTCACTTACTAGTTGTTCCCTTCCCTGTTTCCCAGAAGAGATGGTATGAAGTTACTGTTACTTATTCTTTTAATGTTTCTTACAGTTCAGCAGTGATACCATCTGGGCCTGGAGATTTCTTTAGCAAAAGGTTTTAAACTGTTAATTCAATTTTTTTAGTAGTTATGAGACTATTCAAGTTATCTGTTATCTTGGGTGTTTTTATAGTTTGGAATTGGTCCATATCATCTAAATTGTCAAATTTATGTGCATAGAGTTGTTTGTTGTATTCCTTTATTATCCTGTAATGTTTACTGGGTCTGTAATAATATTCCTTCTTTCATTACCAATATTGATCATTTATGTCTTTCTTGCACTTTCCCCCTTCTTAACTTCCTGTCTCCCCTCCTCTCCTCTTCTCTTCCCTTCCCCCTTCTCTTCTTCTCCCCACCTTTTGTCAGCCTTGCTTGAGGTTGATCAGTGTTATTGATCTTTTCAAAGAATAAACTTTTGCTTTTATTTTTCTCTAATGTTTTTCTGTTTTCAATTTCATTGACTTTTTACTCTTATGTTTATTCCTTCCTCCTACTTGCTTTGGGTTTATTTTGCTCTTCCTCTTGTAGTTTCTTGAGGTGGAAGCTTTGTTTTGGGTCTGAGACCATCTTCCAATATAAGCATTTAGTGTTAAATTTATAAATTTCTCTAAAAGTGAAACTGCTTTAACTGCATCCCAAAGATTTTTGTATGTTGTATTTTCATTCCCTTCAGTGTATTTTTACATTTCCTTTGAGACTTTCTCTTTGACCACTGGCATATTTAAAAGTGGGTTGTTTAATTTCTAATTGTTTTGTGATTTTCCTGGTATCTTTCTGTTATTATTGATTTCTAGCTAGATTCATTATGAACAGATAATATATTTTTTATGATTTCAGTCCTTTTAAATTTGTGAAGGTTTGTTTTACATGACGCAGGATGGGATGTGGTCCATCTTGGTATCTATTTATTAGTTACCAAGGCCATTTTTTCCTTGCTGAGAGGCTTGGCTTAGAGATAACTTACATCTCTTTTGCCTACATTCCAATAATTAGAACTAAATCATATGGCCACACCTAACCGCACAGAAGGCTGGGAAATAGATTTTAGCTGTGTGACTTAGAAGGAAATGGGAATGAAGTATGGAAATTACATAACACTCTCTTGTTTTTGATTTTTTAAAATTTTCTCCCTTTATTCCCATTCCCAATCCTATAGTTATTTAACTACATACCCTAGTGTATTTAATCTATGTCCTTCTGATCTACCTTCTGTACATTGAATTAGATTTTTGTGACTCTTTCAAAAATACCTAAGATTTCTTTGAGTATTGTTTTACATGTTTATAAATGGTTATTGTCTGATATAGTTGGGATGTTGTATCCTCTAAACCTCATGTTGAATTGTAATTCCCTTTGTTGGAGGTAAAGCCTAGTGGGAGGTGATTGGATCATGGGAGCAGAGTTCTCATGGATGGTTTAGCATTATCCCCTTGGTGCTGTCTTTGCGGTACTTCTAGCAAGATCTGGCTTTTTAAAGGTGCGAGGCATCTTTCCCCTCGCCCTCTGTTGCTCCTGTTTTCACCATGTGACATGCCTGCTCCTGCTTTGCCTTCTGCCATGAGTAAAAGTTCCCTGACGCCTCTCCAGAAGCCAAGCAGATGCCAGCACCATGCTTCCTGTACAACCTGCAGAACTGTGAGCCAATTAAACCTCTTCTCAGGTTTTTTTTTTTTCTCAGTCTCAAGTATTTTTTTATAGCAGTGCAAAAACGGCCTAATATTTTGTCTGTATAGCATTCTGATGATTAGTTCTTCACTATGTATTAAAATTGACTTATGTTGCTGCATGTATGGCTAATTCATCCCTCTGACTGCTTCAGAAATATTCCACTTTATTCATATTTATTCCACATTTTACTTATCTATTCCCCCGTGTACTGAAAGTCAAAAGCATTACTAATTTAATAGTGTCATATTTGTTTTTCTAATTATTTTTTGCAGCATAACAAAGCACTCCTAACTTAGTGGCTTACAATGATAACAGTCATTTATTCAAAAATCTGCAATTTGGGCTACAATTGGCAGAACAGCTGATCTTTGCTCCTTATAGTATCAGCTGGAGTTGGCGATGACTCAGCAGATCAGGGCTGGAAGACTCATTCTCGTCAGGTGGTTGACGTTGGCTGTCAGTTGGAACCTCAGCTGGGGCTGTTCGCTGGAACACCTACACATGGCATGTCCATGGAGCTACTTGACTTCCTCACTACAATGGCTGGGTTCCAAGAGCAGTTATCCCAAGAGAACAAGGCAGAAGTGCATGACTTTTAGAATCTTGTCTCACAAGTCACACAGAGTCACTTCCACCATCCCCTGTTGGTCAAGGAGGACATGAAGGTCTTCCTAGGAGCATGGGGAGAAGACAGACTCTACCACCTGATGGAAGGAGTGTCAGTGTTACATAGCAAGAGAAGCACATGGGATGGAATGTATCGTGATGCCCATCTTTGGAACAGACAATTTAGCACATCTGTGAAAATTAAAAGTCTGATTTGGATATAACAATTGAGACTGATTAGCAAAGATGTCTAATTATAAAAGTTAAAGTTAAATTCCAAATTTACTTTTTTTTTTGCCAAAGACCAAAGACTAGGTTATAGCCAAGGAATTCTGGCTCCCTATATCCCTAGGCTTTTTTTATTTTTATTTTTATTTCTTTTCATTTCATCCGTAACTGCTTCAATGTGTATTTCTACAAGAAAGGGACTCTTTAAAAACATAACTACAATACCATTATTGCACATTTTAAAATTAGCAGTTGTGGAGGCAAAAGGTGTGTCTATAACTGGGGAGAATGAAGCAAAGAATATAAGTGGACATAGAACACAAAAAACAAAACAAAACAAAAGACTGAGTCTCTAAAGTCCTGAAAGGGGTTCCAGTCCACAGATCTCCCTTTGATGTTGAGAGTCACCTCATCTCTTTGTATCGTTCTAATCCCCTCTTTTTGTATTACACTGAGTTGGACTTCAGTAATTTTTTTTTGAGACAGTCTCGCTCTGTCTCCCAGGCTGGAGTGCAGTGGCACGATCTCGGCTCACTGCAAGCTCTGCCTCCTGGGTTCACGCCATTCTCCTGCCTCAGCCTCCCAAGTAGCTGGGACTGTAGGCGCCCGCCACCAAGCCTGGCTAATTGGACTTCAGTAATTTTAATTTGGAAGCATCATGACTAATACTACTGCTATCTGGACAGCTTAGTGTTATTCTTCCCTCCATATTTTTTGATTTGTTTATCATACTATTCAATTTAGTTAATGCCAGTAGCTACCGTTTATCGAACATCGATCTTGTACCCGGCACTCTACCACGTGTAGAGGTTAAACTACCCCAATTTCACAACAACCTGATGAAAAAAGTATTTCCCTATCTTGTAGATAAAGAAATGAAGGTCTTACTGGATTAGGTAATATTCCCGGGTTAAACACTTAACAAGTGTGGAACCAAAATCTCACGCAGATCTTTCTGGCTCTCAGCCTGTTCCCACTATGCCATGCTGCATCTGAAAAACGTGATTTTTATTTTCTAAAAATGCCAGTACAATTCTGTGGTACCTGCTGTTCATCATATTGTTTCCTCATCTTCCTAGGCATGCAACTACTCCTTCAGGACACTTAGCCTTGGTCACGTGATTGGGTTCTAGCCTATGGAATATGAGTAGGAGACATGTCATGTTTCTTGGCTGGGCCCAATAAAACTTCCCATTTGCTGTCCTTTTTGCTCTCTCTGCTTTTGCTATCTGGCTGATGATGCCCAAGGTGACCTTGGGAACCACACATTGGTGATGACAAAGACTGACATCCTGAGTCTCTGAGTGACTGTATGGGACAGAGCCCCCTGCCACCAATCTGAAACCTCTTTGGACTGTTCACATGAGCAAGAGATAAACTTCTATTGTATTTAAGCCATTGTATATTTAGCATTGTATTTATTATTACAGTAGTTAGCCTTCCTTAACTTTTATGTACTGTTTCAATTATCTTTTCCTGGGTAACAAACTACCCCCAACATTTAGTGACTTAAAACCACAGTCTTAAATTAACTCATGATTCTGTGCGTCAGAAATTTGGGCTCTTTCCCCTACGTGTTCATGCGGCTACAGTGAGCAGGTGGGCAGCTGGGGGCTAGTTGGTCCAGCATTGCCTCACTCACATGTCTGGAAATAGGTGCTGGCTGGACCGTGTGTCTCCAGCAGGCCTGCCTGAGATTTTTCACCTGTTGGTGGAAGTGTTCCCAGCAGCAAGAGAGGGTAAGCCCCAATCTGCAAGTATGTCTCAAGCTCCTGCTTGCGTCGTGTTTGCCAATGTGCCATTATTTAGTGAGTCACCTGCGTAGAGGGGAGTATGATTTATTGGGGACTATTTACTGCAACAATCTGCCATATGTACAAGAGTTAGGCAAATCATTTACGTATATACAACATATTAGTCACATATTTAATACCAGAGTCCCGCTCTGAGACTTTTCATAACCACTGAATCAAGTTCTATTTAATAATATCTGATAATCATTTATTTTTTACTTTTCAGGTGCTATATATGAGAATAAAATAATTACCAGTACATCATACATTTAGGTTAGTAGAATTGGGATTTAAAGGAGTGAACCCAGTTTCATCTTTGCCGTTAACATTGAGGTCCCTTTGTTTTAAGTCAGATGCGGTTGCAGTAACCCTCCCTAGACTCCATATCCCCTTTGAGCTACTGTCATATCCTGTCCCTTTCATATCATATTTCTTTCTTTCCTTTTTTTTTTTTTTTTTTGAGACGGAGTGTTGCTCTGTCACCCAGGCTGGAGTGCAATAGCGTGATCTTGGTCACTGCAACCTCTGCCTCCCAGGTTCAAGCCATTCTCCTGCCTCAGCCTCCTAAGTAGCTGGGATTACAGGCACCCACAACTACACCTGGCCAATTTTTATATTTTTAGTAGAGACGGGGTTTCACTGTGTTGGTCTTGCTGGTGTCAAACTCCTGACCTCAGGTGATCCACGGGCCTCGGCCCCCCAAAGTGCCAGGATTACAGACATAAGCCACCACGCCCCAGCCCACATTGTATTTCTTGAAGGATATCCTCATCTTCCAGTTATTTCTCAGTCCTTTTCAGTCTGGCTTCCTTTCATTAATTTGTGAAAACAGCTCTCATGAGAGTGACCCGTGACCTTCCTGTCACTAAATCCATGGGCATGAAACTTTCTTACTGGTGGTTGACTTCTTCTCAACACCACGCCACCATCCCTCTGCTTTTCCTTCAACCTTTCTGGCCTTGTCTTAGTTTCCTTTGAAGACTCATCCTCCTTTACCTTGTCTTTAAGTGACAGAATTCCTCAAGACTTCGTGCTTGGTCTTTTCTCGCTCTACTCTTGCCCTAGGTTGGCCTCATCTTTGACCATGTCTTCAATACCATCTATATCCTGTTGAGTCCCAAACTTGTTTCTCTACCTCAGGCCTCTCCGTTACGCCCCAGCCCTGTGTATCTCCAGTTGTTTATCTCACATGCACCTCAAACTCAATTTATGTCCACACCGGCCCTGTGCTTCCTCCTCATTCACCCTTCCCTCCAAACAAAATCCAGTTCTTTTCTAGTAGTTTCAAAGTGACCCCACAATCCAAAAGCCCGTGAATCATTCTTGACCCCCTGTGCCATCCTTCACCCATTCCTGTTGTGCCCCTTTCTATTCTGGGAAAATCTCCCATTGTGAGTCATCTGGGTTGGTGACAGTGCCCCAGCTCCCACTATGAAAGACAAAGGAGCTAACATCCTCCCTCTCTCTATCTCCTGGCAGCTAAGGCGTTGCCTGTGACCTGACCTTGGTTGATTGGCTGTGCCTGCCAAGAACTTTGAATATTAAGAGTAAAACCAAGACAGTACTATTAGAAGTCATTCATGAATGTATCAGTGGAGTATTGGCGGTGTTGATCCTGCTTCCTGTATTTCTTAGCCTTCCAGAACTATCTTGGTTCCTGCTCCCCACCACATTTTCCATGCTGGTGTGCTAGCCCCCAGTGGATTTATCCTATAAATGCCCCCATTTGCTTAAGATACCCAGAGAAGGGTTTTGTTATTTGCCACCAGAGAAGCTGTGACCAATACAGGCACTGATGTTCCAGGTGGATTCAGAGGCCATCACAAAATTTTCTCCACTAATCGGCGACCCAGCCACAGAATGCACAAAACAGCTCTCAAGATCTCTGCATGCAATATCAGCGCCCATGGGTCCCTGTGGCTGTTTCTCAGTCCTACCCATGAGCCACCATCATCTCTGCCTCATCTTCTGTGAGAGCCTCCCACCTGGTTGTCTCATGAGCTCCTCAACTTCATACTGCAGCCAAAGCCATCTTTTCGGAATGTAAACCTGTTGGTGCCACTCCTCTCTGATGAAATCTTTCAGGGGTTTTGGATTTCTGTGAAAGACCAAAATTCTTAAACTTTTTTGACCTTTACTCACAATAAGAAAGACAGTTTATATGAAACTCAGTACACTTGATGTATATTTTATAAAAGTGTCACAAGACAATACTTACCCTTTATTTGATTAACAAATACTGGCATGGCAGTTACTGATTGCCAGACACTGTTCTTGGTATGCCGTGAATAGTAACTCATCTAGTCCCTGTAAGAACCCATGCGATGCACATGTTCTTATGACCACTTTAAAGCTGAGGCCACTTGGGCACAGAGAAGTTCAGTTGCTTGTCTGAGGTTGTACAGTTAATGAGTGGCAGTCTGGGTCCAGACCCATGCTTTTCACTGCTTCTTGGTGCTACTCTGTGGTGGACTCTGATATTCTATTCTGTTTCATTTTTTAAAAACAGAGATTGGGCGTACACCACATTGCTTTCACAACGTCCTAGCAGGTCACAATATACAGTTTCAGAAATACTGGCCTGTCTTGGGGTGGGCCCTTACCTTGTATTTCCCAGCTCCACTTGTGCCGTGCTCCTCCTTGAGTTCTATGATCCAGTTTTCATGGCCAGGCTCCTCGGAGCTGTGGGGCCTTGGCCCATGCTGTTCATTTACTGAAACTCACTGTCCTCCCTGCAGATTGTGTCCTTGATTCGAGAACAGTACGCCTATGATAGGCCCTGAAAGCCCTTGCACCTCTCCTTGGGCACTCATCATGATTGCAGTTTGGCAGTTATCCACTTGGTGGTTTGAATAAATATATCCATCTTCCCCACTAGACTGTATGTGCTGCAAGGGTAGGGTCTCTGTGTGTTTTTAGTTCACTGTTGAGAGAGGTGATCTGCCCTGAGTCCTGAGCATCCAGCACATTCTTGCTGGGTATGCACACAAGGCGAGGCCCTGACCACTCTACTCAGGCTGCTTCTCAGCAGACATTATGTTTGCAGCAGACAACTTTGCGGATAAAGTAGTAGCTCCCTCCAGTTTATAGCTAGCTACTGCTTGCTATAAAATGGCAGGCTCCTCAAGCTCAGTGTTCTTCAGCTGCCATGCAAGGCCACTGTATATGTAACATCCACCTGTGCCCCAACACACTGTCTTCGTGGGCTACAGGGCACAGGGGCTGATGCAAACACGCTTGTGCTCATGTTGTCTACTGTTCTGTTGATCATAAAGTCCTGCGCTTCTGACCCAGGAGGCTCGCATCCTGTGCCAGCATCCACAAAACAGTAACAGCCTAACTTACTAACTTGCAAGTAGGGTAAAAAGTCCAGACATGACACTAACCGTTTCCTATCAGCCAGCACAGTACCTGGCCTAAAGCAGATGTTCAGTATTTATTTGTGAAACAAATGGATGGTTGGATAGATAGAAAGTAGATGGACTTTGAGCTCTGCTTAAGGTGTTGCAGGGATCAAACCCTTTCAGAAATGCCAGCCATACTCTGGAATGATTCTGGAACTGTGGGGAAGACAATTGAGGAGAAATGAAGATTATCTTGACCTGAAGTTTCTCATCCTTTGTGTTTCTAAGTAGAGTTTTTGGATCAGCCAGCTCCTCTTCTGATATTAAACTATCTGACATGGGTAGTCCTGTGAGACAGTTGGTTTTATTCTGAATTGCCTGAATGAGTCTGATGTCCCCAACACCTAGCGAAGCTCAGCAATGATGCATGGGGTGGGCTGATGTGGGAAGTAGGCAGCCTGGAGTGGCAGAGGCCTGGGTTCTATTTTAAAAGGGAATTCTGGGTATCTCTGGGTCTCTTAGAGTGGGAGTTAGGGAGGGGGAACTGGAAAGTGAGAAAGGGAAGTTTGCACAGCAGCAAAGCCAAAGTTAGCCTCAAGTTCTCCCCAAAGGCCAGGTGGCAGTAATTCGGGACATGTTGCAGAAATTCATCTCTGAAGCAACTGGGACTAGAAAGCTTCAGACAACAACTGTCCCTGCTAGGAGGGCCTGTTCCCCTTTCACAAACAGCACTGCTTTTCCTAATATAAGCACAGTTCTTGCACATAGATAAAACTGTCTTTAGGATAGAGTGAAAAGAGAATAAAAATGTTAAATTTATAACTATTAAGATGTATTGAAAGTTGAATAATGTGCAGAAAGCAAATCACACTACACAGAAAGAGAGGGTGATAGAAGGGTTCTTGGAGACAGCAAGCATGAGACTTATCTAGGATTTGATGAGATTTTCAGTAACAGCTTTATCATCCCCACAGGGGCAAAATTGATTCTTGGGAGACAAAAAGGAACTCAGTTATTCGATGGTTTGTGGCCTTCAGAGGGTTGCAGTTGTACATAAACAGAAACACAGTATATCAGTGGTATTAAAATTTCAGGATGGGAGAGAGATTGGGGAAAATATCTAAAATGTCTCCTTACAGGGGTGATAATGAGAAGCAATGGACTAGAGGATTCAAGTGGAAGAGTCTTGATCACCAGTGAGTTCTCCTGGGAAAGTGAATTGGAAACAAGCTAAGTGCATTTTCTCAGCAGAAGGAAGATCTTACACATCACCTAGTGAATATCCAGTTGGGAATCTGAAAGCAGCAGTGGGCAGCTGAGCTGTCTCCACAGCTGTTCAGCGGGCGATGAGCTTACTGGCTCCAGGAAACGTCAGTGTGCTCAGGATGCAGCTGATGGCCTCAGGCACCAGGCCAGTCCCTGGACACACCAATAGGATGGTGGCAATAGAGGGTGGAAGTTAAGATTCCAGGAATTAGCCCACCCACTTCCTTCCTCCCTTTCTGTTCTGTTCTCATCTCCCTCCTTCCTACTCTCCTCTCCGGCTCACTCATTCATTTTTGCTACAGGCAGGGGAATCAGGAGCAATGTTCATCAGTGAATGAAAGGAGTGCTGGAAAGAGAACCACGTGCTGACATCAAAGAACCTTCAATCATATGATTTTAGTGTGGAAAGCCAGATGATACACTCTAACATCTGTGAAATCAAATCAAAATGCAAATTGGTTTTTGGCTTTCCTAATCTATGTTTCTGGATATGTGTTCACTGGGACACGTGGCTCCTTGACAGAATAAGACTGAAGACAATTTCAAGTACAGACAATAGTTAGTTCCAATCCCACAGGTATTCAGTCTTGGAAATGGGTTCCAGTCTCTGGGCTTAAAAGACTGGACTTTGCTATCAGTTTGAAAATGGCAGTGTCGTAGAGGGGCTCTTAATGTTAGGAAAGATGGCCTGGCAGAGTCTCCTTTTTTCTCTTGCCCTATCCCTGATGCTCATTAAGGCAGTGCTGGAGGAAAAAGTTCTCATTAGGTAACAGGAGTTGCTACTGGGTACTGTTTAAAGTGCTTTACACCCATTAATTCATTTACTCACAACCAGACAATTCTGCAAGGGGAGCACTGTTTTATAAACTCTTATGGATGGGGAGCTCAGGTACAGTAATGCTAAGTCATTTGTCCAAGGTCACACAGCTTCTGGTAGCACCGGGATTTGAACCCGGATCCTCAGTCTCCAGAGAACTTGCCACAATAGTGTTCTTTTAATGTGCCCTCAGCCGACTCTTGCACTTATTGATATCTTTGAACTCATGGATGAATGGGCTTAAAATTGTTTTTAACACAATGTACTTTGGTTTGAGCCTTATTTAAATAGAACAATGTGCCAGTCACCAGACCCCATGCACGGTTGAATCCTTTGGCCACTTACATAATGGATTAATTACTGGACACATGCTGCCCTCTTGTGATGAAAGTCACTCAATTGCAACCTTCTCCACTTCTCTGGAATGTACCCAGTTACTTCCTTTGTTCCAGTCTCATGGTTGGGGGATGGAGGATCTGTAGCCAGTGATGAAGCTGTTGGCTCTGTAGAGCCAAGATGTCACCTGCCATTCTGCGTGGTGCTCCCGGCCTGTGACTCCAGCCATGAGACATGACCCCAGAGTCCTGCAACTTGTAGCAACTGAATATAGGAGAAAAGATCAAGCTTCCTGAAGAAATCCTAGGAACGTTAAAGAGACCCCATCTGTGTCCTTGGGGAAAGAGCTCCATTTTGCATAACTTGCCCTAGCAGATTGGAACCAGTGATAGTGACAGGAGGCAGCCAAATGCCTAGGTAAATGGGGCAGGTCCCAGGTGAAACCCCACCTTAAAGCCAAAAAATAGCCTGAGGGGTGAAAGGCCAGATTGCTGGTCCCTGATGAAACCCACGACCTAGAGTGAGAACTTCTGTTCCTGTTTGCCTGCCCTTTCCTGCTTGATTCTTTCTGAATAGTGCCTTTTAACCAATCGAATGTTGCCTTTTCCAATACTACCTATGACCTGCCCCTTTCCCATTCTTAGCCCATAAAAGCCCCAGACTCAGCCACAATGGGGGGACTTTCCCACCTTCAGGTAGGGGGACCACTCCTGTATCCCCTCTCTGCTGAAAGCTGTTTCATCACTCAAACTCCTTGCCTTGCTCACTCTTCGACTGTCAACATATCCTCATTCTTCTTGGGCACGGGACAAGCACCCAGGAACCAGTGCACAAGCCAGACTTGTCCCGGGCAGGCTGTCTCCTGCAGCAGGGTGGCATGGCTGAGCAAGGCCCAGGTGGGGCGTCACCGGCCAGAGGTCCCTGACTTGCAAAGTGGCCAAGAAAAAAATCCTGTGTCACCAGGTAATAGATTTGGCAGAAAGATGGTCAGTTGCAGAGTGAACTGAAGGTCACAAACCCTATCAGAACAGAGGGAAAATAAAACCAGACAGAAACCCTGTTCTTGTTCTACCAGTAGTTAAAGTGACCTTGAGTGAGTATCTTTTGCTCTCTGACACCAGTTTCCTCACTGGGAGAATGAGGAGATTGAAATCTTAGATATTGCCAGGCAAAACATTCTGCATTTGCCTAGATCCCTTCCCTGAATAGTTTTGATAGTTTTGTTTTGCTTTTTTTAAATTTTTATACAAATCCTGATTAATAAGATCTACATATTCATATTATTAGTCCTCGGTTTCCTCATTCAGGAAATAATTCTACTTCACAGGGTCATTGGGAGGAAGAAGTTTTTATTTGGCCTGATGTTCATGGGTTTAGCCAGGCTGGTTTTGTTTAGGCAAAGGAAGGACACATACACACATTTATAAATAAAAAGGTTTTACATCAAGGAAAACTGATTTTAAAGATTCTGACACTTGCCCACTAGTAAGTGGTTATCTTCAACAGTGCCACTTTAAAACAGATGCTGATGTGTTGATTTATTCTTCCCTGCAGCCAGTCATTGGCATAGCACACATACGTGTGTGGGCAGTGCCTGAACACTGGTCTGGTGTGAAGGTTAGGGCAGGGAGTTTTATTCTATTCAAAGGAGACACTGCTGGCTTCACATTACATTGGTCTCTAATTTTCACTTGCTTCCAAACTTACTACACCCTTGACATAGGTTAAAAAATAATATTTCATAGCAAGGGTCTGGGTTTTTTTGTTTTTGGTTTTGTTTTTGTTTTGAGATGATAGGGTCTCACTCTGTCACCCAGGCTCACTTACAGGCTTGACCTCCTGGGCTCAAGCAGTCCTCCCACCTCAGCCTCTGGAGTAGCTGGGACCACAGTTACACATCACCACACCCGGCTAATTAGTAGCAAGAATCTTTGCCTTGATAATCTCATTCCAAAGAAATAACTATAAAGAATTTTTTAATTCCATAGAAATATTGTCTATAGTGACCACCACCACAGTCAATCTGGAAACTTGAAGGTCTAACCTGAATGTCTGGAATATTATTAAGCAAATTCTCAAACTGGTAGAATATATTAATAAATAATAATAAAGACTAACAACGTGGGAAAATGACAAAAAGAACTGCTAATGTACTCTGTGATTATAATTATGTAAAAAGATGTCTCAAAGTAGGCAGAGCATGGAAGATTACATACAAAAATTAAAATAGCTGTGTTAGTGTTGTGTTATTATAAACATTAAATTTTTCCCTTTATGACATTACTGACAAGGCTAATCCCCCCTAAAATGGAGTATTTTCCTATTTGGTGCCACAAAGCCAATACACAAAATTGAAAGTGTGCATCTAGCAGTGCAGGCTTTATTTGATGCCCATAGAATTGAGATGTGGGAGCCTGGCTCACAAATCAACTTCTCAGCCCATGAGGGATAGGGCATCCCCCTATGACAGCCAAGAAATCACAAATATAGGACATTCCCCATGAGAGCCAGGAAGTCACAGATACGGAGCATCTTTAATGAAGGGGTTGGGGAGTTAAAAGCAAGGGGAAAAGTTTAAAAGTATTCATGTCTTTTCTGGGAATTAGGTAGATAATTTCTCAGAACCAGAGTTTTTGTCCCCCTTTTCTGTCCTTTTATGGTTTCTTCTGGTCATTGTCATGGTGATTGTCAGCTGGCTTGGCACTGGGGGGAGTGTCATTTAGCATGGAAATTAGATTATAATGAAGTTAGAAGTTCTTCAGAGGTCAAGTGAGCTGCCATCTTGGATCCCACCACTCTTAGCTGGTTTGGTCACGATGGGGAGTTTTGACCACAGACATCCCGTTTCCTAAAGATAATCAGAGTTAAGGTGGGGAAGAAATTTACTTAGGTCACACAGGCATTACACTGGGTAACAACATTACTTTGACAACAAAAATAAATGCACTTTATAACAGAAAAAAGTCCAGGAAAAAATTGAGACACTTTAATATTTGTTATTGGTCTGAAAAAACACCCAAGTAGTCATGGGAAAAATTAGAAACTCGTTTAACATCTTTGCACTTACTTTATAATTTAGTATTTAAATATTTTCATTATAGATCCAGAGGGGCCTATAACCTTTTCAGTACTTAATGTCTCTAAGAGTCTTAAGGTGGTCTTGGGTGCAGTTCATTCCATTTTAAGGTTGAGAGAGTAGTGCTGGGATGTCCCCTGGTAACATGAGTCTCAGCCTCCTCACAATGCCATTCTACTTTCATTAAAATTCTTCATGATCCTGGGTTAATGGTCATGGTTTTGCCTTTCAGCTCTAGAGCAAGGTTTTTTTCTTGTAAGTAAGCAATTGGTTACTGGAAACAGACCTGTGGTTCACCTGGAAGTGAACCAAAATATGGATGAGCAGAAACCGCTTTCCCGCTTGGCAAAGGCTCGTGAGCCTGGCTCCCTAGGGTGGTGCCAGCTCCTGCTCTGTTCTTTTGTGCAGTGAAGACACAGGTGCCCCCTATGTTCAGTGAGTTGACACTTAAATGGCAGTATGGTCTTTGGTAATAATAATGAAAACTAACAGCTATGCTTTTCACTGACAAAGGTAGGATATTACAGGAAGCTTGAAGTTGAATATTTTGGGGTTTTACTTTGAGAACTCCTAGTCCTGTATTGGACCTTGTTGGAAAGTTCCCTGAGCCTACGAGTGAGAAGGGGACAACTTGGGAGTCCCATGGTGAGTGGAAATGAGACCCGCTGGCTTGATAGTAACTGCCATACGTTGAGCAGGACCCTGTGCCTGCCTTTGTGCCAGCTACTTTCCATGACTCATTTAATCCTCTCAACAACCTTTTCAGTCAGATTCTCTCAGTTTTTTCAAGGAGGAAATCAAGATTCTGGCCGTCTTAGACTGCTCCAAAGCTACACAGCTAGCGTGCTCCAGAGAGCTAATACCACATGGCCACACAGTGGCTCCACATGGCTTTATAAAGAAGTTCCATGTCAGCATGGACATGACACAAGTGCAGGTATGAAATATGGGAGCTGTAGCTTCTTTCCCAAAATCAATCAAGATGTCCTGTGGAAAGAAAGAGACATAGCCCTTGTTTACAGAATTTTTTTTTTCAATTGTCTTTTTCTTGATTAGGAAAAGTCTCCATGTTTCTGTTCAGAAGCTCACCTGTTTCTAATAAGAGAATCTTTCCATCAAATTAGGAGCCTGGTCTCAGTTTTACAGGAGGAATAGAAAAATCTACCACTTGCCATCTGGAAGATCAAAGTATTTCCAAATAGAATTTAAGTCAATACCACACAAATTCTCATTCCCTAGAGGCGGCAGTTTTAATTTTGATAGTCTCTAAAAGCAATAACATTCGGTAGTTTCTGAGTAAATTTTAGACCCTCAAGGGTTTAGTTTTAGCAGTTTAATAAAATGTGAATTTTGTCTGCTGAGACGTGAACTTCGTGGTAAGACTTGGCAAGTCTGAGGTCTGTGGCACTCCCCCTTTGGCCTTCAGTGGGCCATGCTCATTCCCTTGTTCTTTCTGGGCATATTTGCTGCCCAGATTCTGCAGTAAGGAGAGTTGCTGTCTTGGGGTGATTATTAGGTGAATACTCAGGTCTGCGGTTGGGAGGGACCTCGTAGGAACCACTAAAATTGAGCCTTTAAGGGAACTGCCACCTTGCAGTTGCTTAACCGTACAGGATTTCCCCTGCAACGGTCCCCTTCCTAACAGGCTGCTCGACAAAGCCAGGCTTGGACTCTAAGAACTCAGAGGTGGACCGTTGGAGGCCCCGCATGCCTTCCCCTGTCACGTGCTGCCCCTGGCAGCTCGAGTGCTTCTTGCCATGGGCCTACCTGGGTCCGCCACTCAGCAGTGAACAGCCGAGGAAGGTAGTGGACATTGAACCTGACCTGTGGGCTCTACCATGGCATGGTGATGAAGGCATGAACTTTGGCCCACTTGGCCTGTCCTGGCACCAGCCACCCCCTACTCACAAGTTATTTCCTCTGAGAAGCCACCTGAAGAGATTCAGAGGCCAGATGGAGAGACCTCAGAGGCTGCCGCAGCCTCTTCCTGTCCCTTGGTAGGCAGAGAGGCCTGTGAAGGATCAAACTGGTGACACCCCTGGCCTTCATCAGGCTCTCCTCATAGCACATCACCCCAGAGCCCCTTCCCGCCTGTGGAGTGAGTCAGGATGGGGCTCAGAAGTCAACGAGTGCTTACCAGGCCAAGTCCCTTCAAAAACTCCAGACTCAACCCGTAAGAGTGTTTTCAGTATTTTATTAACAAATGAGCTGGCAAGAGGACAAGTGATCTAGTAATATCACCCCCACCCTCATGGAGCAGCCACCACAAGCCCACCATGGTGGGGGGTGTCCAACATGCTCTGCTGGCCCAGTTCCCAGCCGATCCCCTGAGTCTTGGCGCCAGTTTAGTCACCCTTCAATTGCTCGGGAGGCAGGAAGAGACGTCCCCTCTTCACGAGGTAAGGGAGACAAAAGCAGCCATTTGGATGCCAGGGCCACAAAGGCAAGCCATGCCCTGTTTCTTTGGGGGGACAGAATCACTTCTTCCTGAGGCCAGACACTGTAGCCCATGGTACTCAGCCTTCCAGAGGAGGGTAGCCTAGCAGTGGAGAAGCCCTGAGTGGAAGCAGCATTTTGAAGGCATCGTCATTCTTAGACCAGTTAAGAGCTGAGGGCATTCTCTATCTTTGCCAGCAGACAGTGAGACTCCAGGATTAAAATTAAAAGCCTGTGGTGCATCCTTTCCTTGACATTAACTTTCCACAAAACCTTGGAGGAGTCAAATCCCACACTGCACATACCCTGGTATCTCCAGCTGTGAAGTGGGACCAGTATCAATACATGGGAAAGTGCTGAGAGGGAAGAAAATATTTCAGGTATAATACTAATCCATCAAACACGTTTTATTCAAGAAGCTTGGCACCAACTTTGTGCCACATCCTCAACTCTTCAATGAAAACAGCGGTGACCAACTCGCTCCCGTTGGTCTCTATGGCAGGCGTTGGAATGAGCTGAGGCTGTCCTCCTCTGTTTGGCTCACAGCTTTATTCCTCTAGCTTCAGATAAAAATAATTATAATAGGCAATAAAGTCTCTTCACAGTGTATTTACTGTAACTACAACAGCTCACAAGACACATTCTTTTTCTGCAGCATTGTAGCGGGTACTTAGGGAGTTTGCCGACCAGACCTTCTGCACAGGAAGCTGGCTTGCATCATGGAGGCAGTGGACTCCTGATAGTCCCACCTCCACAGGCCCCTTTAAGACACTGACACAAAAGACTGCCCAGAGTAGCATTTGCTGCTGAGGCTCCAGGGCAAAAACCCCATGCACAGGAAAGCATCCTCTCAGAAACAGATAATCCGCTTCTCATCTTCATAGACTTTGGCCTCCTCTGGTTTTATCAGGTTTCCATTTAGGCTGTTGAAAAGGAGGAAGACAAAAGTACACAGGTAAAATGTTAAGGACCCTCGCACACTCCTTCCCAAGGTGTGTTCATAGCACACACTCGTGTATCACACAATACATGTGTATCCCTGAAATTAACGAACATACCCTTTTCAGATAGTTCCTTCATATTAGCATGGATCCTCTCCAGCTGCCATCCCTCTGTTCACTGGGTCTCACTAAGGTCACCTGTAGCCTCCATAAGCCTGAATTTAATGACATTTTCCAGGTCTTGTCTTTCTTGGCCCTCACAGGATTTTGGCTGTCCTGACCTCTCCTCTCCCTCCTTCTTGAAGCACTCCCTCCCCTTGGCTTAGTTATATGCCCTGATTTTTCTCCTGCATCTGAGCACTCTACCTCCATTTCCTTTCCTATATTCTCCTCCATGTGACCTCTACATCTGAGATTTCCTCCAGGCTTGGGGCTAAGCCCTTTTCCCCACCCGATCTCATCAATGCCACGGCCTTGTTTATATGTCAGTGGAGGCAGTTACCTGCTTGGCATCCTCACTTGGACCTCTCCCCTGCACCTCAAAGTAGCCACACCTCCTAGGGTCCCCTGGCTTAGTGAATGGACCACTCATCCTGCTGTGCAGGTTAGTAACCTGGGGGTTAATCTGGACACCTTCCTTCTCATCCCCATGTTCCTTGTATCACAAAGTTCTCTCCTAATTCCTAAGAATCTAGAATGCCTCCCTGGAACCTCTCTATATCTTCGGCCAACCATCTTGGTCTGAGCACCCATCATCTCTTCCCTAGATCAGTACAATGTCCTACTGACAGGTCATTTCCACGTACTCTGGCCTTCTCCAATCCAGTTTCCTAGAAGAGCCAAGAATTGGTCTTTTTGCAATGCAGATCTGATCACATTTCTCTCCTGCTTCAAACTGTTCACTGACTTTCCATGATTTTTAGGATAAAGACCAAAATGCGCATCATGACCCACAGATCTTTTATGGTCCAGTCCCTGCCTATCTCCTCAGCCTCCTGTAGTCCCCTCTTCCACACTGTCTGAACCCCGGGGCACAGCAGCTTCTGGCAGTTCTTCCAGGACACCACACTCCCTCCTGCCCCAGACCCTTTGCACATGCTGTTCCCTACATGGAATACTTGCCTCAGCTGACTAGCTCCTATTCATCCTTCATGGTTTAGCGTAAGTGCTGCTTCCTCAGAGAGGCCTTCCCTGCAACCTCATCTAAATCAGGTTCCCTCTTGGCCTTCCCCTTTGTGATAGTACCCATCACAGTTGTAATTAAATAATTATGCAAATGATTTTTTCTTTAATGTGCATCTCACTTTCTAGCCAGTGAACCCATGAAGCCATGTTGTTCACCACTGGATTTTTGGTGCTAGCACAGTCCCTGATGCTCAAGCATTTTGTTTGTTATTCAAGGAATAAATGAAGACACAGCACTAGTCCCTAGGACCACAGCCACGACCTTGACTCAGGCCCCACCCTCCCAGAGCCGCAGTCTGGAGGAGATAGCCTCACAGAAAGCTGTTATACTGGAGTGGGATACATTTCTGTAATTTACAGTGTTCATTGTTCACCTCTAATTTCTGTTGTTAAAGACAGAACTCATCAAGGGATTTCAGACTTCCAAGTTATTTTCAGAAAGGAATGAGGTAGAAATAAGTGTCAGTACAGATAACAAGTCCAAGGAGAAGGCTCACTCTGTAAGTGTTGGCTCCAAGCAGAGCTGCTCCCTGAACCTGGCTCCCCGGCCAGCTCAACCACAACCCTGTGGCCTGGTGTGGCAGCCCCTGGCAGGGCCAACAAAGCCACGGCCTTCTCAGAGCCCAGTCCCATGAAGTCACACACAGAGGAGCATGCTCTGGAGGCCCTCAGAACAAGCCAGGGACCTAAGTGAAGACACTCCCAAGACCAGCACCCATGCCGCCTGTCCTGCCCTCTCTGAATTGGTGGCCAGTTCCCCTCTCCACACAAGTGCAGGCCTTGAAGCTGAAGGCTCCTGGCCCTACTCAAATGGTTCCTTGTGTAGGAATGGTGACCCTCAAGAGGGAGGCAGTGCAGATTTTGAAACTTGACAGAATTAAAGCAACTGTAGGTCTTTACTACCCGCCTGACCAGCTACAGAGAAAAGTGGAAGCCAACTGTGCTCTGAAAACTGTTCTGTAGTCCGGCAGTCTCCCTCCTCTCCCCCTCTGCCTGCTGTCCTAAAAACATAAGAATCAGCAGAAATGGAGTGGCCTGAGGGCAAAGACCCATGCAAAAAGTTCCAGTGCCCTCCAGTGCTTCCCAGGCTGCTGGGCAGGCTGGGCATCACAGGCACACAGGCCACAGATGTCTGCTTAGATCTGGGCTCTATTCTCTATGACGGTGTTTTTCTTTTTTTCTTTTTTGTTTTTTGAGACAGGGTCTCTGGCACCCAGGCTGGATTACAGTGGCATGATCCTGGCTCACTGCAGCCTTGACCTCCCATGCATCCATCCTCCCACATCAGCTTCCTGAGTAGCTGGGACTACAGGCGCATAGCACCATGTCGGGCTAATTTTTGTAGTGACAGGGTTTCACATGTTGCCCAGGCTGGTCTCAAACTCCTGTGCTCAAGAGATCTGCCCATCTTGGCCTCCCAAAGCGCTGGTATTACAGGCATGAGCCACCATGCCTAGCCAACAGTGTTTTTCAAAAAAAAACCTTTTGTCTACAACCCCAAATAAGAATTACGTTTTACGTTGTGAACCAACACTTATGCAAACACACATCCACTTACATGCAAGCATGAACTAAGATGAATGAAATGATACTTCCATACCATGCACATTGCACCCTGATATTTTGTTCTGTTCTGTTTTCTTTTTAAATATTGTTGGTTGCAACTCACCAAACTGATCTGATTTTATGACAAGTTCCAAACAAGTTCTAAAGCAAAGTTTAAAAAACACTATATGAGGAGCCTGTGTTGGCCAAGAAGCTGTTTTTGTTATTTTGTTTTTTGTTGTTGTTGTTTTAATTGGCTGTGAAATTCTCCCCAGTCGTGAAAGGAGGACATAGTTAATGAGGAATGGGCACCTGAGCTGAGGGTTTGGGTCCATGGTGAGACTGCCCCTTAGAGCTTAGAGAAGCCACAGTGGGCTCAGAAGCTCCTGTGTTCTCACTGGAAACTGGCTCTGCCCTCTGCCAGTCTCCACATGGGTTGAAGCTTCACATTGGGAAGGGCTGTCTCAGGCTCTGAGGTTCAAAACAAGTTTCCAGAGCATTTACGAGTCTGGGTTGAGGTATCCTGGGCCCTCCATGCTCAGCTTGGGTCAGCCAGCACTTTAGTCACATTAATTACCACATCCCCAGCCCCTAACACAGTGCCTGGCATGAAGCAGGTGCATGAGCATGGCGACCATTGTTTCTATTGGACACACCATGCATGCGCTACAGGCCTGATATGGTTTGGTTGTGTCCCCACCCAAATCTCACCTTGAATTGTAATAATCACCACGTGTCAAGGACAGGCCAGTGGAGATAACTGAATCATGGGGGCAGTTTCCCACATACTGTTCTCATGGTAGTGAATAAGTCTCATGAGGTCTGATGGTTTTATAGAGTTCCCCTGCACAAGCTCTCTTGCCTGCTGCCACGTAAGATGTGACTTTGCTCTTCATTTGCCTTCTATTGGATTATAAGGCCTCTCCAGCTATGTGGAACTGTGAGTCAATTAATCCTCTCACTTTTATAAATTACCCAGTCTCGGGTATGTCTTTATTAGCAGCATGAGGACAGACTAATACAAGGCCCCTCTCCCAGCATCCACCCAGTCCCACATCACCCAGGCAATTACGGGAGCCGCTGAGTGGGGATTGTCTGTGCCTTATGGGAGGCAAGAAAGAAGTGGCATGGCGCTCAATGTCACAGTAAAGCAAACTTTTTTTCTTCTATTAGCATAAGGAAGTTCTCAAAGCAGAAAAAAGAAGTAGACAAAGAGCATAAGTCAGTTCAAGCCAGCCTAGAAATGTCTCACGGAGCCCAGAAAAGGGGAAGAACAAGCTCCAAACTCCTGGCTAACACATTCGTCTCTCAATTGTTGAGTCCCAGGGGGATTTACTTCCACTAGGAAATCATTTCACTGGCCACTTCCCCCATCCCACCCAATGAAGGTAGACGAGGGCGGGGGCCCAGGGCAGGAGAGCACAGACTATGGAATCAGGCATTCTGGGCTGAATTCTAGCTTCTCTTGTAGTGACCTTGGGCAACCTTATTTCACTGGTCTGGGCCTCTGTCTACATCTGTAAAACAGAGGTAATACCACTACTACGCAGGGTTGCTGGAGGAATAAACAGAAACCACCCTGCATTGTGCCTTGCACATAGTCAGTGGTGGTGAGTAAACAGTCACTGGTGTTATTACTGTGACAAACGCTGGGATCTTACCAAATCTCTGTTATGCCAGTGTTGCTCTGTAACGCATCTGCCAGCTGGGCAGTCCCCTTAGCTGTGATCTGATTCTGGATAAGCCTGAAAGAAGAACATAACTTGTATAAAATCCATAATACTGAATCAAATTTGACCCCTTCGTAAGGGAGTTGCAAGGGTGTTTTGGGATAAGAGATAAGTTGGTCAGGGGAAGAACTGAGTCCATGTGACTTTGTATCTGGCTAAAAGTGTCTAGATAAGATCCACTAGAGTAAAGGACAGCTTGACATTTTTAAAATTTTCTGTTTTTATAGTGAACGTAATGTAATACATGAACAGATGTGTGTGTTTGCATTTTTCACTGCAGAGGTGCATAATCAAAATATTTGGGGCCCGGTGCAGTGGCTCATGCCTGTAATCCCAGCAGTTTGGGAGGCCGAGGTGGATGGATCACGAGGTCAGGAGATCGATACCATCCTGGCCAACCCATCTCTATTAAAAATACAAAACAATTAGCTGGGCATGGTGGTGTGCACCTGTACTCCCAGCTACTCGGGAGACTGAGGTAGGAGAATTGCTTGAACCGGGAGGTGGAGGTTGCAGTGAGCCAAGATCGTGCCATTGCACTCCAGCCTGGGTGACAGAGTGAGGCTCCGTTTAAAAAACGAACAACAACAACAAATATATATATATATTTGGGAGACCACCAATCTGAACAACAAATTCTAAGAAACACATCATGGGACAGGAAGTCTGACGTCTCCTTCCAAGTAGCTAGGGAAAGGCAAGGCAGGTTTTAAAGTTAAGAGGCTACCAACATGCAAGAGGGAGGGAGGAGAAACAGTTATGCTGCCATGAAATAGTTCTCATGGGGCTCAGTGGAAAAGCTTTAATAATGGGGCCTCTGAGAATGCACCCCATTGTTCTGGGTAGCAGTGATTCAAATGAAACAAAGTTTTCAGCTATCGCTAGGAAGCCAGGCCTCTCCTGAAATGCTCCCTTGGGCAGCTATGCTTCTAACCCAACCAGGAAATAAATGCATCAAGAGGCTGTGGTGTCTGCGCTTCATCACAGAGTCATTCCCTGCTCCTGGCTGTTTGTAGAATAGGCTCCTGCTAAACCTGACCCTTAGAAATCCTGGCACTGACCCAAGAAGGAAGCCCTTACCAGGAGGATGAGGGCCCTGTGCTCTCATGAGTGACGAGGACTCCCTCGTGAGAGGCAGTATTGCAGAGCGGTTGCAGCTCCCCTTAAACCCTCCCTCCCCACTTTTCAGCTACAGAACCTTGAAGAAATAAACATATCTGTCTGTGCCTCAGTTGTGTCATCTGTAAAATGAGAATAACTATAAGAGTGCCCCCCATCCACTGGGTGTGTGAGATTTCAAGAGGAGGGTGTGTATTAGGCACAGTGTCCAGGGGAAGGGAGCTCTTGTCACTGTTACTGCCCAAGCACACAGGACCACTGGTGGCTGGGCTGCAGCCAGGACCTGGTGCTCCCAGCCACACCCTACAAGGGCTAGGGCCCCCGGGTTCAGTGGCAGAGGTAATGACCTTCCCTTTCAAAAGGGACAAAAATAGAACCAGGAAGTGGGCACCGAGTTCTGTATTCAGTTACACTCTGCTGTTTTCTAGTCACCACTTAGACTTTTTTGAAGGCAGGGAAGGCAGCCTCCAACCAAGATGTGGCAGGAGGCCAGGAAGGAGAGCACCTAATGCCCCTAAAAAGCCTGCAGTGTCCAGGCACATCCACCCACTCAGGCTGCCTTCACTAGGGCCAGTGCAGGTTGGGAATGCACAAAGCAGCCAAAACTCTCTTTCTGGCCGTGTCCTAGCTCTGCTCTCCCTGGAGAGGCTGGCCTGCACTTAGGGAATGGGATCAAATAATTCTGCACGCTAAAAAGCAAAGAAAAAACAATATGTAGCAGAGTCTAGTCTTTTTGCAGAAATTGACAAGGTGAGTCTGAATTCATAAGAAATGCAAAGAACCCAGAATGGTCTAAACAATCTTGAGAAAGAAGAACAAAGTAGAATTCACACCTCCTGATTTCAAAATGTACTACAAAGCTACAGCAATGGTCCTGGCATAGGAGAGACATATAAATCAATGGACCAGAACAGAGAATTCAGAAATAAACCCATATGTTTATGGTCAATTGATTTTTGACAAGGGTGTCAAGGCCATTCAATAGGAAAAGATAATCTGTTCAACACATGGTGCTGCCGGGACAGTTGGATATCCACGTGCAAGAGAATGAGGTTAACCCTCACTTTACACTATACAAAAATTAACTCAAAATGGATTGCAGACCTATATGTGAGGGGAAAAAACTATAACACTTAACAGAAAACTTAGGTGGAGATCTTTGTGATCTTGGATTAAGCAATCATTTCTTAGATAAGACACTGAAAGCACAAGCAACCAAAGAAAAAAATAGATAAATTGGACTTCATCAAAATTAAAAACTATTGGCCGGGTGCAGTGGCTTTTCGCCTGTAATCCCAGCACTTTGGGAGGCCGAGGCAGGCGGATCACCTGAGGTCAGGAGTTCAAGACCAGCCTGGGCTTAAATGGTGAAACCCCATCTCTACTAAAAATACAAAATGAGACAGGCATGGTGGCTCATGCCTGTAATCCCAACTACTCAGGAGGCTGAGGCAGAAGAATCGCTTGAACCCAGGAGGTGGAGGTTGCAGAGAGCTAAGATCATGCCACTGCACTCCAGCCTGGGTAACAAGAGCAAGACTCCATCTCAAAAAAAACAAAAATCAAAAACTTTTGTCCTTCAAAGGTCACTATCAAGAAAGAGGAAAAACTCCACAGAAAGAAAGAAAATACTTGCAAAACCTGTATCTAGTAAAGGTCTAGCACCCAGAATATATAGAGAACCCCTATAACTCAGCATTAGAAGACAAACCCAATTTTTAAATGGGCAAAGGATATGGAGACATTTCCTCAAAGAAGCTATACAGACTCCCAGTAGGCACATAAAAAGACATTCAACATTGTTGTCATCAGGGAAATGCAGATCAAAACCACAATATTACCTCACATCCACTAGTATAACTAGATTTTAAAAGATGGACAATAACAAGTGTTGGTGAGGATGTGGAGAAATTGGAACCCACATACATTGCTGGTGAGAATGTAAAATAGTACATCCACTTTAGAAAACAGTTTGGTGGCTCCTCAAAAAGTTACAGAATTGCCATATGACCCAGAAATTCTATTCCCAGGTATATTCCCAAAAGAGATGAAAACATATGTTCACCCAAAAGCATGAACAGGAGCGTTCACAGTAGCATTATGCATAATAGTCAAAAAGTAGAAACAACCCAAACGTCCCATCAACTGATTAATAAACTGCAAAATTTCCCTAGAGTGAATTATCATTTAGCCATAAAAAGGAATGAAACATGCTAGAACACAGAGACAAAAGGTCACATATTGCTTGATTCCATTTATATGAAATGCCCAGAGTAGGCAAATCCACAGAGACAGAAAGCGGATTAGTGGTTGCCAGGGTCTGGGAAGGAGAAGGATAGGGAGTGACTGCTTAATGGATACCGGGGCTTTTTGGAGTGGGGAAGAGGAGTGAAAATGTTCTAGAATTAGGTGGTGATGGTTGCACTAAAAACCTCTGAATTGTATACTTTAAGAGAGTGAATTTTACAGTATGTAAATTTTATCTCAAAAAATACTTTTGAAAAGTAGCACAGTCTGAAATTCTAAGGTTCTCTGAGTTACCATAAATGCTTTAACGTCTGGTTGACTTTCAACATTTCTGCCAAACTCTCTGCCACTTCATCGTTGAGTTCATTTTGGGTCAGCCTAAGGAAAAAAAAAGGAAGTATTTACTCAAGAGAGCCTACTTGGCAGACATTGTTTTAGAGTTCACAGAGCAGGAGCTCAGCCCAAGGCTCTCCAGCTATGCAGATGATCACTTGCTGAGAACCCAGAAAACAGCCAGGCTCCAAGCCCAGCCTGTCAGCCCCACAGAAAGTCAATGGGACTCATTTCTAATGCAAATCCTGTACCTGGGCTCCTATTTCTTAGCCCGGCTACCTGTAGAGGAGCCCACCCTCCCTCCCCACCTTTGCTGAGTCCTCAGATTTCATGGAAGATGGGGGCCCATGGAAAACAAAGGGTCAATGCCTGCTTCTCAGTTCTCCTCTAGTCCCAAGGTCCCTTGAACACCACTAACAGTGTGTTATCCAAGTTAGTTTGAAGACCTGAAACAGCTACTGACTGCACATTAAAATGCGTTCAGTACTTTGCTCTCAGTTAACTTGTGAGGGACCCAAGTTAAGTGACTGAAAGTTCAGGAAGTCTCTCAATGGTCCTTAGAACCAGAAGTGGTCTGGATAAAGCACCAAAGCTCCTCAGTGTAAACAGGGTAGGACCCACTTGTGCCAGTGGACGAAAGAATCATTAGGAAGAAGAATAGAACAGAAAGAACATTTAAAAAAAAAATCATTCCTTGAAGGGCAGTTTGGATGTGCCTGTCCAAATTTTAAATGTGTTTCATTTTAAGATAATTAGACTTCTAGAAATTTACCCTACAGTGTGCAAGGATATACACACAAAGCTTTATACATTGCAGCATGCATTGTGGTATTATCCTAATGTAAAATCTGAACAAATTTAAATCAGAAACAACTGATGAAATACATTGTGATATCTATTCAACGAGATGTTGTGCAGCTCGTAGGGAGAATGAGGTAGAATGAGGAGGGAGAAGAACACAGCATTGACACCTACTCCAGACTCAGCCTGGGCAGGTTTGTATCTCCCACCAGCAGGGTGACCTCAGGCAACAGGCTTAAGTTCTTTGGGTCTGAGTTTTCTCACTGGTGAACGTTAACAGTATAGATCGTATAGAGTGGTTGTGAGGCTGAGTGAGTTAACACAGGGAAAAAGTGTAGAATAACACATGGCATACAGTCAGCACTTGAGGGCTTCTAGGTGTTGACATTACTGCTATCCATGTGATTTCACTCTCCATGGGGCACCTGGCCATGTCTGGAGGCATTTTTGATCCTCACCACTGGGAGGTACAGGGCAGAGATGCTGCTAAACCTCCTATGACACACAGGACAGCCCTACCATAATAAAAAATCACTTGGACCAAAATGTCAACAGCATCAAGATTGAGAAACCCTAAAGCAGACATGTAAAATATGTGTAATCCGTGATTACAATATTTTTAGAGCCACTGGTTGAATGCTATTCTATTTTGCATATCTTTGAACATACATAGAACAAAAGGCTAGAAAGGAAAGATTATTTTGGAAAACACAAAGGGAGGTACTTTCACTTCCTCCTTTTAGGAGGAACTTTAGGAGGTACTTTCATGTCCTCCTTTAGTGTCTTACATTTTTTCCAAAAAACATATACTACTTTTCAAAATGTTAAATGATTTGTTGAGGGGAAAGAATTTAAAATGCACTTACTGGACAGCAGGCCTAATGTCAAAACTCTCTCATGAAGATGATATTGTCATTATTCTCAGTAACTAATTTAGCAAGATCAAATGAGCACTGGGCTCTGAGTAGATGATAGGGAGGGATGTAATACAACTCCCTCACCTAACCTGTAAGGAATTTTTTTTTTTTTTTAGATAGAGGGTCTCGCTATATTGCCCAGGCTAGTCTCGAACTCTTGGCCTCAAGAAATCCTCCCACCTCAGCTTTCCAAAGTACTGGGATTACAGATGTGAGTCACTGCTCCCAGCCACCTGTATGGAATTTATGATACAGAGATGTAAATAAAATACAAATAAAGCAAAATAAAACATTAAGTGGCCATAAAAAAGGGAACACCAATAAAAAACACCCTCAGGAGGCCACATCCACTTAGTAAGTGCCCTGGAGTGCAGAGAGGGAGCGAGGACTGTGGCCTTCAGGTGACAAGTGACGGATGAGCTGGATGGAGCATAAAGGCCAAACCCTGATGTGAAGACCTGGGGAAGGAGGAGGCTGCCTGGGGGAAGGCAGGTGAAGAGGAGGAGGGAGAAAATTTTGAGCCAAGTGCATGGAAGTTGGCCTCTGCTAAGCACATCTGAAGGTATCCAAGGATACCTGGATAGCTTGCATGGCCAGCCTTCTGGTTCTCCTGGGGCCTAGAAGGCCAAGGCCTCAGATCCAGGCTCCTGGAGCCCACTTCCTCCTGTACCCGTTTATGCTTGTGGAAGTGGCTATTCTCTTCTCTAGGAGGAAATTATCAACTTAACTGAAAGGCCTAGAGCCTTTCCAATTGGGAGACACCTTTTCTGTTAAGATTCCAGGCCATGTGCAGCCAGCCCCTGGGATAATTCCTGGGATCTAAACCCTCCAAAATGACTCTGTGCCAGGTGCAGTGGCTCACACCTGCAATCCCAGGGCTTTGAGAGGCCAGGGCGGGAGAACTGCTTGAGCCCAGGAGTTCAAGACCAGCCTTGGTAACATAGCAAAACCCCATCTCTACAAAAAATTTTAAAATTAACTGGGTGTGGTGGTGTGTGCCTATAGTCTCAGGACTCGGGAGGCCAAGGCGGGAGGTTTGAATGAGCCTGGGAGGTCGAGGCTGCAGTGAGCTGAGATCACGTCAATGCACTCAAGCCTGGACGACAAAGCGAGATCCTATCTCAGAAAAACAAACAAACAAATGAAATGACTCGAGCTATTACCACAGTATTTCTAGAGACGTGTTCTGCTGCAGGGCCCTCGCAAGGCTCTTTCCTCCTTCTGTGGAGATGCCGTTGGACGCAAGACTAGGAAGGAACATGCTTGGGGTGAATTATTAAAGACACATCTACATTCAATCTTAGCTTCAACATCAGAACAGCTGGGAAGTCTCTGCCTGGCCATGGCCCCAGCCCAGGCTCGCTCGGGGCAGGATGCAGAAGTGCTCGGCTGCAGCAGCGGTGCCCAGGCGTTGCTGCCCCAGAGCCCACACAGAGAGTACAAGGGCAGGCCGGACAGGAAATGGGCCATCAGCACGGCCTGCTCACACAACGGTGGGCTGGGGTCGGCGCCTCAGGTTTCCGCACACGGGCAGGAGGCTGGGGAGGCCTGGCAAGCTGTCCTTCCAAAGGCTGGCCCCATCAAGGTACCCCATCTGCGAGACCTGGCAAAGTCTCTTCTGCTACTGTCCCCACCTTCTTGGATTCTTTTTCAGAGGTAGGAAGGACAGCAGCAGAGCCTTGGACATACCAAGGTCCCAAGGTTTGGCCAGCAGCCTAAGCGGGGGCTGGGTAGGAGCATCCCCGTTTATAGAGAGAAAGAGTCCCTCTTTTCCAGCATCATCCTGAGGACAAGGAAGGGGCAGGAACCTGCTGACCAGCATCTTATTAAGTTTTATCTGCACTTAGGAAACCCTTCCTCTACCAGCAAGGGACACGCAGGGATGGCTGAGGGGCTGGAAATGTCCTCTGTCTTGATGGGGGTGGTGGTTGGCTGGTGTGGGACACACGCAGAATTCACTGAGCTGAATAAACACTTAAGGTGATTCCTCAAGGATCTAGAACCAGAAATACCATTTGACCCAGCAATCCCATTACTGGGTATTTACCCAAAGGATTATAAATCATTCTACTATAAAGACACATGCACATGTATGTTTACTGCAGCACTATTTACAATAGCAAAGATTTGGAACCAACCCAAATGCCCATCAATGATAGACTGGATAAAGAAAATGTGGCACATACACACTATGGAATACTATGCAGCCATAAAAAAAGAATGAGATCATGTCCTTTGCTGGCACATGGATAAAGCTGGAAGCCATCCTTCTCAGCAAACTAACACAGGAACAAAAAACCAAACACTGCATGTTCTCACTCATAAGTGGGAGTTGAACAATGAGAACACATGGACACAGGGAGGGGAACAACACACACTGGGGCCTGTTGGGGGGTGGCGGGCAAGGGGAGGGCGAGCATTAGGACAAATACCTAATGCACGCAGGGCTTAAAACCTAGATGACAGGTTGATAGGTGCAGCAAATCACCATGGCACGCGTTTGCCTATGTAACAAACCTGCACATCCTCTACATGTATCCCAGAACTTAAAGTTAAAAAAAAGAATGTGTGTTACTAGATGGCCTCTTATGCATCAAAGAAAGGTTTCACAAGAGTAAGGAAAATCACACATGCAAATTCCTCTTCTATTAGGAGCACGAATCACCCTTCCCCGGCAAACCTAGAGCAGCTAGGAGGGACCAGGTTGGCCCCTGGAGACAGCAGGGCCACAGTTACCTCAGGGTGGTCAAGCTGGGGTGGTTCCGCAGAGCCTCTGCAAAGGCTTTTGCTCCTTCATCCCCAACTTGATTGCCCCACATCCTAAGGGAGGAGACAAGATAGTGAATGTTAGCTCCCCCAGAAACAGCCACACTCACCCCTCCTTTTTTGCCAATGGCCACCACTCAGTTCCTACTCAACAGGCAGATGTTTGTGCCCAGTCCCTGGATCTGTGGCCTGGACACTAATTCCTCGCACTGTTCTCTGAGTGGGCTGCTCTGGATTTCAAATTCAAGGGGTGATGCAAGATCGAAGAGCAGGGGAAGCCTTGTGAATAGAGGCCATCGGCAAGTGGCACAGTTAGAGACCGAGCCTCACCGCGAGCTTCAGAGAGCTGTCAGCCCAGGAGCCTGAGCTCATGAGAGAAGGCACCTGCATGTCTCCTGTGGAGCACAGAAGTCCACAGAGTCCTGGAGGGAAGGCCGTGTGCAGGTGCTGGGTTCCCAGCATCTGTTCAGCTCTGGGCAGGGTCAGAGACATTCCTGAAGACACAGTCTTCCAGGAGACAAAGAGCAGGAAGTACCTTCAGAAACCCCACCAGCAATGTTCCTGTCACATAAAGAGGATGTTACCCAACCAAGCTCTGGGGCTGTGGCCATCTTGGTGGAGAGGTACGGTGATAAAGCTATATTCTGTCCCCTACAGCAGATCCGGAGAGGCTCTGGCTAAAACAGTCTGCATGGTAAGATGGTAGACTCCTGACCTGGCTCTGCTATCTGCTACCTGTGCGAACTTTGGGAAATTATGTAGTCTCTTAGACCTCAGTTGCCCCATCTATAAAATGGGGATAATTAGAGCATTCCGTCATGGAGTTGTTGTGAGGATTCATTGAGTTAACAGATGCAAAGCACTTAGAACAGTGTGTGGCTCACACAAAGTGTTGGCTGTTCCTAATAGGATCAGCACACACTGTCTACACACAACAAAGCAAGTTCGTGTGGCCCACTCACAACACAATGGCGGCTGCCTCAACAAAACATTCACACCAAGCAAACTACCTGCTTACAACATTCCAGGTATGGCTTGCTGGAACCCAGAAAAAGAGTTTTCAGTGTTTTGCTTACATATATGTATTTACTATACAATTGAATGGCATCACATTTTTAATAAAGTGGAAAGCTACTCAAGGCATGAGATTAAGTGAAAAAGGAAGGATACATATAGTCTCACCCCTACTATAGTATAGATACACATAGTCTCACCCCTACTATATTTTTTAAAAGTAGTACAAAGAGAGAGAAGAAAGAGAAAGTGAGAGAGCTTAACTGAGCTTAAATGTTAACAAGAATTATTTTCTGAGAAGATAATTTTTATTATTTTTCATAGTTTCCAAATAAAATTACCTGTGTTCTTTTTATAATCCAATAAAAATTATAACGACACAAAAAGCTTTAAAAAGCCTCAAGAATCAAAACCACAATGAGACAGTACCTCACACTCATTAGGATAGGTACTGTCAAAAAGAGAAAATAGCAAGTGTTGGCAAGGATGTGGAGAAACTGGAATGCACTGTTGGTGGGAACATAAAATGGTGCTGCTGCTGTGGAAAACAGTATGATGATTCTTCAAAAAATTAAAAATTACCATGTGATCCAGCAATCCCACTGCTGGATATATACCCAAAAGAATTGAAGGCAGTCCTTGAAGAGATGTTTGTATGCCCATGTGCACAGCAGCATTATTCACAATAGCCAAAGCATAGAAGCAAGCCAGTGTCTGTTCTTAGATGAATGAGTAAACAAAATGTGGCATAGCCATGCAATGGAGTATTACTCAGCCTTAAAAAAGAAGGAAATCCTGGCCGGGCATGGTGGCTCACGCCTATAATCCCGACACTTTGGGAGACCGAGGTGGGTGGATCATTTGAGGTCAGGAGTTTGAGACCAGCCTGGCCAACATGGTGAAACCCTACCTCTACTAAAAATACAAAAATTAGCTGGGATCAGTGGCGGGTGCCTGTAATCCCAGCTACTCGTGTGGCTGAGGTGAGAGAATCGCTTGAACCCAGAAGGCAGAGGTTGCAGTGAGCCGAGATCATGCCACTGCATTCCAGCCTGGGCAACAGAGCGAGACTCTGTCAAAAAAAAAAAAAAAAAAAAAAAAGGAAATCCTGTCCCATGCTTCCATGTGGATGAACCTTGAGGACATGATGCTAGTAAAATCAGCCATCCCCAAAAGGCAAATACTGTATGATTCCACTTATATGAGGTAAAGTAGTCAAAACCATAGAGAGAGTAAGTAGAAGGGTGGCTGCAAGGGGCAGGGGAGAGGGGGACTGGGGAGTCATTGCTTAATGGGCACGGTTTCAGTTTTGCAGCATGGTGAAAGCTCTCCACTATCTCTCCCCGACAGCGAGCCCCAGTGGTCCTTCTGGTGTACTAATGTATGAAAAGAACAGCAGGGGCCCCCCCCACACACAGAAGGTTGTACCACATATATCCGTCCCCTTCTACTCACCCAACCTCAGAGATTGATTTGCTGTTCTTCACAGCCAGGGCGAGACACTTCCCTCCTTCACTCGTTATTTTGTTTTTTCCCAGTCTACAGAGAGAGTCACGCACAGTCAGCCTCCAGCTATGCAGGGGCTCCAACGTGGGTCACCCTCCTCCCCAGCACAGAGCCCCTTCCAGCCCCATCTTGGGAACTGTACACTTTCTTCTGGGATCCACAAGAACCATGCCCTGGGCCTCCTGTCAGGGAGGGACCTGAAGCCCTGAGGACAGCAATCAGGGTTCCTCTCCAGGAGATGGTCCACAGTCTCTGCAGAAGCTCAGGGACCTGAGCCCTCCCTGGGGTCCTCTAAGTGACCTCAGCAGCATCACTGACTTCCCTCGGGAGACCTGGGAGGTCCCATTTTGACTGCCAAGGGTCAAGGTATGTGGCCACTGTCAGGGCAGGACCAGAGGCTCCAAGCCTGGCACACTGTCACCCCCTGCGCAGGGCACATCTACAGCAGGGCAAGGGCCCAAGCTCTTCCTTGCAACCAGACAGGAAACTCCCTTGGGGCAAAAAGACCACCAGAAAGGGTGAGAGTTAGTCCTTTCTTCGGGCTAGTAGTTAATGAAATCAAAATGCCAACCTTTCCCCCTACCAACAACAGGAGGCCCTTCCAGAATCCAAGCCTCACAGATCACACAGAGGTATCTTTACTTGACCAACATGGCCCTGGGACAAGTGGAAGGCTTTAGGATGAAAGCTCTTTACCGTGACATTTAATCTTTGAACAACAGAAGGGGGCGACCAAGAGAAGATACTAAGGAACCTGGTGCCTACCCCACTTACTTAAGATGCGTGAGGCGTTTGCATTCATCCAGGATTTTGGTGACGTACCTGGCTCCGACATCGGTGATCTGGTTGTTGTATAAACTTCAAGAGAAAGCACAGCCATGAGACTTTCTGGCTCCTGATGTCATTTTAATAGCCCCTGTTTTTTGAAGCATATGCTGTCTACTGATTTCCAAAGTCTGGGTTGAAAGGGGAACACACAGGCACCAGAGTTTAGGGCTCTGAGGTCTCACAGCTCAGGTTCAAAACCAGCTCCACTACTTTCCCCAGCTTTATGGCCTGAGACAAGTCACCTCACCTCTCTGTGCCTCAGTTTCTCCATCTGTAATACAGGGGTAACGATGATAGCCCCCTTGCAAGGTGGTTATGAGGATCTTAGGACATAACGCAAAGCCCTGGTGCATGAGTGCTTGGTGACTGGCAGGTGATGGGTATTTACAACTAAGATTACATTCAGCATCTTGAGAAGAAAAGATTCTGAATATTGAAACTTCTCGATGTCTACCTTTCAGCCATCTCACCGCACAATGCCAATTCAATAGTACAGCAGATGGAAGTTGAAAGGCAGCTAAGCTCAGGCTTCCAGGGTTCCACAGCCACACAGAGCCCTGGAGCCGAGTGTGGCCCGGGGTCGTTTGCGTCCATGTCCTCATTAACATCGAAGGCCACTGAGGCCCCAAGAAACTGAACAACGGCTCCAGCTTGCAGAGCCACCAGTGGTGTGGGGCTGGCCCACAATCCCTTCTCTCAGACTCCAAAACCTCAAAGGCTCTGAATGCGCAAAGTTTCTCACAATTCTTTTGGCAACTGATGTGGAGCTATTTATAGTCTTTCTTACCACACTTGGTTTGACTGTTTCATACATTCTGCGGGAGAAATATGAAAGTGTTTGAAAATGGGGCACTGCCTTAGACTCCTGTGGCCACGTTATGCCATAGCATGCACTCAGAATCCCCATTCGGGTCTTGCCCCAAAGGCTCTGGATGAGGGATTATGGACCCAAAATAGTCCAGACTAATATATAAACAGGATTCTAGCATTTATTAAATATATCCCCTTATATTTTCATTGCATCCCCTAATAACCAGTTGTAAGCCTACTTGCCTATACTGGGATCCCAGTTTTAGAGGTGAGGAGGCTGAGGCTCAGCAAGACTTCATAACTGGCCAAGCCACAAAGAGAACCCAGGACTCTCAACTCCTGGGCCAGCGCTCTTCCCAGCCCTGGGCCATCCGTGCCGATCATCCAGGGACCTACAGGAATGTGAATTCCCTGCAGCTCTGTATTATTACCAGGTAGTTGGCCCACTGTTCTGGAGAAAGACATACCCCAAATATGTCACAATTTTGTATTTGGTCAGCTCTTCGCTTAGCACCTTTACCCCACCATCAGTGATCTGGTTTACGCTGAGTCTGAAACAAAACAGCAAAAAAATTAGGAGTCAGGGCAGGCACTCATTACGAAGGATCATAAATCTTACAAAGATCCAGAAGCCTTCAGGCCCTGGAGTTTTCTCAGGTATAGACACCCCTGGAGAATGGCTGCAGCAATCAGCCAAATAGCCCCTTACAAAGCCTGGCCAATGTGGGGCCGCCAGACCAATCCTGCACCAGCCCATGAGCGAGGCTGCAGCACAGCCCCTAGCTCCTCACACGACCATGAAGGACACAGCCACCTCTGACATCCACCCTTTGCATGTGACCTATGTGTCAGCCAGACCCTGTACCTGGTTCTCATATGGTGGAGGGCATGGATTTGGAAATGTCAGGGGCTGCTTTTAGTGGTTGTGACTGGAGGAGGGAGTGCCCTGTCATCTTGCAGGCAGGGCCAATGATGTTAGGTGTCCTGCAAAATGCTGGACAGGTCTCACAAGAACTGTTATACCCAAAATGCCAACAGCCTTCCCCCATCCAGAAACACATGGGCTAACCCTGATTTGTCACTGGAAAAGGCTGTGGGTCCCACTGTCAAAGGAGACTGCTCATGTCATTCTGTAAAGTGTCAGACAGCAAATATTTTAGGCTCTGTAGGCCATGTGGTCTCTGTCACAACTACTCAACTGTGTAGTGTGAAGCAGCCAGTAAGTAAATAAATGGGTATGGCTGTGTTCCAACAAAACTTTACTTAGAAACACAAGCCTTGGGCCCAGTTAGACCTACAAGCTGACCTTGATAACAAGTAAAAGGCTGAAAAATTAAAAGCTTGATTTTTAGGCCACATCAAAATGATCAAGTCAGACACTCTGGACCCTTCCCCTCAGAGTCCCCAGCTTGGTGCTGGGAAATAGTGTGTATGTACATGGCATGGCCAGCCCAAGACAGCACAGGCTACTAGACATTCCCAATATCTACACTTTCTTAGCAATAGATTCCCCCATCTTTTAGCTGGGCCCATCTGACTAAGTTCTGCCCATACCATTAAGCTCTGAAATCTAAACAGCAATATAATTAGTAATAGCCAAGAAGTGTTCTTAAAAGATTGAGGCATGCCCTCAATCTTTGCCCTTCCTTCTTACTGATAGCTAGAGTGTCGACTAGATGGCTGGAGTTTGAGCAGCCCTCTTGGGCCAAGATGGGAAAGCCAAGTAGTGAGGATGGCAGAACAGGAAGGCAGAAGAGAGCCTGGGCTCCGGAGGGTCATGGAGACTCCATACCAGTCCTGAACTACCTACCTCTAGACTTTTACATGAGAGAAATAAGCTTGTAAGTCACCAACATTTGGGGTTTTCTCTGTCAGCTAAAACTAATCCTAACTGATGTAGTCAGAGAACTGAGTGTGCTTCCCGTGGTTACCCATATCCTCTGCTTTCCTACAAGCTGTTTTTTCTTGCACTGGTGGGAAGGAAAGCTTCACCTGGGGACAGCAGGAAGGGCAGGGCCACCACACTAGTGTGGAGTTTCCCATTGAAAAGATGGACAGAGGGGCTGGGTGCGGCGGCTCACGCCTGTAACCCCAACATTTTGGAAGGCCGAGGCGGGCAGATCACCTGAGGTCAGGATTTCAAGACCAGCCTGGCCAACATGGGGAAACCCTGTCCTACTAAAAATACAAAAAACTTAGCCGGACATGGTGGTGTGTGCCTGTAATCCCAGCTACTCAAGAGGCTGAGGCAAGAGAATCGCTTGAACCCAGGAGGCGGAGGTTGCAGTGAGCTGAGATCACGCCACTGCACTCCAGCCTGGGCAACAGAGCGGGACTCCATCTGGGGCAGAAAAAAAAAAAAGATGGACAGAGGGTGGCACTGAGTGTGAGAATGCCTGGGGCTACAGAGGGAGAGTCACTGGCTGACAGTACAGAGAACAGACTCCAGGTTTTCCAATTCCCAGGCTAGGGCAGCCTTCGGCCCCCTGCACCCCATGTCCCCATGCAATTATTTACACTCTGACACTGCTGTGACAGGCACTGGGAGTCAGTTCCAAATCTCTACTGCTTTTTAGAAACGCATGAGTCAAGTAATGGCAAATTTAACCCTCTGTAGAGATTTACAAGGTTTACTTTACATAGGAAATGCTAATAGAAGAAAACAGACTGGCCTCTGTTTCCCCTAAACTATGGAGCAGGAAAACAACCACGAGTCAGCATTTTAACTGGGATCTCTAGCAGTGTGAAGGGCTGCTAGCTTTGATCACAGAAAGTCACCAATGCCAACTGGCACAAGGTCTGCTTTCTCTGCAGTAATAAAAGCTCCCATATTCCAGAAACTTTTTGAGAGCTATCTCGGAGCCTTACATTAATCTTAAAAGGAAGGTTCTTTATGCATTCTGGCACTACTATGTCTGAGTTGTGTGACCTAAAGCAAGCGATTAATTTCTCTGTGCCTCCACTTCCTTATCTGCCAAAATAGAGACAATAACAGTACCTAAGTTATAGGGTTGTAAAGAGCATTCCATTAGGTAATATTTGTAATGCACTTCACCCATTCTCAATTAACATTGGTCCTTGTGGCCATAATTGATAGGATTATGAGCATCTTCTTTTTCCAGATGAGGGCATGGAGGCTCTGAGAGTTAAGCACTTTGTTCAAGGGCACCCAGCTGTGGCTGATCCAGGTCCACCTGCCTGGAAGCTTTGCACCCTGCCCTCTGCCCTGCTGAGAGAGAAAAGGTCTGGACATTCCAAGGGCCATGGTCATGAGTCCTGGGGGATCCTGGTCCATGATGCCAATCCTTGTGCCCCCCGAGCCTGGCCCACCCGGCCCACCTGCTGCTTCCCTTGCCTGGCAGCCTCACCTGAGAACAGTGAGGCGGCTGAAGCAGGGCCGCAGCTCCCGCACGCCATAGTCGTTGAGATTGTTGTTGTCTAGGTCCAGGGCCAGCCGCTTGGGGAAGTGATGCAAGACGAAGGAGAGGGCGCTGCAGTCGGCCGAGCAGGCGTTGCAGTAGGTCAGCTTGAGGTAGTTAGCGCAGAAGCCCCTGGCCGCCAGCTGCCCCACCTTCTGGCTCTGTGTCTCGTAGATGCAGCGCAGCATCCAGATGAACGTGGGCATGGCCTGCACCTGGTTGAAGCTTTCGACCTGAACGCGGGGCAGGCTCTTCAGGTAGCCCCGCAGGCTGGAAAACAGGTGTGCCCACAGGGCCTTGCGCTTCCTCCTCAGGGCTGCCGCGGGCACTAGGTGCCGCAGGAGTTTCTGTTTGGCTTTGGACAACAGCCCGCACAAGAAGAGGTTGGTGAACTGGAAGTGATCCTTGTTCTTGAAGAGGTCTTCCCGCGCCAGACCGCTGCCCCGCAGGCACTGGAACGGGAGGAAGGGAGGATAACAGGACGCGGTCGCTGCCCCCCCAGGGGGCATCCACTCCTGGAAGAACCTGAGCAGCTCCTGAGTGCCCACCCTGTCGTCCAGCACGAGGAAAAAGGCTGTAAAGAAGGCCTGGAGGGTGAGGTGGAAAAACTCATAGGACTGCTGGTCACCCCCGGAGCCCAGCTCCGGCAAAGCCCGCAGGAAGCCCAGCTGCATGTCTCTCTCCTGCAGCCCGGAGGCCTGCACCTCCTCCTGGGTGAAGACAAAGAGGCTCTTCTCCATGCCCCAGTGGGCCACCTGCCCCAGCGAGCACAGAGTGTCCCGGCCGGCGCGGAGGGTCTCCACTGGGCTGCGTGTGTTCCGCTGCACCAGGCTGCTGGGCTGCATCCTGTTCAGATGGACCTCAGTGACCAGGAGGAAGACGTCCGTCAGGGTCATTGTGCAGTCGGGCAGCTGTGGTGAGCCTTCAAAGGCAGCACGGAAGTGCTGGAAACACCGGAAGATGATCCAGCAGAAGAGGGGCACAGAGCACAGGCTGCACAGATTGGGGTTGGCCTCCAGCTGGCTCAGCAGGCGGTCCTGCAGAGCCCGCTGGGGGAACATCCTCCTGGCATAGGCGCGCAGGTGGCTAGGGGAGAAGCCCCGGAGAAGCACCTTCTTCCGCAGGAACTGGCGTGGGACCTCGACGCCCGTGCGGGCCGTGAGCAGCTTGCTAGCCCCCTTGAGCAGCTTCCCACTGAGCAGGTTGGCCAGCAAGACCAGGGGGTGGGCAGGCTCCCAGGGGCAGGAGCTGTCAGGCACACGGCTCAGGTCCAAGTCCGAGTGCAGCTCGTCCAGGCCGTCGAAGGTGAAGAGGGCCACATGGGGGAAGCGCAGCAGGAAGGCAAACACCTCCTCGGGGTCCCGCTCTGGGTAGCAGTAGTGCTTGAAGAGCAGGTCCTGCAGACACAGCCTGTCACTTTCCTTGAAGCAGCTGAACATGCGGCAGCGAAAGTGGAAGAAGAATTTGACCCCTGCGTCTAGCCAGCCCGTGGCCCAGAGGCTCTGCAGCCGCTGCAGCAGCATGGACTTGCCCACCCCAGCATCGCCCAGGATGAAGATGGTCTCACCCTGCTCATTGAGGATGCCGGTGGTGTGGTCCAGGAGGCAGGCCAGGCTGTCCAGGCTGCCCAGGCTCTCATTGCTGAAGCCAACCAGCTCCATGATGGTGTCCATGTAGATCTCCTCCAGCAGCAGCTCCTCCTTCTGGGCATAGCACAGCACGAACTTGGAGTCACGGCCCAGATGGTGTCGCAGCTGCTGGGTGTACCTGCTCACTGGAGGGAGGGGTGGCAGGGTGCAGCAGCAGGGTGAGGAGAGAGGCAGAAACAGCATCAAACAGGGAGGTCTCAAAGAGGAGAGGCGAGTGGGTAAACAAAATTCACAACCTAGACCCTGAGGCCAGCGCAGCCACTCCTCAGATGCAGGACCTGGGTAGCATCACAGAGCCAGCGTTCCTGACCCTGAGGGCCCCAGGCTTCGATCTCTCTGTTTGACCTCAGATTTGCCAGAGAGAAGGTGACAGACTTCAGCTGGGATCAGTGTCTGAGACAGGACACCCTTATTCCTCTGCACAGTGTCATCACTGAACTGCAGCTAAACGCTGAAGCCCCTCGCACTCGAGGGCCAGGCCAGATGGCCACGCTGGCCCTCCTCCACCAACACGGCTTTTTTGTTGTTAGAGATAGGGTCCTGCTCTGTCACTCAGGCTAGGGTGCAGTGGCCCAATCATGCAGTCTCAAACTCCCAGGCTCAAGCAATCCTCCCACCTCAGCCCCCCAAGTAGCTGGGACACAGGCATATGCCACCAAGCCCAACTAATTTTTGTGTTTTTTGTAGAGACAGGGTCTAGCCATGTTGCCCAGGCTGGTCTCAAACTCCTGGGCTCAAGCGATCTGCCCACCTTGGCCTCCCAAAGTGTTAGGGAGTGTTATATATTCGTCAATAATTTTTAGTAAGTTTACAAAGTTGTGCAAACCTCACCACAGTCCAGGTCTAGAACATCTCCACCATCTTCCCAGAGTTTTCTGGAGCCTATCTGTAGCCAATCCCTGGGCCGTAGACAACTACTGATTTGCTTTGTCTATAGATTTACCTTTTCTGGACATTTCATATAAACAGGATCATACAATATGTAGTCTTTTGTGTGAGACTGCTTGTAGAGTGAATTACACTTTAAAAGCTAGTAAAGTAGCTGGCTAACGGAACCAACAGATAAGTCTTTTGAAAGAATGATTCCTCATGGGAATACTTTCCTTCTTTTTTTTCATGGGGGAAGGAAACAAGGGGAGACAGGAAGGAGCAGACAGAGTCAGAAGCCAGCAGTGGCTGGCAGGCACCTGCAGGGGCTGTGGAAGCCGGAGCCTAGCACTGATACTCTGCCGGCTGGCCTTGTTTCCCCTAAGCACACACCTGTCTTGTGCTTCTGTTTCCAACAACATATTGGATTCTTTAAAAGGCAGGATTTAGGTCCTTGGTGCTGGTATGTTACCAACAGGTGTCTCAAAGTGGAGAGTTCAAAAGCAGGGAAAGAAGACTCCTGCCCCAGAGCAGATCCTGGCCCTAATGATATGTTCTCACATGCCTTGGACTGCCGCTGTCCTGACTGTCACTTGGAAGGACACATTTTTGAGATTGCTGACTGGTGGTCTTTTCCAGCAAACTTGAAGCTCCCTGAGGGCAGGAACCCTATCTGTGTCTGCTCACCACTGTCTCCCTGACATCCAGCACAGGGTAGGGTCTTGGCATGTGGTAGATACAGCAAAAAATACTTATTGAACTAATCAATTAACTAATGGGGTCTCCCATTAGTTTGGAAATAAGGACTGGCACTCAATGGTGACAGAATACTTTGCCTAGAATCAAACCTGGCAAGGCTTTTTTTAATTTTTTTCTTCCCTTTTTTAGAGACAGGGTCTCACTCTGTCACCCAGGCTGGAGTGTAGGGGCACAATCATAGCTCACTGCAGCCTTAGACTCTGGAGCTCAAGCAGTCCTCTTGCCTCAGCTCCCGAGTAGCTGTAACTACAGGTGTGTGCTACCATGCCCAGCTAAAGATTTTTTTAAAAGAAAAAAAATACAACCTTGAATTTGTGCAACCATTAAAATGTCTACATATGTCAGAATAGGAAGAAAGCAAGGGGTCAGAACAGAGGACATTCCCACACTTCCAAAGGCCCCTCTATAAACCAGACCATTGAGGTGTGGGCAGTTCAATTGCAGCCACCTGGGCTGCACTTGGGTAACAGGGTTCAGCTGTTCCTTTCTAAAATCAAAATAGCACCTGGGCCGGCTTCCCGAGGTGGCACTCAGGGCTGGCCCAGCCATTACGAAACCCCCCAGGGCCCTGCTTGCACTGGTGCCTGCGATCTCGCTGGGGCTGACTCCTACCTGGGTCAGTGTTGACCACGACCTTGCTCTGAGTGAGCAGGGAAGGGGAGAAGCCAATCTCCAGCAGCCAAGGCCTGAGGTCCACGTAAGCATCTGCGAGTTGCTGGAGCAAGTAGAGGAAGAACTCGGACACCTCCTCGCCCTTGCTCTGTACCAGGTCCAGAATTTTGCGGACCTGGAGGCGACACAAGCATGAGGGCACGGGCTGGCGTGAGGGGCATCCTCCTACCGTAAGGACCCTCAGGCAGGCTCAGGGCAGGGCTCTGAGTTCTTACTACAGCCGGTAGCTATGCCATCCCCCCAGCTGCTGTGACAGTCAACATGTTGGAGCCCGAAAATCTGTGAAATGACCTCCTGAGCAAGAAATAAAACCACCCAGCTCTAAGGAAGGAGGAGGCTTCCATGAGCCTAAAAATAAAAAGGACAGACAACTAGCCATGGAATTCTCTACCTCCTTTTCCCCCTTTTTTTTTTTTTTTTTTTTGAGACAGAGTCTTGCTCTGTCACCCAGGCTGGAGTGCTGGAGTGCAATGGCACAATCTTGGCTCACTGCAACCTCTACCTCCCAGGTTCAAGGAATTCTCTTTCCTCAGCCTCCCAAGTGGCTGGGATTACAGGCACCCACCACCATGCCTGACTAATTTTTGTATTTTTATTAGAGATGGGGTTTCACCATGTTGGCCAGGCTGGTCTCAAACTCCTGACCTCAGGTGATCTGCCTGCCTCGGCCTCCCAAAGTGCTGGGATTACAGGCGTGAGCCACGGTGCCCAGCGTTCTCCTTGTCCCTCTTAACCTGACACAACTGCTGTGCAGGAATGAGAGTGGAGAGGGGAGAAGCACCCCTTGGGCATAATGAGGTGGGCACCTGGGCCACACAGTAGGAGGGTGACAGGCCATACATTAAAAACGTTTTTTTTCTTGTTAAAAATGCAGGAAAATAAATCAAGAGAAGAGAACAAAGCATACAAGTGTGCTACTTCTTCCCGCAGAAACCGTCCTGGTCTCTTCTGAGTCCCAGCGGGGTAATGTCATAAACGGGTTGTGTCATTCCTCTAACCAAGAAGGAATTTGTGGTCTCCATTTTATTTTTCAGGAGATAACGCAAAGCTTAAGTGAAAGTAAGGGCTGTTCAAGCGTCCCACAGTGGAGCGGGGAAGATTCTTCACTGTGGACCCACTGTGGGATGTCATCATTCCTGACCCTGAGGCGGTTCCCCTCCGAGTCTCACCCAGCAACCAGCAGCCCTCCAGCCTTCAGAGGCACTAAATGAACATCGCTGCTGGGGATGCTTTTATGCTTATGTTCTTTTTCCCTCCTAATTTAAAGAGGATCTAAAAATGAAGTGTCTGGGAACCAATACACACAGCGATGAGAACTGAGATGTCAGGATTTGCTCCAGACACAAACACAGAAGTGAAATACCTAATTGTGCAACCTGCTAACCTAGGAATTTGTGTGCTATTAGTACACCAAAGTGCAGCCCTGCCCGCTGGACTAAACTCCCACACTCTTCACTCAGATCAGCAGGGAGAGGCCTCTTCCAGCTCCCGGGGTCCTCACAATGCCCATGCCTATCCCTGTCCCCGGGGCACCTTGTCGGGCTGGGTGGGGCAGGCACACACAATCTCCGCATCTTCGGCCGAGAAGTAGTCATTCTTCAGCAAGTTGTCCACCAGACACTGAGTGTTGCGGATGTGAGTGACCAGAAGTTCCCGATTGCTTTTCAGTAATTGAATGTGGGGGTGAGACTCTGATGGGATTATTTCCATCTCAATGTGGCCCCGCTCTTCCATAGTTAAAGTAGCAAGCGGCTACTTTTCCCAAATTCATCTTTGGCTGCGTGTGTCCTCCCAGCAGAAGGGCAATCAGGATTCAGGCCCCGCCCTCCAGGGCCCCTGCTACTCTGCACAGCCCCTGAAGAGACCAATGACATCATCAGCAAAGCAAAAGCTACAGAAAGAGCCCACCCCACCTCCCACTGGTCCTGGGGTTTCTCTACCTAGAGCAGGAAGGAGCCATGCTTAAGACCTTTATCTGGCCAGGCAAGTTGGCTCATGACTGTAATCCCAGCACTTTGGGAGGCTGAGATGGGTAGATAGCTTGAAGTAAGGCCAGTAGTTTCAGACCAGCCTGTGCAACATAGTGAGACGCCCATCTCTACAAAAAATAAAAAAAATTAGCCAGGCATGGTGGCGCACACCTGTAGTCCCAGCTATTGGGGAGGCTAAGGCAGGAGGATCACATGAGCACAAGAGTTCAAGGCTGCAGTGAGCTATGATCACACCACTGCACTCCAGCCTGGGTGACAGAGCAAGGCCCTGTCTCTAAAAAAACTTTTATCTTAGATGCATTAAAGAAAAAAAAATCATAATTTAATTGCTTGCACTTGAGGGTTACATCACTAGGGTAGGTGACCAGAGATAGCCAACTCTTTTTTATTTTTAAATCAAAACTTCTTTATTATTACTATAAAGCAAAAGTGTGCTTTGATCCTAGACTGGGATAGAGATGGAAAGGTGTTTATTTTACATAATAAAGTTAACAGGGCTTGGAGGTTCCTGCATTCCCCAAGCAGGGAACAGGCCCAGAACTGGGAAAGAAAGACCTGTGGGGTTTGGTGGGAGACGGTCTCAGCACAAAATAGCCTGAGGAGAGAGACAGCAGCATGAAGTCTCCTGTGGTAGCCAGAGCCAAGGAACCTGGGGTCAGTGATGTCTCAGTCACTGTTGCCCATTTTGGGTTGTGCTATAACCTCTTCCCCCGTGTCCTTGACCTTCAGCAAAGTCTGTTATACACAAGCACCCTGGGGAAGGAGGGAGAAGCAATGGCCCCATGTGGTATGAAGCAGGACAGAGGGAAGGCAGAGGTGCAAGAGGAAGAAGGAGAGCCGGCACAGAGTTCCTGGCATTAGATTCCCAAGAGAGGTATCTCTCTGGAAACCCTTGAAAACCTGGTGCAAGTGCTGAGTTTCTTGTCTGGGTAGGAACAGGGACCCAAGCTATTTTATTTGGGCATTAAAAAACACTTGGGTTCATCTGAGTTATCCCAAAATTGCACTCACTACCTTCCTTGTAACAATAACAGCAAAAAATAATAATTAAAAAAAAAAATCCCACAGAAGATCCTTCAGCCTCTTCTTGTCCAGGAACACTTGCGTGTGTAAAATGATCTTGGAAGTGGAAAGGCCTGGAATTGGCCACTTTGTCGTTTGTCTAAGCAGGAAAACCCATGCATTTCAGAGAGAGTAAAAAAAAGGTTTTTTTGTAGTTCAAAAAAAAGCTCATAGATCTTTTAACACTATCCACATCATTAATACGTTTCACAAGCCACATCTGTTAACATTCAGGTCCAGTAGTTCTCAATTTTTTTCCACCAAGTGGCACATGAGTCTCCTGCTCTTTGACACGCTTCCATGTTTTCTTTTTTTAACCTATCAAATGCCAGACCCCACACGATAGCTTTCTTTTTAGAACCCAAATGATAGAGCAGGAAAGAGTACAATTTAAAATTATCAGCAACAGAAGGGCAAGAGATCCTCACCAAAAAAATTTAAAGGGATGAAAATATTATTGTTCCAATAAAAGTTATTAAATGCTAATCCAGCCTTTTCTTTTCTTTTTTTTTTTTTTGACAGAGCCCCACTGTGTGGCTCAGGCTGGAGTGCAGTGGCACCATCTCGGCTCACTGCAACATCTGCCTCCCGAGCTCAAGCAATTCTCCTGCATCAGCCACCCGAGTAGCTAGAACTACAGGCATGTGCCACCACACCCAGCTAATTTTTGTATTTTTAGTAGAGACAGGGTTTCATCATGTTGGCCAAGCTGGTCTTGAACTCCTGACCTCAAGTGATCTGCCGACCTCGGCCTCCCAAAGTGCTGGGATTACAGGTGTGAGCCACCGTGCCCGGCTATTTTCCATGGCAGTCAATTCTATGACCCACTTTAGGATCCTCAGCTTTAGAAAATCGGTTCATTTAAAGCATACCAGTTGACAATATTAAATTAGCAGTTAACAATACCTTTTTAAGTTTCTGGCATCATTCTTTCAAGTTAGAATATTTTAAAACAACATTCTTTAAATCTTCAATTTCCAATTTCTTTCTGGAATCTGCAAAATCAAAGAAAGACTTAAAACAATTATTGTGGCACATGGTGAATGAATGAATAAAATTGGCAAGAGAATAATTTTAAAATCTAGTACTCCCGGGTATCAGACTACTCTCTGTACCTTCTTCTTTTAGGACAGTGTTTTCTTTTTTCTTTTTTTTTTTTTTTGGTTTTGAACCTTTAATGAGAAAAAAATATATAATATCGAGCTCAATAACACTGTGTGTTTGGTGTCATTGGGTCAAGGGTTGGGGATACACACGGCAGAATTCGGAAACAGGGTATAGATCAACAAAAATACACACAGTCATAACAAGAAAAACTGGCGCCTGACACAATCAACTCTCAGTCTCCTCTTCACTCAGCAGCATGTTGGGGATCCCGCGGCTGATGGGGAACATACATCCAGATTCTGGGCACTGCAGGGTGCCCTCTATCACTTCCACCTCCAGCAGCAGGTGGTGCATGGTTCTCAGAAATTCCTCATTCTCCTCATATCCCTCAACCGGCCCTTTAGGCACCTGGATCAGGCGCAAGTTATCGGCTGCCTCCAGGAACGCCGACCACTCCACTTTAGGTATCATACACGCCACGAAGTTGGGGTTGAATTCCACGGGGCAGATACGGACCTCGGTGGCCTGGAGGCGCAGGGGGAAGCCACGGGACCCCACCCCCCGCACATGCGAGCTCAGCAAATTGTGGGTGAGCAGTTTCATGTCGCCGCACAAGCTCAACATCCCCACCATAGTCACTTTTTTGTTGTTCTTGCCATAATTGAGTCACACCTGTACTTTATTTGCTTAACTTTTTGCTTTCAATTGCGTTTTGAAAACTCTAATAATTTTAAAGGAATGTTATGTCACCATTAGAAACAGGAAAAAAAATCCTTTGCAATACATAGAAAGTAATACAAAAATTAATTCACCAGAAATACAACAATGTTACTGTATTCCAGCTAGTCCTGCTGCCTGGAAAGGCTCCAGGGTTGGGGCCTGTTTTCTCTCGGAAGCATTTGAGAGATGTTAAAGACACAGTAGCACAGAATTGAGACTTTCTCTTTAAGATCATCACAAGGCTGAGAGAAAACTGGAAAGAAGTCACTTCTCACTTTGTGATTTAGCATTTTTCAATGCCATGCTCCATTCTTTAGAAAGCTGGGAAGGGGTGTTGCACAACTTTCTTCATCCCTCCTTACCCGCCTACCACGAGGGGCCCCTTTTACTCACTGCTTCTGTCTCTTCCAAGCCTGCAATTCCCATAAAAACAGCGACTTGTCTTCCCGGATGTTTTCTGTAATCGCCGCCACAGACATCTCCCTCTCTTGCTATCAAAGGCAGAAACTGAAGGAAAGTCTCCTGACTTACCATCACCTAAATAAAGCAATATATTATATGACAGCCATCTGGCAAGGAGGCTGCTTTATAATGTCCAGAGCCCTGGCTGAAGATTTAATCAGGTGTGCAGAGTTAGCTCAATTCAGCAAGAAATTAACAAGGTATGGATGTTGGAAGGGAAAGCAGAGGAACTGAACTCTGCCTTGGTAAACAGAATCTAAGGGTAGACCAAAACCATACCATGGGAGACTGGAGATCAATTCAAAGTTCATGGGCACTTATTACCAGAAACGCCAGACAGCCAGAGATCTGCTGGCCCTGGGGGGCGATCCTTTCCTTTCTTTACTTGGTAAAGGGTGGGTCCAGTTGATGAAGAGGGTCTGGTCCTCTCTTCCAGGCAAAGAGAGGACCGAGATTGGGCCAGGGCCAGATATCTGGGAGCTGGGTCTGCTCTCCTGGGTGGGGCTTTCCCAGGCCAGTGGTGCAGACCAATGGGGACTGAAGTTGGAGATCCTGGTAAGGCAGCTCCAGGGATACCCAAAGGAAAAAACCAAGCTAATGGAGGCAGCCAGAAAACAGGACGCACCACGGAACAAAAGATAGATCACCAAGTGGAAAAATGAAGCAGAGGAGATTGGAGGAGGGTGAGTCCACCACCAAAAGCCATCTCCTGAGGCAAAGGCAGGTGGGGGTAGAGCCTGTGGGCAGCGAGGGAGCCCCAAAGGGAGCTGGGGCTTGCACAGGCATTTCCTCCCAACTCCTTTCTAGCTTTCTGCCCTCAGAGAGGGTTAGTTCTCAGGGTAAGGGAATCCCAGGGGCAATTCACCACTCTGGGCTCCTCACAGAAACCAGTGCCCAAGTCCCATCCTGCAGTGTGATCTTCCAAACTAAAGAAAAGATCTGCAGAGCCTCCAGGAGAAGATTCAGGGAAGCTGTTCTGGCGAAAAGGAAGCAGGGATTGCAGGATGGCGGATCTTCAAAGGGAAAAAGGAGACCACAGAGCAGCTCTGTTGAATTGAAATATGACACAGCTTTCCTAGTAATTTAAAACTTTCTAGTAGCCACACTAATAAAAGTAAAAATGGACAGGTGAAATTAATTTCACTGATATATTTTAATTCTAATACACTCAAAATATTTCAGTATGTCATCCATACAAAATTTATTGTTATTATTATTTTTGAGATGAAGTCTCACTGTGTCGCCCTGGCTGGAGTGCAGTGGCGCAATCTCGGCTCACTGCAGCCGCCGCCTCCCAGGTTCAAGCAATTCTCCTGCCTCAGCCTCCTAAGTAGCTGGGATTACAAGTGCACACCCCCACACCTGGCTAATTTTTGTATTTTTAGTAGAGACAGGGTTTCATCATATTGCCCAGGCTGGTCTTGAACTCCTGGCCTCAAGTGATCCTCCCACCTCAGCCTCCCAAAGTGCTGGGATTACAGGTGTGAGCTACTGCACCCAGCCAATCAACAAAAAAATTATTAATGAGATAGTTTACATTCTTTTTCTTCATACTAAGGCCTGGAAACCTGGCATGTGTATTAATTGCACATCTCAATTTGGATCAACCACATTTCCAGTGTTCAAGAGCCTCATGCGGCCAGGGGCTACTCAAGTGGACAGTGCCACTCCAGGGCAATCACTAACAGCTAGGGTGGTGAGACATCAGAGTTCCTGCCTGCTGCCCTTCCATTTGAAATACTGATGCTAGGAATGATCTTTTTTGTTGTTGTTGTTGTTGTTGAGACGGAGTCTCGCTCTGTCACCCAGGCGGGAGTGCAGTGGCACGATCTTGGCCCACTGCAAGCTCCGCCTCCCGGGTTCACACCATTCTCCTGCCTCAGCCTCCCAAGTGGCTGGGACTACAGGAACCCGCCACTATGCCCGGCTAATTTTTTGTATTTTTAGTAGGGACGAGGTTTCACCGTGTTAGCCAGGATGGTCTTGATCTCCTGACCTTGTGATCCACCCGCCTTAGCCTCCCAAAGTGCTGGGATTACAGATGTGAGCCACCGCGCCTGGCCAGGAATGATCTTAATTGGCTTTTCAGATCAGTTTCATCGGCAACTCAGTGAGACAGAGGTTAAAGACATGAGGTCACTGAAAATTCTGCAAACTCAGGAAGAAAATACATACTGGACCCACTGGTTTATACTCAATGTAAAATTCCCTTCACTGCTGCATACAATTTTGCAGCTTTGCATCCTTGCAGAGATCAGAGAGTAAGATACAAAAACGCTGTTGATGTTTGGTGAGTCAGGACTCTCCTATACCACTGGTGGAAATGTAAATCTGTGGAAGTCTCTGGAAAGTCCTTTGACACAGTATGTGTCAACAGACTCTGAAAACTTTCTATTTAGTAACTTCCCCTTCTAGAAACCCGCCTTTTGAAAAGAATCAGGGGTTCTGACGGGGTTTTTTTTTTTTTGCTGTTTTTTCTTTTTAAACAAGGGACTTCCAGTCCTGGCTATAATAGAATAACTTGTGGCTCACACAGAGGACAACTGCTGGTGAATGGATTGACAAAGTATAGCATATTCATACAGTAGAACACAATTCAACAATAAATGCCAATGAAACAAGAATACATCATGAATGAGTGTCACAGGTACTACACTGAGTGAGAGAAGCCAGACTCAAAAGAGTACATAGGGCTGGGTGCAGTGGCTCACACTTGTAATCCTAGCACTTTGGGAGGCCAAGGCAGGTGGATCACTTGAGGCCAGGAGTTCGAGACCAGCCTGGCCAACATTGCGAAACCCTGTCTCCATGAAAAATACAAAAATTAGCAGGGCATGGTGGCGTACACCTGTAATCCCAGCTACTAGGGAGGCTGAGGCAGGAGAATTGGTTGAATCCGGGAGGCAGAGATTGCAGTGAGCCAAGATCGTGCCATTGCACTCCAGCCTGGGTGACAGAGTGAGACTCCATCTCAAAAAAAAAGATTTCATGCATATGATTCTGAAAATCTGATCTAGAAATCAGATCAATGGTTTCCTGAGGCAGGGGGCAGATGGGAGTGGGGGGAGAAATTGACTGCAAAGAGGAATAAGGAAAATTTCTGGGGAGATAGAAATGTTCTGTGTCTTGATTGCTTGCTTGCTCTCTCCCTTGTATACAGTCACATATGTGTGTGTATGTATATATGAATATACATATAGATACATACAACTTGTCAAAAGACAGCAACCCATATGCTTGAAATCTGTGAATGTTATTGTATGAAATTACACTTCCATGAGATTGATTTTCTTTTAAGGAAAGGCAAAATAAAGTTTTTCCAGGTAAAAACTGAGACTTTGTTGCTACCGTATCTGCACTAAAATAAACACTAAATAGAGTTTTTCAGGTAGAAAAAAAAATGATCCCAAGACAAAAACAAAAATGATGAGCAACAGGAAGTGTTAATAAGCTGGGAAACAGAAATGGGTACTAACTGAACTATATTATATTAATATCTCCTAAGGTCACCACGACCCATCAGGAAATGATTGACCTAGAAAGGAGTCTCACCTCCTGGAGAGCAACCAGTACTCTGTCCCTGAATCATGGGGTGGCCCCAGAGAAACCACAGATATACACACACTCAGTGTCACTTTCACCCCAGGCTTCTTTCTTTCCTTGCACTGTCCCAGGGGACCTTGAGCGGAGATGTGCATTTCTTATAACTGAGATGCTAAGATTTAAAAAAAAACATTTTATAAAGATGTTCTCCACATGTTCCTTTCTATGTTTTAATAACTTTTTCTGTAAGTATAAAACAATACCTGCTCACTGTAGAAAACTTGGGAAATGCAAAACAAAAAAAAAATTAGAGGAGTAAATTAAGTTCCCTATTATCCACATGCAATAACCACTATTCTCATTTTGGAGCACTTCCTTTCAGCTTTTCTCTGCGTGCATTTGCGCCTACACTGACTTTTTGCATGTTTGGCATCACACCATGTTTTTGTTGTACTCTTACCATTATCTTGTGTTTCTTTGTAACTGCTAAGGCCCTCTTTGGAGCTGCAGAAGCTGGCTTCTGGATGACTTGGCTTCTAGAAAGCAGAATGCTTTGCTTTCCCTGGTTTTTCTTTTATAAAGAAGGGTAAGAACTCACCTGCCACTCTGCTGCTTTAAAGCTCTGCATCTGAGAAATTCCACGTGCCAAAGAGAGGCTCAAAGATAATGGCAAATGGTCTCCCTTTCCTCGGCCTGGCCATGCCTGCCTGAACTGCTACAGCAAACCTGGACACCTTGCCCAGCAGCCTCTGCCAGCTGCGAGGCACATGACAGTGCTCTACCATCAGTGTGACCCATGGGATAGCTGCGAGGGGGTGGACAGGGGCGGAGAGTGGTGGGACAACTCCAAGAGGTTGCATCCTTGTTCATTCCTTCTACAGAGGTCCACTGAGCACTTCCTCATGTCCGGCCCTGCAATGTGCAAGGGCCCCAGCAGGGCCTAGTCTGATAATAGCTAACACCAAGTGTTTTACTAGGGCATCAGCAAGGATGTTAAGGCTTTATACACATGGTGAGAGGCAGGACAACATAAGGGTGAAATCTGTGGTGTCTGGGATCTCTAGAGACAGCAGTGTTCAAATTCTGACTCATGAGCAAATTAGAGGGAAGTTCCTGCTAAATGGACCATGTTTGCTGGTGATTTTAGGCTGTGGGGAACAGGGGCACTCTCAGGTTATGTCTGTTCATGGGACTTTATTATAAGATCACTCATTATAAGATTATCACTTGTTAGCAAGTTAGCCATCCTTTCTGTGCCGTGATTGCCTCAAGGTAAGAGTTCCTACCTCAAAATGTTGCTGTAAGGATTAAGTGAGTTAATATGCACAAAATGCCTAGGCCAGGGCTGGCACTCAGTAATGAGCAAATCATTTACTAATTTCTATTATCTCAATCCTTGCAACAACCCTAGGTGGCAGGGGTCATTGTTACCACCAATTTACACATGAGGAAACCGAGGCACACAGAGGTCAAGTAGCTCCCTGCCCTCACAGAGTTTACAACTGGGCAGGACAGACAGACACAGAACAAGGAATCACAAGTATGGTGAATGTGTGGAAGAAGAAATGAGCAGAGAGAGACAGGGGGGTGCTGTGGCTCTCAAGGGCTTCCTTGGGCTCCAGCCAGCATAATCACAGAGGTGTCTGCTCCACTGCAGCCCTCTGTAATGGCAGGTGACAGGGAGACCCAGTTAGAGCTCCTCTCCCAGGGAGTTTGGATTTGAGACATTTAGAGAGATGCTGAGTTCCAAAAACCCACAGTAGGTGTGGGTTTGGCTGCCCACAGCTAAGGCCACCAGCCACGGCTTCCCTTATTTTATGTATCTTTATAATAAACCCCCATGAACATAGAGAGCCTCAGTGTGCCCCTGTTCTCTGCAGCCTAAAAAACACTAGCAAACATGATCTATTTAGCAGGAGCTTCATGCTGTGCAGAATCACCCGGCAGAGGTTTCCCTGCTCCATTGTGACTATAAGTGCCTTCCTCCCAGCATGAGCAGACAAGACTGGACTCCATCCCAACTGATGGGGCCAGATCGAGAACAGAAACCTCAAGAAAGTCATTTCCCATCATCCACACTAGCCTCATGATTTCACTCTTTTTTCAGGCACCCAATTGTTGGGAATCATTATTCGCTCTTTTTTTTTCATGTTTATATTTCAAAATAAATAACACAGCTTTCCACAAATTGGTGTTGCAACAGTAGCAGCTAAGATTCCTAACAGATCTAAGCCCTGTTATAAAACATTCTTTAGCAATGTAGCAGATGCTATCTTAGAGTTACAACCCAGTGTTTTTCAACAGTGAGCTCTGTGTAGTCAGGCCATTCTGTAAGTTTTTCTACTGTGATACTTGCTATATAGGTTAGAAACAAATACAAGCATAAGCAAAACCAAAGCCAGCTTTGGTGGCACCCAGGTCATATGAAACCTGGCCCAGTGCCATGCCATCTGCCTCTGCTCCTGTCCTGACCCTCCCTCCTCAAGCTCTGACCACTTCTTGAAGTGAGTTCTCAAACAGCTCTGCTCTCTGCAACCTTGACGGCCACAGGAAAAGGCCAGTGATTTTATGAACACAGAAAGGATTGGCTTCTAGGATATAACTTTATGGGTCATAGGAGAGTTTTCAAAGACTTTCCCACCCCTTCCTTGAAAACAAACACAGTGGTAGAAGTATTCTGTTCATCAAACTGTTCAGGTTCTTCTCCTAGACACCTGGTAGGATTACACTTCCCTACCCTCTTGAAGTGACAGGCTTTAACTCATGAAACATGAGCAGAAGTGGAATGCGTTGCTTTGGGTAGGAGGCTTTTAGCCATCACTGCATAATTTATCAATGTGCAATTTTTTTTTTTTTGCTTCTGGCACTATGATTAGCACAAGATGGGGGCAGCTGCATCAGCTCAGGCCCACAAATAACCACAATGAGTAGCTCTTGCCAACTCGCAAAGGACATAAGATATGAGGAAGAAATCAACCTTGATTGTTTGATAGCCAGGCATGGTGGTGCACGCCTACTGTCCTAATGACTCAGGAGGCCGAGGCAGGAGGATCACTTGAGCCCAGGAGTTCAGAGTTCAAGGCTACAGTGAGCTATGATCACACCACCGTACTCCAGCCTGGGTGACAAGTGAGACCCCTGTTTCTTAAAAAATAAACAAAACAAAAAACCTTGGTTGTCTGAGCCCACTACATTAAAGGACCCCTCTTAGCACAGAAAAGTCACTACAACCTTTTTCGGATACTATAACTATTTATGGAATTAAGATTTAAGATAAAATATAACACCATTCCCTGTCTACCTCAGACTTAGCAGTAATCTGTATAGGGAGATACTATTTACCAGGAAGAAAAATAGGCAGAACATGCACCTTCTTTATTTGTCCTGAGGTTACATCATTCACCTTCTCCCAATTCGTGTTGGGTCCTGCCACCTCACTCCACCCTCACTTGGCCCCACAGAACCACATCCACCATTTCTGTTAGAATTACTGGGTGGGTACCCTTAAAAGCCAAGCCGACCAGTGACGAAAAAGAACATGGTGGAGCTACATGTACTGACATAGAAAGAGCGTTAAGATACCCTGTCACTTGAAAAATGTAAGTTGCAGAAAGAAATATAGAGTATAATAACATTTATATGGCTTGCCCACATCCCCTGCCCTCCAAATACACAAAGCACTCCACATTGTCTATAGGCATACGTCCGTGAATGTAAATGCAAAGAAAACTACCTGTGAGAAGACACACGGTGTGAGAATAAAAATTACTTCTGGAAAGGGAGAGGACACCAGGAGTAGGGTAGTACTTTTATTCGTAATGTTTTATTTTTTTATAAGAAGGCTATACACTTGCATGATTAAAATATTTTAGGGCCTTTTCCTCATTAGGGTATCTCAGGACATCTTGAGGCAGGCCAGCACAACATTCTCAGCGACTGCCTTGTTTTGAGGAACTATGACTTTCAACTCAAAGGGTCCACCTGCCCTAAAGAGAAAATGCTCAGTCTTCATTAAACTAAACGATGGTTCATTAAGACCAAACAAACTCAGATGAGATGTTAAGACTTTCTGTGGACCTGTAACTCAATAAAAAGCTCTTCCTGTTTTGCAAAAGTATCACAGTAAATCTGATGGGATTGTGGGTGGGAACAGTTTTTTTGTTGTTGTTGTTATTTTTGTTTGTTTGTTTGTTTTCAGACAGAGTTTCACTCTTGTCGCCCAGGCTGGAGTGCAATGGCACGATCTCGGCTCACTGCAACCTCCGCCTCATGGGTTCAAGTGATTCTCCTGCCTCAGTCTCCTGAGTAGCTGGGATTACAGGCACCTGCCACCGCGCCCGGCTAATTTTTGTATTTTTAGTAGAGACGGGGTTTCACCACGTTGGCCAGGCTGGTCTTGAACTCCTGACCTCAGGTGATCCACCTGCCTCGACCTCCCGAAGTGCTAGGATTACAGGAGTGAGCCACCACGCCTGGCCTATATTTTGTTTTAAATTTAGTAGAAGGCCATCAACTTAGGGTATTACCATTAAGCCTAGTTAGAAATAAGGAATATAAAGTGAAAAAAATCAGTCCCCACAAAAATAGTACAGAACAAAAGTCAACAATACTGGCTTTCAAGTGGATTTTTAAAATCCCAGAGCCACAAGAAATACCATATTGAAGAAATGCTCAATGATTGCCAAACATTTCATTTCCTTTGTCTTGTATTTCCTCTTTTTTTCATATAACACATACCCCTGAACACTTTAAAACATTAGCAGCTCAACTGCCTTCTGGAACATTCTGACACCGAGTGATGTTTTAATTTTGATTTCTCAGCAGCAAATGGATGATGTCAAAGGGGCCTCACATTTTCCTACCCAATATCAGCTCCCCAACCCAAATGGTTATTATTACCAAGGAAACTAGTTCAGATTCTTTTTCCCTTTCTGTTAAAAACACATCCTATCACTAAAGTTTAACCAGAAAATGCCATCTCTGGTAAAGTCACAACCTGCCATACACAGTATGGGCTTCTAAGACATTCTGCCCACCACCGTCCTGGACAATAGGAATAGATAACTGATATTCATTTATTGAATGAACTAAGTTAAAGCCATCATTCCCTGCCTACCTCATGTAGGTACCTGTCTACCTCAGAGGTGATATAACCCAGATTGCAAATGTAAATTAGAGTGGGCTCCACCAACCCCCAGCATAACTCGCACACATATATCCATGAATGAGGACCACATCTGAATTCTCCTTTAGGAAATGACTTCTCTTGAATATGATTCATTTTGGTGAACTTAATCCACAGTCTCCACAGTTTTACAAGTAAAGAAGATAATTATACTGTAGTTGTTGACATGCACTGCTTGGATGTTCAGGGTTGTGGTGATGACGTGAACAACAGGCTTCTTCATTCTGCAAGTTACCCAACAGCAAGCTGGGTGGATGAAGCCATGCCAACAGCATCTGGCAGGAGCCAGCACCAAGCACATTTTACACAGCTTCGACAGAGCTGCACGGAGAACACATATGCTTGGTCAGCTCAAATGGGGTCCTACTTTTCCTGCTGCACGATCCACAACGATCTGTGTTTTGTTGTCTGTTTTTCTTGCTTGGTTTACAATTTCTTAAGAAACTTAACCTGGAAAACAAGCCCGGTCATGTGTGCCTCTGCCATACCAGAACACTATAGACAGCCGACTCTGGAGAAAATTTAGCAGATGGATGAAGCTACAATTATTATTGGAAGCTTTTTAACTCCATTGACACTCATTGACTTTAAATATCTGAAAGCACTTAATCCCTCAGAATTTGAAAGCAGATGGAAGTCAGTCCCTCTCGGTATCTCCTTTCTCCCTCCTGGCTTCCTTCCCCTCCCTACTCCCTCTTCCCTCCCTCTAGCTCCCTCTGTCTCTCCTACAAAGTACCTTATAGTGTGAGCTCCAGACACACAGACACTACCATCCTGCCTACAAAGAAAGGAATGCAGACACAGCCAACGTCAGCATTCGAGGTGGGACTACAATGGAATGCATACGTCCTTTCACAGCTGCCAGGGCCTTCTGGGAAGTCCAATGCCTGCCCCACATCTCTCAGAGCCAAACATCTTCTTCTGGTCAGGAAACCCTGTTCAGAGTGCACAGAGAGCCAGCTCCTCCCCTCTCTGCTGAAATCCTGGGCTCCTGAGGTCAAACAGAATGTTGTCCAAGCCATCTATTTTAGAGATGAGAAAACGGAGGCCCTGGGCAGGGCCCTGGACTTGTGTGGATCAATCAAAACTAGCATCCAAGTCTCCTGGCCCCGAGACAGTTGCTTCTTTTGTCTACTTCTGGCCAGAGTAGCCTCCTCAGTAGCCAAACATTTCCTCCATCCCCCCAGCTGGGATGTCACCTGTCAGAATGGGAAAAGGGTAGGGTTCCCACCTTACTTTGTTTCTCCCCTAAGCCCATCTCTCCCTGCTGGGAAGGCTCATGGTATTCTATCCCCGCCTCTCTCAGAGAGCATGGAACTTTGTGTCCTAAGTTGATTATTTTCCTTTCACATTGGTTGGTAGTGGCAGTGAAGGGCACAGACTCTAAAGCCAGGCTATCTGGTTCCAATCACCAGCTATGTGACTTGGACAAATAATGCTCTCTTCTGTGCTTCTGTTTTCTTCTCTGTAAGTACAGATAATAACTGCACCTACTCCATGTAGGGATCTCTGTGAGCATGCAGTGAGTTAATACATGTACATACAGTATTTAGAACAGCACTGATCACATAGTAAGCACTGGCCATGACCTACAAGAGGGCAGCCTAGGCCAGCATTTCCATCTGTCATCTTCAAGACCAGCACTGACGACAAGGGAGGGCGACCATCTGGTGAGTCACCGTATCTCCAGCACATAGAGGGTGCTCGATAGGAACCGTCGAATGAATGAATCTTGCCTGGTGCACTGCGTATAGCAGGTGCTTCATCATGTCCACTGATATGTGGATTTCCATAATTCACAGGCTCACTTAGGGAATGTCACTTACCAAGTTTATTGGTGAATAAATTCAATTTTCCATCACCAATATTTTCTATTGCTCTAAGGCATCTATCTTCGCTGCTGTCTTTAAAAGGTTAACCAGAGCCCAGCTGTCAATGTCAAAAGCATTGCCTGTGTGACCACTTGGTACTTAATCACCTACTGCTTGACATTTTCTTGGTTTTATCCAGGCTTTGAAAAACAAAGTTCCCAAAACACTGCACTTGATATTCATCTCTGAGGGGCCAGTGAATAAAAATATCTTAATGAAGAAAGCCAACAGAAAACAACAGAGCCTTGAAGTGGAAACCGGTTTCCCAGAACTCCACTCCGTGAGAGGGCTGAAGTGTTTATGCAGAGAAAAGTGCCACAGAAGTGGCCGATCTGGAAGCTGGAGGACATCTGGATATGGCATTTAGGACTGACACAGAAAGTGTCTGGGGCTTATCAAATGAAAAGCACTCCACAAGAACGAAATATATTAGTCACCACCAAAGTGGGAGTTGAAACCGGGCCCACAGCAAATAAACACTCTGCTGATCGCTGGCCAAAATGCTTAGCTGAAGACTTTTATTAACCCCATTGAACATGTATACAGAGTCAGCAAGCATCTAGGACACAAACCTGTCACAGAGCTAAGTGGGAGAGACACAAACCTGTCACAGAGCTAAGTGGGAGAGACACAAACCTGTCAGAGAGCTAAGTGGGAGAGTACCCAGGGATTTATGTGTGGTGACCCTGAGTGGCATTAAGAGGTTGAGAAGATGACAGAGCCATAACCCCTAAAGCATCTGCCCCAGACACTGCATCCCCTGGGCCAGGACTGCTCTCTTCCCTCACTAAGTGAGGTCCCATGTTAAGCAGAAGGCCCGCCCAACCAGCCGAGATACACCTGGCCTGCAACACATCTGGCACTGCAACCTCATGACCGCTTCACAGCAAGGAAGGAGAAACAGGGTCAGTGCAGATGCCTGGAAGCAGCCAGCATGCAGTGCTAAGGACGTGGGCCCCACACAGTGGAGGCTTTTCCTGTGACCTGAAAGCTCCCAATAAAGAATTTCTTTTTTCCAAACCCTGGGCCTCCCAAGTGCACGCAAATGATGAATTCAGATTTTCGAAGGTGAACAGAGCCAGGAAGGCACCCCCTTCGGGACTTCTGGGCAACAGCTAGGAGCAGCAGAACAGACTAGCGTGAAAAACTGACAGCCCTTCCCACAGCCAGGAGGCCCTGACATTTGGTGCCTGTAGATTCTGACCCCCTGACCTGTACATGCCCAGCCTCCCTCCACTCTTCGGGGTCTTTTGTTCCTGTTTCCAAAGAGCCAGGAAAGACTGGACTGTACCCTAGTCCATCCACTGAAGCTCCTGATGAAGGATGCCGGGTGCCTAGGAGGCCCACACCCATTTACATTCATCTGTCCCAGAAAACTACAGAGCATGTGCTGTGGGCTGGGCAGGCCTGGCTCCAAATCCTGCTTCTGCCTTCTTTCACTTTGTTTTGAGCCTCAGTTCCCTCATCTGGAGATTGAAAATCAGACACTCTAGAATTGTTTCACACACTAAGACAAAGTTTATATAGCTTAAGAAGTAGAGAGTGTTCATTATCTGAATAAATAGAAGTGACTAATGATCTTTTTCTTGTATATTATGAATGACAGGAAAAAGTCAGGAGAGGAAATTCCTCCATAGCTTCCCTCTGCACTTTAGAATAAAATCCCAAATCCTTACCCAGCCCAGGAGGCCCTACTTGGCCTGAGTGTGTCTCATTATTTAGCTCTGTACCCTCCTGGGCTTGGGCCTTACCACACCAGCCACTCAACACACCCACATCCTTCCCATTCACCCCTGGGTCTTTGAACCCACTGTTCTCTGCATCCAGCATGATTTCACTCTTTTTTTCATCACAAGTCCTAGTTGAAAAGGCTCATTCCTTGAGAGGCATCCCCAGACTCTCCTAATTCTAGTTCCGCTCTGATCTCCTGTCTCATGACATGCTGTTGTTTTCACTTAAAGCACTTTCCACAAGTTATAATTATGTATTTACCTGTGTGCTTACTGCCCTAACCTCCCACTTATGGACTGATGTTTATGTCCCTCCAAAGTTCACATGGTGAGGGAGAACCCCTGATTTGATGGTGTTTACAGATAGGGCTGTTGGGAGGTGAATAGGTTTAAATGAGGTCGTGGGGTTGGAGCCCCAATGATGGGATTAGTGCCCTTATAGCAAGAGACACGAGAGACCTCTTTCACAAACCAGGAAGAGGGTCCTCACCAAACTCCCCTGCTGGCAACCAGGTCTCACACTTCTAGCCTGCAGAAGTGTGAGAGATAAATGTTTGTTGCTTAAGCCCCCCAGTCTATGATAGTTTTAGCAACCCAAGCTGACTAAGACATCCTCTCCACCCCGCAGCCCACAAATTCCATATGGCCAGAGGCTGGGTCTGTTTCATTCATTGCTGTAATCCAAGTACTTAGTAGACTCCTGGCACCAGCAAGATTTTCTGATAATATTTGTTGAATTAACATGTTGCAGAATTGAAGCCCCAAAGTGCCAGAAGGAACCAAGAGCACAAATAGCTTTCTAACAGCCTTCCACACCAGGGTGGTGGGCCAGCAGAGCACTTCACACCCACAGAAAGCCAGAAAAACAATTACTACCTCATTAGCAGGAATGCTAAAGCAGCCACACCTCACTCAACTGAGAATTTGCCTTTCTGGGCCCCCAAATTCCACTGACCCATACCTCAGGGAAGATTGCCAGAACTCAAGAAGAGGCCAAAGCCACTGGGGTAAATGAGAGGGAGGATGAGTAAGGAATGTCAAAAAAGGTGGTGTACTTAGAACAGATCACTGCACCTTCGACATAATATTATTTTCAATACTGTTGCTGTCCACCTGAGTCTCAACCTGGAATCTCCTAGGCCTGATTTCTGTCTTCCAAACACCCCCCACATCTGTCTGGGTGAAGGCATGTTTTATTACACACAGGCTAACAATCTCGGTAAATCAAGATGACATTTATCTCAAAACTAACATTGCAACCCACTCTAATAATGTTAGTCAATATCAGTATCAGATTTTTTTTTTCAGTTGATATTAGATTAACCAGCCTAAGCAATGGATGAGGTTTAATGTTATCTGGAAGTGGGAGGAGGCGACAGGAGGAGAGAGCCGCCACTTTCACTTCCTAAGTAAACTGCTCTTTGGAAGCAGGGGCTCTATTTCCAGACATATGGCCCTACACAGGGCATAAGCACATCTGACTGATAATGGCAGGAGGTGGGCTTTAGGAGGTAGGTAGAATAAGCAGGGGTGGGGGTACTCACTGAGCAGCTGGGGCAGTGGTTAAGAACAGGGACTCTGCTTCAAGTCCTGGGATAGACTTTGGGCTAGTTATTTAATCTTGTTGAGCCTCAGTTGTCTCCTCTATAAAACAGGGGAAATGATAACCACTGGACAGGGTCGCTGGGAAGATAAAATGAGCTAAAAACAAACAACAAAAACCCTAAACTCTTATACCAGTGTGGGACACCGGAAGTCTATGTAAATGCTATTCTTATTTAGGGTCTACCAGATCAGGCCTGTCATCATTTCATTTAATCAAATCAATCCTCAAAGCAATCTTTCCAGATAGGTAGAGTTAGCCCATTTTACAGATTCAAAAGCCGAGGCTCAAGAAGATGAAAAACCTTATCTGAAGTCACAGAACTAGGAGAAGGAAAGACCAGCCCTGGAACCAAAGTAATCATCATAATCTTTATCATCATAATCATGACTTACTAGAAGGTGGGTGATGTGCTAAGCACTTTACATAGATTAGCTCATTAAATACTGAAAACTACCCAGCAAGGAAAGCATTACTGTAACTATTTTACAAAGGAGGACACGGAGTTGGAGTGGTTAAGTATGTTGGTGAAGGTCACACAGTTAGTTAAGGCAATGATCCCCAACCTTTTTGGCATGAGGAACTGGTTTCATGGAAGACAATTTTTCCACAGACAGCGGGCAAGTGGGGGCACAGGGGAGATGGTTTCAGGATGAAACTGTCTAACTCAGATCATCAGGCATTAGATTCTCATAAGGAATGTGCAGCCTAGATCCCTCGTGTGTGCGGTTCACCATAGGGTTCCCCTCGCATGAGAATCTGATGCCACCGCTGATCTGACAGGAGGCAGAGTTCAGGCGGTAATGCTTGCTCACTGCTGCTCACCTCCTGCTGTGCGGCCCACCTGAGAGGCCACCGACTGGTATTGGTCCATGGCCTAGGGATTGGGGACCCCTGAATTAAGGAATAAAATAGGAACTGGATCCTGGTTCTGACTCCAAAACCCATTGTTTCTTCCATTTCAGCGCTGCATGTCTGGTATACGTTATAGACCCAACATCTCTATTTGAAATCATCAACATGCCTGTTTTCATATTAAGTATGAAACATTAGCTTTGTTAAATGGAGTCCAGGAATGACCCACTCACTGAACAGGCCTGTGTTGAAAGGAGTTAGGATATCCCCTGCCAAAATAGCCTAGCTTTCCCCCAGTTCCTTCCAAGAAGGTTTGGTTTTGAGGTCATAGGCAGCAATCTGGGCATGTGTTACAAGAAGCAGGGGAAGTTCTTACTCATTAGACTTTTAATCTTTTGGGAATTAGAAAAGGAATACTCTCCCAAGTAAATCATCATCTGCTCTCAGCTCTGCTACCATGTAAGGAGTTCCCTTAGCAATATGTGACTGCTAGGCCCAGTTGCACATGACTCTGAAAATATCTACCAAGTGACTACATTCTCCCAATTCTGACCCTAACCTGTATGGTGGCAATGGCAGAACAGAAGGCCAAGGGACATCAACTTTCTGAAACAAATATAGTCACAGTGAATCTTCATGTTTTATTAAAATCTTAATCTGCCAAAACCTGGCACTAATCTGGTGCTCACTTTGCAATTATCTGGGCCCTTTCTACAGTGCTCTATGATTTAGAGGAAAAGGACACTTCAGTAAAACAAATTCTAAAGTGGCAGTTTACTGGAGAGTAACTTTTAATTTCCATGCAGTATAATACAAAATTGCCTTGTTGGCTCTAAGGACGTGCAGCCCTCATCAGGGAACTCTGCCCCATTAGAGGACCAAGGTAAGATCCCTTCAGAGTGGCATCATCCCCGGTTGGCTCAATGGCTCCAGAGACAGGGAGGATGGCAAAGAGAAGGGCCGGTGGCATGCCTGCCTTAGCCAACTCTGCACAGGAATCTCTGCCCAAAGTTTGGTCTGTGGCAGTTCCAGATAAAACACATGTTTAAATAAGAGTTCAAGCCAGGAAGTCTTGCTTGGATGAACTTTCCAGTGTGGGTAAAAAACGTCAGCTAACTGACATGCCAGTGACTACTCACCTCTCACCACAAGAGTCAAGTTTAGAAACAACACTTGCCCTCAACGAGTATTTGATGCGCTAAAGAGTTTTTCCAGAAACCAAGTCAGACCTTTTGGGTAAATCAAAGGAGGCCCTTTGTGTGACATGCAACTGAGTGTCCCTAGAAGATAAAAGAAAACGGGACTTCTGAAAACTTGCAAAATACCTAGAGCCTCTGCATGACAAAAATTCAGCATAAGTACACATTTTAGCTTTTCTAATTTCTTCTTGCCTAAAAAAAAATCCCCCCAATAATGATAGAAGAAACTAGTAACTTAAACCTTAAATCCTACGTTCATATCTTAGATTTTGAACAAATATTGAATCCTTTTCTTCGAATAAGAGATAAGACTTTGATAATCTTGTGTAAGCAAATATCAGTGATGACACATACACTAGAAAAACACTTGATCTTTATGCCTATATTACTTACTGTTTCTATTTCTGATGTCTAATCTAAACAGCACTGCTGTTAGGATCAAAGTGACCATCCATGATGCACACAGCGTGTACCAGGGTAAAGTTCCAGCTGGGACGCAGGCATCAGCAATTGTAGAATTTGGGTTCTCCCTTCCTCAGATCCCTGACTGTCCTCGGTCATTGAAGAAAGATTCACTGTCCCTAGGCCAAGAGTCAGGAGCAAAACAGGAACACCATGGGTATGGTCTGAGGATGTTGTCAGCAGGGAGCAACGTGCGTGTGTGTGCACATACACTAATTCTGAGACACTGTGCACAGCCCAGCTTTCTTGGAAAGCCATTTAAAAGACATATATGTGGCAACAGAGGGGAGGAAGTCTCAAGATTAAGAACAGCTTTTGTGTGTGTGTGTGTGTGTCAAAATATTCATTCCTATCACATGCAGTAAAACTGTGTTCCAGAGCCATTAATATGCCCTGGGGGACTGAGGGAATTTGCAGCCTAAGATTCCAGACTTAAAGCCCGCTAAGGCCCTGAGCGGGGCAGCAGGGCAGGAGAAGGAATGGAGCGTTGAAGGGGACATTTTATAGACAAACATTCTCCCTCATAGTGGCAGTACCAAGTAAACAATTAACGGGCACAAACTGCCACTCCAGTGTCTAATAACTACCCCCGCCAGAGCACCTGTCAGCGCCACCACCTTCCAGGTGTGTGATGCACATCATCTCGCTGAACTATGCTAGCCTCAGGAGAGAGTTGCTCTTTATTTTACAGGTGGGAAAACAGGGGCTTGGAGAGGCCAAGGAACTTGCCCAAAGTCACAGCATAGAAGTGACAGAATCCAAGTTTGGACCCAGATTTGATGGGTTCCAAAGCATGAACTTATTTCTCCACTCCACAAAAATAAAACCTACTCTTCTTACAATCTTTGAAAGACCCCTCTTCTACCACTCTGCTGTTTGTTTTAAACACAGCTTGCTTATCTGTCTGGTATATTCGGTAGAAGTCTGTACTTTGTCAATGCCTGGTTTGCCTGGATTTCAGCTACCTGGCCCCTGGCATCTACGCCTGGGTGAGAACAGGGAATCCACTCCTCTCTAAGATGCATCGTGGAGTTACTCTTTTACTCTTCCTTGAAAGTGATAGTTCAATATTCAACAGGGGCTTTGAGGGAGAACAAACTTGACCCTTTGGCAAGCACGACTTCTGGCTTCACCTTTTTTTTTTCTTTTTTTTTTTTTTGACGGAGTTTCGCTCTTGTTGCCCAGGCTGGAGTGCAACGGCGCGATCTCGGCTCACTGCAACATCTGCCTCCCGGGTTCAAGCAATTCTCCTGCTTCAGCCTCCCGAGTAGCTGGGATTACAGGCATGCGCCACCACGCCCGGTAAATTTTTTTTTTTTTTTTTTTTTTTTTTTAGTAGACAGAGTTTCACCATGTTGGCCAGGCTGGTCTCGAACTCTCGACCTCAGGTGATCCGCCTGTCTTGGCCTCCCAAACTGCTGGGATTACTGGCGTGAGCCATCGCGCCCGGCCCTGGCTTCACCCTTAAAGGAGAAAGGCCAGAAGTCATCAAGGCCATGGGTTTACTAGCTTCCCCAGACTTAATTTCAAACACCAACAACCGAAACGTTTCCTAGAATGCAGAGCCAATTAGACATCAACATCTGTCATTTCCTATGTTTTTCACAATGTGCCAAAACAACTGCGCACATTGGAGGCTTTTTTGAATGTGATATTCAGGCGACCTTGCCAAGTATTGTCTCATTTCCTTACTTTGTGGAGCGTGAAACCCAAGGGAAGTTCTCACCCTGTCTCCAGGACCAAGCAGGACACTGGGAGCTGCTGTCCCGTCTGCAGGTGGGGCTCCATGAAGGCCCCTGTCTGCCCTTCCAGCCTTTGATCACAAACCCTCCAATGCTGGCTGCACACTGGAATCACTTACGGAGCTTTTAAAAGATACGGAGGCCTGGGTCTGACTCCGTGAGATTCTGATGGAATTGATCTAGGGTGCAGCCTGGACATCTGGATTTTAAAAGCTCCCCAGGTGGTTCTAAGCTGCTGGCACGATTGAGAACCCCTGCCTTCGACCGCAGTGGGATAAACGATTCCGCTGACGGTGGAGTTCATCCCTCTCAACTTTCGCTACATGCTTCAAACTCGCGGGTTTCTCCTCTTGGTTCCAGCCAGAGCTCCCCCAGAGCCGCGCTGCGTTCCGCCCGCACGCAGATCCCGCCTCCCTGCGCCTCCTGGCTCGCAGCGCCCAGGACCCCAGAAAGCGTCTGCCCCGCGCGAATCCCCAGTCGCTGGGACTTACTTGGCCACCAGGTTTACAGACGTCGCAACCGCTGAGAGCTAGAGAAGAGCCCAGAGAGCGCCATGGTCCGGGGACGCCGGGGCCAGGAAGCGCCGTGGCCCGGGAGGGCGCTGCTCCCGCAGTAGCGCGAGGGAGGGGCAGGACCCGGGCGGCCGCCTCGCGGGCCCGGAACGGGAACTGGCCGCGACAGCAGCCGCAGCCGCGCCCCTCTGTTGGCGCGCCCAAGAGCCTGCCCGCTGCTGGGAGAGGCCGCGGTCGGGCGGGGGCGGTCAAGGCAGGGTCCCACGGTGCTGCCATTCGCCCGGGTCTGGCGCGGGGGGGCGAGAGAAGCTGCGCGCAGAGGGGCGCCCGGTGCGAGAGGGTGAGCCCCCATGCCACCGCGCAGGGCCAAGTGGACAGGCCCAAGTTCGCCCAGAGGTGACACATTTGGGAATTTGTGGTGCCATTGTGCCAGGCCCCTCCTCCTAAAAGTGCCTACCCAGCGCCTGCAACCAGAGCCAACGCCTGGACATGATAGGGAAACGCGACATGTGGTCCTGATGAAATGGAGCTTAGGGTAATCAAATTTTAATTACACTGCATACATTTGAATTTATACTTTTTTAGAAATCTAAGCTTTTCTTCCTATCCTTAAATTTGTTCTTGGAAGTGCACATTTTATGTTCTATGTATATGCTGTAATAGGTTGTAAAAGAGTTTTTAACATGCTAATAAATGTCCCCAATAAAATAGTTTTAAAACGTTTTGAATGGGGAACGTGTCCATAAGGGATATCATGCTACAGAAATTTGTCACTTATTCACACTGAGGAAGTACATTCAATCATATAGCCACTAATGCTTGTGAGTATTAAAATTCCCATCAGAGGCTGCCCTCTGAGAAACAGAAAGTGTGTTCTTAAATCAAAAGTGAAACTGCAAACTAAAATTGATAGGATCAAATGTGCCAACTTGTGTCAGGCCTCTGAGCCCAAGCCTGCATGTATACATCCAGATGGCCTGAAGCAACTGAGGAATCACAAAGGTAGTGAAAATGGCTGGTTCCTGCCTTAACTGATGACATTACCTTGTGAAATTCCTTCTCTTGGCTCAGAAGCTCCCCCACTGAGCACCTTGTAGACCCCCCACCCCCACCCCAGCCCCGCCCTTGCCCACCAGAGAACAACCTCCTTTGACTGTAATTTTCCACCACCCACACAAATCCTATAAAACTGCCCCACCCCTAACTCCCTTTGCTGACTCTTTTTTCAGACTCAGCCCACCTGCACCCAGGTGAAATAAACAGCTTTATTGCTCACACAAAGCCTTTTGGTGGTCTCTTCACATGGACACTTGTGACATTTGGTGCCAAAGGCCCGGGACAGGAGGACTGCTTCAGGGGACCAGTCCCCTGTCCTCACCCTCACTCCGTGAGGAGATCCACCTATGACCTCGGGTCCTCAGACCAAACAGCCCAAGAACATCTCACCAGTTTCAAATCGGGTAAGCGGTCTTTTCACTGTCTTCTCCAGCCTCTCTCACTACCCTTCAGTCTCTCTCTGTTTCCAATTCCAGTTCTTTTTCCTCTCTAGTAGAGACAACGGAGACATATTTTATCCATGGACCCAAAACTCCAGCTCCGGTCACAGACTCGGGAAGACAGTCGTCCCTTAGTGTTTAATCACTGCAGGGACGCCTGCCTGATTATTCACCTACATTTCATTGGTGTCTGATCACCGCGGGGATGCCTGCCTTGGTCATTCACCCACGTTCCCTTGGTGGCAAGTCAATTGTGGGGTCGCCTGCTTTGGCTGCTCAGCCACATTGCAGCCCAGGGCTGCTCACCACCCCCCTTCTCCGTGTCTCTACCCTCTTTTCTCTGGGCTTGCCTCCTTCACTATGGGCAACCTTCCACCCTCCATTGCCCCTTCTTCTCCCTTAGCCTGTGTTCTCAAGAACTTAAAACCTCTTCAGCTCACACCTGACCTAAAACCTAAACACCTTATTTTCTTCTGCAATACTGTTTGACCCCAATACAAACCCGACAATGGTTCCAAATAGCCAGAAAACGGCACTTTCAATTTCTCCATTTTACAAGATCTAGATAATTCTCGTCATAAAATGGGCAAATAGTCTGAGGTGCCTGACGTCCAGCCATTCTTTTGCATATTGGTCCCTTCCTAATCTCTGCTCCCAATGTGACTTGTCCCAAATCTTCTGTCTCTCCTTCAGTCTCCACCCCAAGCTCTGAGTCCTGTGAATCCTCCTTTTCTATGGATCCATCTAACCTCTCCCCTCCTCCCCAGGCTGCTCCTCGCCAAGCCGAGCCAGGTCCCAATTCTTCCTCAGCCTCTGCTCCCCCACCCTGTAATCCTTCTATCACCTCCCCTCCTCACACCCGGTCCAGCTTACAGTTTCGTTCCGCAACTAGCCCTCCCCCACCTACCCAACAATTTCCTCAGGGTTAATGCTCCTTTTTCTTTATCCGACATCTCCCAAATCAATTAGCGTTTAGGCTTTTTTACATCAAATATGAAAACACAGCCCAGTCCATGGCTCATTTAGCAGCAACCCTTAGACACGTTACAGCCCTAGACCCTGAAAGGTCAGAAGGCTGTCTTATTCTCAATATGCATTTTATTACCCAATCCACTGCCGACATTACATAAAGCTCCAAAAATTAGAATTCGGCACTCAAACCCCACAAAAGGAATTAATCAACCTCACCTTCAAGGTGTACAGTAATAGAAAGGAGGCAGCCAGACAGCAACACATTTCTGAGTTACAATTACTTGCCTCTGCTGTAAGACAAAACCCAGCCACACCTCCAGCACACAAGAACATCAGAATGTCTAATTCGCAGTGGTCAAGCATTCCCACAGGACCTCTTCCATCAGGATCTTGCTTCAAGTGCCAGAAATCTGGCCACTGGGCCAAGGAATGCATGCAGCCCGGGATTCTTCCCAAGCCGTGTTCCATCTGTGTGGGACCCCACTGGAAATCAGACTGTCCAACTCGCTTGGCAGCCACTGCCAGAGCCCCTAGAACTCTGGCCCAAGGCTCTCTGACTGACTCCTTCACAGATCTTCTCAGACTGATGCTGCCTGATCGCCTCAGAAGCCTCCTGGACCATCACAGATGCTTTGGGTAACTCTCACAGTGGAGGGTAAGTCTGTCCCCTTCTTAATTAATACAGAGGCTACCCACTCCACATTACCTTCTTTACAAAGGCCTGTTTCCTTTGCCTCCATAACTGTTGTGGGTATTGACGGCCAGGCTTCTAAACCTCTTAAAACTCCCCAACTCTGGTGCCAACTTGGACAACATTGTTTTATGCACTCCTTTTTAGTTATCCCCACCTGCCCAGTTGCCTTATTAGGTCGAGACATTTTAACAAAATTATCTGCTTCCCTGACTTTTCCTAGGCTGTAGCCAGCCACACCTCATTGCCGCCCTTTTCCCCAGTTCAAAGCCTCCTTCACATCCTCCTCTTGTATCCCCCCACCTTAAATCACAAGTATAGGACACCTCTACTCCCTCCTTGGGATCATGCACCCCTTACCATCCCTTAAAACCTAATCACCCTCACCCTGCTCAATGCCAATATCCCATCCCACAGCACGGTTTAAAAGGATTAAAGCCTGTTATCACTCACCTGTTACAGCATGGCCTTTTAAAGCCTATAAACTCTCCTTACAATTCCCCCATTTTACCTATCCAAAAACCAGACAAGCCTTACAGGTTAGTTCAGGATCTGCGCCTTATCAACCAAATTGTCTTGCCTATCCACCCCATGGTGCCAAACCCATACACTCTCCTATCCTCAATACCTCCCTCCACAACCCTTCCATAACCCATTATTCTGTTCTGGATCTCAAACATGCTTTCTTTACTATTCCTTTGCACCCTTCATCCCAGCCTCTGTTCGCTTTCACTTGGACTGATCCTGACATCCATCAGCCTCAGCAACTTACGTGGGCTGTACTGCCGCAAGGCTTCACGGACAGCCCCCATTGCTTCAGTCAAGCCCAAATTTCTTCCTCATCCATTACCTATCTTGGCATAATTCTTCATGAAAAAACACATGCTCTCCCTGCTGATCCTGACTGGCTAATCTCCCAAACCCCAACCACTTCTACAAAACAACAACTGCTTTCCTTCCTAGGCATGGTTAGGTACTTCCGCCTTTGGATACCTAGTTTTACTATCCTGACTAAACCATTATATAAACTCACAAAAGCAAACCTAGCTGACCCATTAATCCTAAATCTTTTCCCCACTCCCCTTTCCATTCCTTAAAAAACAGCCCTAAAAGCTGTTCCCACACTAGCTCTTCCCTAACTCATCCCAATCCTTTTTTCATTATACTCAGCTGAAGTGCAGGGCTGTGCAGTCAGATTTCTTACACAAAAGCTGGGACTGCGCCCTGTAGCTTTTGTGTCCAAACAACTTGACCATACTGTTTTAGGCTAGCCCCCATTATTCCTGATACCACACCTGACTCCCATGACTGTATCTCTCTAATCCACCTGGCATTCACTCCATTTCCCCATATTTCCTTCTTTCCTGTTCCTCACCTTGATCACACTTGGTTTATTGATGGCAGTTCCACCAGGCCTAATTGCCATTCACCAGCAAAGGCAGGCTATACTATAGTAGTATCTTCCACATCTATCCTTGAGGCTACCACCGTGCCCCCCTCCCCTGCCTCTCAGCAAGCCGAACTCATTGCCTTAACTCGAGCCCTCACTCTTGCAAAAGGACTACAGGTCAATATTTATACTGACTCTAAATATGCCTTCCATATCCTGCACCACCATGCTGTTATATAGGCGGAAAAAGCTTCCCTCACTACAAAGGTCCTCTATCATTAATGCCTCTTTAATAAAAACTCTTCTCAAGACCACTTTACTTCCAAAGGAAGCTGGAGTCATTCACTGCAGGGGCCATCAAAAGGCATCAGATCCCATCACTCAGGGCAACGCTTATGCTGATAAGGTAGCTAAAGAAGCAGCTAGAGTTCCAACTTCTGTCCCTCATGGCCAGTTTTTATCCTTCTCATCAGTCACTCCCACCTACTCGCCCACTGAAACTTCCACTTATCAATCTCTTCCCACACAAGGCAAATGGTTCTAGGACCAAGGAAAATATCTCCTTCCAGCCTCACAGTCCCATTCTATTCTGTCATCATTTCATAACCTCTTCCATGTAGGTTACAAACCGCTAGCCCATCTCTTAAAACCTCTCATTTCCTTTCCATTGTAAAAATCTATCCTCAAAAAATCACTTCTCAGTGTTCCATCTGCTATTCTATTTCTCCTCAGGGATTTCTCAGGCCCCCTCCCTTCCCTACACATCAAGCTCGAGAAATTGCCCCTGCCCAGGACTGGCAAATTGAGTTTACTCACATACCCCGAATCAGAAAACTAAAATACCTCTTTGTCTGGGTAAACACTTTCACTGGATAGGTAGAGACCTTTCCCACAGGGTCTGAGAAGACCACCGCAGTCATTTCTTCCCTTCTGTCAGACATAATTCCTCGGTTTGGCCTTCCCACCTCTATACAGTTCAGTAACCGACCAGCCTTTATTAGTCAAATCACCCAAGCAGTTTCTCAGGCTGTTGGTATTCAGTAAAACCTTCAATATCCCTTACCATCCTCAATCTTCAGGAAAGGTAAAACAGACTAATGGTCTTTTAAAAACATACCTCACCAAGCACAGCCTCGAACTTAAAAAGGACTGGACAATACTTTTACCACTTGCCCTTCTCAGAATTCGGGCCTGTCCTTGGGATGTTACAGGGTACAGACCATTTGAGCTCCTGTATGGACACTCCTTTTTATTAGGCCCCAGTCTCATTTCAGACACTAGCCCAACTTGAACTGCACCCCAAAAACTTGGATAGAGCCTAAAAACTTGCCAACCAAGCAAGTAATTATGCTGAACCCCTTTGGGCACTCTCTAATTAGATGTCCTGGATCTTCCCCATTCTTAGTCCTTTAATACCTGTTTTTCTCCTTCTCTTAGTTGGACCTTGTGTCTTCCGTTTAGTTTTTCAGTTAATACAAAACTGCATACAGGCCATCACCAATCATTCTATATGACAAATGCTCCTTCTAACAAGCTTACCACAAAATCTTCCTTCAGCTTAATATCTCCCACTCTAGGTTCCCACACTGCCCCTAATCCTGCTCGAAGCAGCCCTGAGAAACATCACCCATTATCTCTCCATACCACCCCCCAAAATTTTCACTGCCCCAACACTTCAACACTATTTTGTTTTATTTTTCTTATTAATATAAAAAGACAGGAATGCAGGCCTCTGAGCCCAAGCCTCCATGTATACATCCAGATGGCCTGAAGCAACTGAAGAATCACAAAAGAAATGAAAATGTCTGGTTCCTGCCTTAACTGATGACATTACCTTGTGAAATTCCTTCTCCTGGCTCAGAAGCTCCCCCACCAAGTACCTTGTGACCCCTGCCCCTGCCCACCAGAGAACAACCCCCTTTGACTGTAATTTTCCACTACCCACCCAAATCCTATAAAACTGCCCCACCCCTAACTCCGTTTGCTGACTCTCTTTTTGGACTCAGCCTGCCTGCAACCAGGTGATTAAAAAACTTCATTGCTCACACAAAGCCTATTTGGTGGTCTCTTCACACAGACGTGCGTGACAGTAAGAACCAGAATTATGGCTAGGATATGTGAACCCCAAATATCTGAGGCAGTCTCAGTTAATTTAGAAAGTTTATTTTGCCAAGATTGAGGGTGCTCACCTGTGACGCAGCCTCAGGAGGTCTTGATGACATGTGCCCAAGGTGGTCAGAGCACAGTTTGGTTTTATATGTCTTAGGGACACATGAGACAGCAATCAATATATGTAAGATGAACATTGGTTTGGTCTGGAAAGGCGGGACAACTCAAGCAGGGAGGTCTTCCAGGTCACAGATAGATGAGAGACAAACGTTGCATCCTTTTGAGTTTCTGATTAGCCTTTCCAAAGGAGCCAATCAGATACGCATTTATCTCAGTGAGCAGAGGGGTGACTTTGAATAGAATGGGAGGCAGGTTTGCCCTAAGCAGATCCCAACTTGACTTTTCCCTTTAGCTTAGTGATTTTGGGGACCCAAGATTTATTTTCCTTCGCAGATACTAATTCCTCCAGTCTATCCTTATATGAGCCTATGGTAGAAAAATTAGACACTTTTTTTTTTCTTTTCCTCTAGGATTCTGAACTTTATCTTCCATGTCGTAACCTCTCATTCTATTTTCCTTATCCTGTTTCTTTGGCTGCATTCTGAGTCACTTCAGTTCTGTCTTTTGACTCAGCAATCATTTTGTAGATGTTTGAATCTGCTTTTTAACGTGTCTATGGCAGGCAGAGTAATCTCCCCCCAGTGATGTCCACATCCTACCCCTGGAACCTGTGAATACGGCAAAGGGGCACTAAAGTTGCAGGTGGAATTAAGATTGCTTATCAACTGATCTTGATGGAGGGATTATCCTGGTTATTGAGGTGAGCCCAATGTAATCACAAGGGAACTAAAAAGTGGAAGGAGGAGGCAGAAGAGGGAGAACCAGAGAAATGGCAGCCTGAGAAGGACTTACCTGAGAAGGACTTGGCCAACATTGCTGGCTTTGAAGATGGAGGAATGAGACTGAGCCAAGGAATGTAGGTGGGCTCTAGTGCTGTGAAAGACAAGGAAATGGATTCTCCCGCAGACCCTTCAGAAGGAATGCAGACCTGCCAACACTGTGATTTTAGTCCAGCGAGACCCATTTTGGAATGCTGGCCTCCAGAACCCTAAGATAATAAATTTGTATTGCTTAAGACACTAAATTTATGGTAACTTGTTATAGTAGCAGTAGGAAAGTAATACACCATCTATTTAAGTTCTTAATTTTAACAATAATATTTTTATTTTCTAGATTTTTAGATTTTTTTGGTCTTTCAAGATTTCTTGGTCATTTTTAATAGTCTCCTCTTCTTTGTTGATTTTATAATTTAAAAACTATTTTATAGTTGTTTTTGCTTTTAAAATAATTTATTATTGAGACATAATGTTTGTATTTTTATGGGGTACATGTGATATTTTGTTACATGCATAGATTGTAATAATCAAGTCAGGGTATTTGGAGTGTCCCCACTTTCTTTCTTTTTTTCTTTTTTTTTTTGAGATGGATCATTTATCATTTCTTTCTTTCTTTTTTTTTTTTCTGAGATGGAGTTTCACTCTTGTCACCCAGGCTGGAGTGCAGTGGCACAATCTTGGCTCACTGCAACTTCCGCCTCACGGGTTCAAGCGATTCTTCTGCCTCAGCCTCCTGAAGTAGCTGGGATTACTGGCACCCACCACCACACTCAGCTAATTTTTTGTATTTTTAGTTGAGACGGGGTTTCACCATGTTGGCCAGGCTGGTCTTGAACTCCTGACCTCAGGTGATCCACCCACCTCGGCCTCCCAAAGTGCTGGGATTACAGCCTTGAGCTACCACACTCAGCCGAGTATTCATTATTTGTATGTATTGGGAACATTTCAAGTCCTCTCTTCTAGCTCTTATGAAATATAAAATACTTTGTCGATAACTACAGTCACTCCACTCTGATATAGAATATTAGAACTTACTCCTTCTCTCTATTTTTGTACGCATTAACCTATGTCTCTTCATCACCCCACCACCTGCCCTCCCCCGATTCCCAGCCTGTGGGAACTATCATGCTATTCTACCCTCTACCTCCATGAGACTCACTTATTTTTAGCTCCCACATGTACGTGAGAACACGCAGTATCTGTCGTTCTGTACCTGGCTTATTTCACTTAACATAATGACCTCCAGTTCCATCCATGTTGCTGCAAATGACAGGATCTCATTCTTTTTATGGACAAATAGTATTCTGTCATGTATATATTTGGTTTGTTTTTAAACTTTTTTTGAGATCACTCTAAATTCACATACAATTGCAAGAAAGAGAGATCCATGTATCCTAACCCAATTTTCCTCAGTGGTAACATCTTGCAAAGCTGTAATACAATATTACAACCAGAAGATAGACATTAATGCCATCAAGACACAGATCATTTCCATCACTACAAATCTCCTTCATGTTGCTCTGTATACCACCTCCTCCTCTACTTAACACTTGGCAACCACTGTCTGTTATCCATTTCTACAGTTTTGTCATTTCAAGAATCATACATAAATGGAATCATACATTATGTAACATTTTGGAATAGTTGTTTTCAATCAGCATAATTCTTTGAAGATTCATTCAGGCTGTTGCATGTATCAATAGTTCTTTCCTTTTTATTGTAAGTAGTATTGCTTGGTGTGAATTACCACAGTTTGTTGAAAGGCATCTGGATTATCTCCAGATTTGGACTATTATGAATAAAGCCACTATAGGCATTCATATACAAGTTTATGTGTGAAAATAAGTTTTCATTTCCCTGGGAAATGTCCAGAGTGCAACTGCTGAGTTGAGAAACTTAGAAACTTTTCCCCAGAATGACTGTACTATTTTACATTCCACCAGCAATGTATGAGTGATCCAACTTCATAGCATAGTCACCTGCATTTGGTGCTGTCATAATTTTTTGTTTTAGCCATTCTGATATATGTATAGAGCAACTGATACATCATTGTGGTTTTAATTTGCTAATAATGATTTTGAACATCTTTTCATGCACTTATTTGCTGTGTCTTCTCTTGGGTGAAATGTATCTTCATGGCTTTTCTTCATTTTTTTTTTGTTTTTTATTTTTTGAGACTGAGTCTCACTCTGTCCCCCAGGCTGGAGTGCAGTGGCATGATCATGGCTTACTGCAGCCTCCACCTCCTAGGCTGAAGTGATCCTCCTGCCTTGGCCTCCTAAAATGGTGGGACTACAGGCATGAACTACCATGCCCAGCCTTGTTGCTTCCTTTTCTGATTGGATTGTTTGCTTTTTTACTGTTGAGTTTTGAGAGTTCTATATTTGATGTGTAAATGTTTTCTCCCACTCCTAGCTTGTCTTTTCATTCTTTTAGGGTCTTTCAGAGAGCAAAGGTTTTTGTTTGTTTCTTTGTTTGTTTTTTTAATGAAGTCTAATTTATCCATTTTTCCCTTTATGAATCATGTTTTTGGTGTCAAATCTAAGAACTGTTTGCCAAGCCCTAGATTGCAAAGATTTTTGACAGTGTTTATTTATTTATTTATTTATTTGTTTATTTGTTTTTACTGGGAGTTTTATAGTTTTACATCAGACATTTAAACCCAAGATCCTCTTTGAGGTAATTTTTGTATAAGGTGTGAGACTTAGGTCAAGGTTATTTTTTTCTTTTTCTTTTGACTATGGATGTCTAATTGCTGCTCTGACACAATTTGTTGAAAAGACTGTCCCTCCTCCATTAAATTCCCTTTGCACCTTTCCAAAACACCAGGTGAGTATATTTGTGTTGATCTGTTTCTAGATTCTCTGTTCTGTTCCATCAATCTATGTGTTTATCTCTATGCTAATAACATGCAATCTTGAAATTGGGTAGAGTGATCCCTCTCAATTTATTCTTCTTTTTCAAAATTGTTTTAGTTCCCTTTGCTTTCCATATAAATTTTAGAAAAATAATTATGCTGGTATTTTGAGAGGAATTTTGTTAAACCTGCATATCAATCTGGGGGAGAATTGACATCTCTACTATGTTGAGTCTTCCAATCCATGACCATGGCATGCCTTCCCATTTATTTAGATCTTCTGTGAGTTCTTTCATCAGTGTTTTATAGTTTTTAGCATACAAGTCCTGCACATGTTTTGTGAGAGTTACACTTATGTATTTCTTTTTTTTTTAATAAAGCAATTGTATATATTGCTGGTAGGAATGTAAAATGGTTCAGCCAATGTGGGAAACATTTTGGGAGTTCCTCAAACAGTTAAACATGGAATTACCATATAGACCAGCAATTCTACTCCTTGGTATGACTCTATAATTGAAAAAAGGTGCTCAAACAAACATATGTACATAAATGTTTAGAGCAGCACTATTCACAACGATCAAGGGTGAAAATAACCTAAATGTCCATCAGTAGATATAAGGATAAGCAATTTATGGCATACCCATAAAGCAGAATATTATTCAACCATAAAAAGGAATGAAGTACTGATACATGATAAAATGTGGTTGGAGCTTGGAGATATTATGCTAAGTGAGAGACACCATACACAAGGTCACATACTGTATGGTTCCATTTATATTAAATACCCAGGATACCTACATCCATAGAGACAAAAAATAGATTAGTAGTTTCCAGGGTCTGGGGAAAGGAGAAATGGGCAGTAACTGTTTAATGGGTATGTGGTTTCCTTTAGGGGTGATGAAAATATTTGTGGAGTAGGTAGAAGTGGTGGTTGCACAACACTGTGAATTTATTAAATGCAACTGTATTGTTTACTTTAAAATTAATTTTGCTATGTGAATTTCATCTTATAAATAAATATACAATTAAAATGCAATTATAAATGTTATTGCATTTTAAAATTTGGTGTCCATGTATTCATTTCTAGTATATAGGAATACAATTGATTTTCTGTGTTTATATTGTATCCCATGATGCTGCTGAACTTACTTACTGGTTCTAGGGGATATGTTTTGTAGATTCTTTGGGATTTTCTACATAGACAATAATGTCTTCTGAAAATAGGGATGGTTTCATTTATTCCTTTCTGATTTGTGTGCTTTTTATTTTCCTTTCTTACCTTATTGCACTGGCTAGAACTTCCAGCACTATGTTGAATAAGATGGGTAAGAGCAGGCTGGGTGCAGTGCCTCAAGCCTGTAATCCCACTCCTTTGGGAGGCTGAGGCAGCAGGACTGCTTGAGGCCAGAAGATTGAGACCAACGTAGGCAACATAGTGAGACCCATCTCTACAAACATTTTTTAAAAATTAGCCAGGTGTGGTGGTGTGCACCTGTAGTCCCAGCTACTCAGGAGGCTGATGCAAGAGGATTGCTTAAGTCCAGGAGTTTGAGGCTACAGTGAGCTATGATTGTGCCACAGCACTCCAGACTGGGTGACAGAGTGTCTCGAAAAGAGAAAAAAAAAATACTGGTGAGAGCAAACATCCTTGTCTAGTTCTCAATTTTAGGTAGAAATCATTCAGTCTTTTATTATTATGTATTAATACAATGTTAGATCTAGGTAATTTATAGATGCTCTTAATCAAGTTGTTGAAATTCCCCTCTATTCCTATTTTTCTGAGAATTTTTATCATGCATGGGTGTTGAATTATGCCAGATGCTTTTTCTGCACCAGTTTATATGATCATATAACCTTTCTTCTTTAGCCTGTTAAAAAAAGTGGCATATTCTGATTGATTTTCAAGTATTGAACCAGCATTGCATCTCTGGAGTAAACCCCACTTGGTTATGATGTATAATTGTTTTTATGTACTCCTGAATTCTGTTTGCTTATATATTGATAACGATTTTTGCATCTATACAGATATTGATCCGTTGGCTTATTTTTGTTTACTTGTGTTTATATTGTCTCTGATTTTGGTATCAGAACAATGCAAGTTTCATTAAATGAATTGGTAGGGGTTACCATATACCCTTCCCTGTCTCTGCTAATTTTCTTTGCTCTACAATTTACTTTATCTGATATTAATATAGCCACTTGTTTTTTCCTTTGGTTAATGTTTGCATTGTATATCTTTTTCCATCATTTTTACTTCCAAATTTCCTATATTGTTATAGTTGAAGTAAGTTTCTTGTGGACAGCATAAATTTGGGTAATGATTTTTAGTCCACTCTGCCAATGTCTGTCTTTTACCTTGTGTATTTAAACCATTCATATTTAATGTAATCATTAATATATTAGGGTTTAAGCCTGCCATTTCATGTTTTATGTTCTGTTTGTTCTGTTTTTAATTTCTCTCTTTTGTTATCCCTGCCTTCCTGTGGGTTACTTGAACATTGTTTTGGAATTCAATTTTGATTTATTTGTTGTGTTTTTGAGTATATCTGTTTGTATACTTTTTTAGTGGTTGTTCTAGGTACTATATATACATAATTTTTCAGTCTACTGGTATCATTGTTTTGCCAGTTCAAATAAAATGCAGAAAACTTATTTCCCTTAGCTCTCCCCATTTATAATCATTTAAAATATTACCTCTACATATATTTAGAACCATTAGTGTTATAATTTCTGCTTCAACAAACATATTTAAAGAAACTCAAGAGAAGTAAAGTCTATTGTATTTACCCATATTTTTGCTCACAGTGATCATTTTTTCCTTTCTGATGTTCCAGTGTTCCTATATTTATTATTTTCTCTCTGTTTAGAGAACTGCCTTCAGCCATTCTTTTTAGGGAAAGTTTCTGGCAACAAATTTTATTAGTTTTCCCTCATCTGAGAATGTCTTGATTTCTCCTTCATTCTCAAAGGCTATTTTCACTGGATTCTGAGTTGATGGTTCTTTTCTTTCAGCACTTGAAAAATGTGCCATTTCCTTTGGACTACCATGGTTTGTGATGAGAAATCTGGTGTCATTCGAATAGCTTTTTCCCTATAGATAAGGTGTCATTTCTTGCTGTTCTTAAGAATTTTTCTGTCTTTAGTTTTCAGAAGTTTAACTATGATGTGAATTGGTGTGAATTTCTTTATGTTAGGGGTTCACTTCACTTCTGGAATCTGCAGGTTTATGTCTTTTGCCAAATTTGAGAGACATTTTAGTCATTATTTATTTGGGTACTTTCTCAGCTTGCTCTTTCTCGTCTGCTGAGGCTCCCATGACACAAGCATTAGATCTTCTACTATAGTCCCACAAGTCCCTGAGGCTCTCATAGTTTTATTTTCCCTCAAGTATATTTTATGTCTATTGTTCAAATTGGATAATTTCTGTTGTTGTATCTTTCCAGTTCCCTGATTCTTCCCTCTGCCCCCTCCATTTTGTTGTTGAGCCCATCTGTTGAGTCTGTAGTTTCGGTTATTATATTTTTTTAGTTCTAAAATTTCCATTTGGTTCTTCTTTATGTCTTCTATTTCTTTGCCAAGACTTTCTATATTTTCATTTGTTTCAAGCATGTTCCTCATTGCTCACTAAAATATTTTTATGATGGCTGCTTTAAAATCTTTGTCAGATAATTCTAATGTTATCTTAGTTTTGGCATCTATGGATTGTCTTTTTCCATTTAATTTGAGATCTTTCTGGTTCTTGGAATGAGCGATTTTTCAATCGAAACCTGGGCATTTTGGAGATTGTTATGAGATTCTACATCTTATTTAAATTTACTATTTTAGCTGGCTTACTCTGAAACCACTTCAGCAAGAGAAAGTGAGGGGGCACTTCTTCAATACTGCCAGGTGGGGGTAGAAGTTCAGGTTTCCCACTCAGTTTCTGTTGTCACGGGGTGGGTGGAATGCACCTTGTTACTGAGGAGTAACAGTAGGGGTGGGAGGGCTGGGAGTTTCAATTGCCCATTAGTTCTCTAATGATACCTTCTTGGCTGGGAGTGGGAATGCTTTGTTACTGCTTCCCATGTGACCTCAACCAACACCACAAAAAGAGTGGCTTAGTTACCACTGAGAGGTAGTGAAAGTCCGGACTCTTGGACTTTGATCCCAACCCAGCAGGAAGGGCCAGGGGCACTATTACTGCCAGATGGGGGTGTAAGTCCAGGCTCCCCACATGGTTTCCACCAACACCTTGAGGGAGGGAGTCTTGTTATTGCCAGAAGGCTCCCTACTTAGCTTTTTCTGACCCTACCTGGTGGTGGTGAGGTTAGGGTTCCTCATTACAGCCTGGCAAGTGTAGAAGTCTAGGCTCTCCTCTTGACCTTTGCTGGCATGAGTGGAGACTGGTATCCACAATTTTTTCTGTGGTATAACTGGAATAGACTGATTATTCTCTAAAATCTTTGTCATACTAGGCTGTCCTTTTACCGGTTCTTTGACGAGAGCAGGCTTTTCTTTTAGGGTGTGCATGTGTGTGTGTCTGTGCTCATTGGTGCTTTCAAGTTGCTGATTTCTTAAGCTGCAAGTACGAGATGTATGAAGCAAAAGAAAACTGAGAATTCAGCATCATGTTATGCCTTGGGTCCTGAGATCCCTGAAGTCTGTCCTCTCTCCACCTTTCAGAGTCTTCTTCTCTTTGTTTTATATATGATGTTCAAGGATTTTAGTTGCTCTTAACTAGAGGAATAGGGAAAATCACACCTATTCCATCTTCACAGAAGCCGGTCTCCACACATACTTATTTCATATTGTTTTAAATAATTTCAATATCTTTTTTTTTGAGTCGGAGTCTCACTCTGTCGCCCAGGCTGGAATGCAGTGGCACAAACTCGGCTCACTGCAAGGTCCGCCTCCCAGGTTCACGCCATTGTCCTGCCTCAGCCTCCCAAGTAGCTGGGACTACAGGCACCCACCATCATGCCCGGCTAATTTTTTTTTGTATTTTTTTAGTAGAGATGGGGTTTCACTGTGTTAGCCAGCATGGTCTTGATCTCCTGACCTCATGATCCGCCCGCCTCAGCCTCCCAAAGTGCTGGGATTACAGGCATGAGCCACTGCGCCCAGCCGATAGTTTCAATATCTTAAAACCTTGGGGATCTAAATGTGTTTTTTCTTAACAAATCAGTTTTTCTGCTCTCATTCATGATGTATCATTTTCCTTATTATCTTTTACATTTTTAAGGGAAGTCCTGAGAACCTAAATTTAAGCTTTCTCCAGAGAGGATTTGCTTTTGCTTCTGCTTCTGCCGGGAGCCACTGGGGCTACCAACTGGGGACCATTTTAGTTCTCTTTAAGGGTCCTGGCTTCATACAGAGTTCTCAGGTTCAGTTTTCCTGTCCTGCAGCAAGGGTGCTCCAGCGTTAGTAGTCCAATTCTAGAGCTATTACTGGCGTTTGTACCCAAGAACATCAGGATCATTTGTTTACCAGTACTCTTTGTCTTTTCAGCTCACAGTTCATCTTTCTTCTTTTTGTGGAGGAGGAATTGGTACACCTTGAAGATTTTCCTTATTTTCTTGCAAGTCCAGAGGTGGTTTTCAAAAACTATTTGTTATAGTTTATACACGATCTGTCAGTATTGTTGTTACAGGGCCAAAATCACTGGTAGAAAGGGAAACCTCTTACATATAACATTTGCATTTTAAATATTACCTTGAAAACAATAAAAAAAAACCCCAGTATTTCTCATGATTATCAGACTTTTCTTTCTTCATTTTTTTTTTTTAGACAGGGTCTCGCTCTGTTGCCCAGGCTGGAGTCCAGTGGCACAATCATAGCTTGCTGCAGCCTAGAACTCCTAGGCTCAAGTGATCCTCCCACCTCAGCTTCCTGAGTAGCTGGGACTACAAGTACGTGCCACTATACCTAATTGTTTAACTTTTTTGTAGAGACGAGTTTTTGCTGTGTTGCCCAGGCTGGTCTTGAGCTCCTATCCTCAAGTGATCCTCTCACCTCTGCCTCCCAAAGAGTGCTGGATTACAGGTGTAAGCCACCGTGCCCAGCCCCAGATTTTTCTTAAAAGGCAGACATGAAGGTTTTTATTGTTAGCATTTTGAATTCTCTAACCAAAGTTGTCATTTTATGTGAGAGATTATTAGAATAATATTCAATTCTTAGTATCTACAGCAAAACTGAGCCTTGCTCACTATACTACTATAAGCCTTATAAGTGGGTTCTTGCTCACTGACAAACTTGGTTTTCTTGGGAGGAATTAAGAACAAGGAGAAAACTAGAATATGGGAGTGGATATATGGGAAATAGTGAGGTGTGACAGCTATGCAAAATGGTCTAACATGTAGTCTATGACAGCCTCACTACAGAATTGCAGCTGTAGCCTGAAAATTCCTTTTACATTTTTCACAAGAGAACACATTTTTATTTTATACTCCTGCAACTAGATCAGCCGCATTCCAGTTCAGAAGGCACAGCTCACTGCATTCCACGGAGACATTAAGAGAATTTTTGATAACTAATATGCATGACTCTTGTTTCCTTCATTTATTCAGTAAATAAATTTAAGGTCACCATTTCTTGAAAAGCCAAGTGCCTCTGCTTCCCCACATTTTTCACTTCATAGTACTGACTCTCCTACTTTAAAATTCAAGGATGGCTGGACAAATTTAATTCTTCAATAAAATAAGAATTGCTAATACTTACCATATGCCACTTTCTATCCTAAGCTGCTTATATATATATATTATCCTCATTTAATCCTCAAAATAATCCTAAGATGTAGATGTTTTGATTATCCTCACTTTATATGTGAGGAAACTGAGACACAGAGAATAAACTAACCCAAAGTCTCACAGTGAGAAATGGTGGCACAGACAATTGATCCTTGGCTATTTGGCTCCAGAGTCTGTACAATACTACTCTACTACAGATGCTGCATGGCCAAGACCAGACCCAGCATGTGTGATGATTTAACAACATAATGAAATGAAGTACTTTAGTAGAGACAACAGGTTAAACCACAAATACGTTTATTCCTCTAAAAACAGTATACCATCTTTCCAATTTTCAAAATGTTATTATCAATTGTCTGCAGATTACTCTCATTAAGCTGATTTTTAAAAATCTCAGACAGAGCAGAGCAATTCACCAGCACCATCATCAAGTGAGCTACAAATCTATCTTTTACCAGAGCAAGGAAACACTTAAGATCAATTCAAGAGAATAGCTTTCAGTGTTCACAGAAGGGGTACTCACATTCATTTGTCACATATTTCAGGCCCTCATACACCCCTTTTAAATTGTCTAACTCCTATCCCAGTTTCTTTTTATAGTCTGAAAACAAGGAATCACCCAAGTAAGATACTCCTTCAGAGCACTGCTGAAAATGGATCAAATACGGAGATCCCCCAGATCCCTGTTCTCAAGTGTTAAAAATATTTTATATTAGCACATAGAATACCCTTAGATATATTCTGTTATGTTCTAAAGAGTTTGTGTTTCCCCCTTTTTGATGATGTCTTCAATTTCTTCTGAGACCTTTCCTGTATAGTCATTTGGTTCTATTGCTTTTAACTTCTCTTGATACTCCAGCGGCAAACCATTTTCTTTTGCACCCATGCAGATAATCTGGAAATGGTTAAAACAAACAAACAAACAAAAAAACTCTTTTAGTTAGGAATATAATTTAATGTACCATACCACAGCTTTATTTGCCTTCTCAAAGTATGAAATACTAGCTTTCAGATAACTCTGGAATAAACAATTATATAACAAATAGAATACTGTCATTCCTCTCACACTGAGCATGAATGTGTATGGAGTTTCCAAAGCCAAATGAAGCATCCTCATGGAATATCAACTTTCTCAATATATGATTTTAAATATTTTAAGACAAACATATCTATATAGAATTTATATGACCTTTTAAGAAAAAAAAATACCATTCTTCAAAAAAAATTTAAAGTTTACAGAGAGCAGTCTTGGTTGCAATGCCAGAGTTTACCCTTGCTCTGAATTGGACATGGGGGAATAAGTGGCAACTGTGTTTAGCGGTACTTTCATAATCTATACCAGGCTAATTTCTCTAGGTTCCATACTAAAAAATTCCAGACGAGGCCTAGGAACCAGATTACCTATTACAGGTGCCATGACCTGATTGGGCCTGACAATAGAGAGCTAAGCTTAGGTTCTAAACAGAATGTTGGGGTCTCTATCCCACATTCTTGTCTTGTGCTTGCAAGGGTGATTTCCCTGATTCTGAAAGGCAGTGTGACGTTTCTTTCTCCGCCTAGGGATGAAACACATTTCAGCAGTAGAAAGTATGTTTTTTTCCCTTATAAAAATGAATCTTGGTATTCACAAAATACTCTGCTATGGGGAGAAAAACATTATAAAAGCATATATATATATATATACACACACACATACACATATATATATACATATACGTATATATATAGAAAGAGGAAGAGAGAGCAAGAGAGAGAGACTAAATCTATTAAAATACACTCATAAATATTCTTTTCTACTTTAATACATGTCTACATCATAAAAATGAAGCAAAAATTTATTGCCAGGCAAAAGAGAGAAAGGAAGAAAGAAAGAAAATACATGTCTAGAATTCTGACTCACATACATTTCTAAAAATTTTTTTAAATAAATAGTTTTAAAAACATAATTCTATTATTACACATAATATTTTTGAATCTGTACATTAGGTAAATATCATTTTTATATTTAAAAACATTTTTATTAAATGTTTACATGGAATTTAAAACATACAAAACCTTTTATTTCTTTTTTAGAAATTTTTTTGAGAGCGTCTCACTATCACCCAGGCTGGAGTGCAGTGGCCTGATCTCAGCTCACTGCAACCTCCACCTCCCGGGTTCAAGCAATTCTTATGCCTCAGCATTCCAAGTAGCTGGGATAACAGGCGCTTGCCACCACGGCCTGCTAGTTTTGTATTTTTAGTAGAGATGAGGTTTCACCATGTTGGCTAGGCTGGTCTCAAACTCCTAACCTCAGGTGATCTGCCTGCCCCAGCCTCCCAAAGTGCTGGCATTACAGGCGTGAGCCACCACGTCGGGCCTAAAGTCTTTTAAAAACAATATATTCTTTGGTTTCTCTCAGTGAAATTTAAAAAGTAATCACCACCAGTCTGTAAATAGCTTACCTTTTTATACTGTGGGGATGGGGGAGCACTTTCATAATTTGTCATCAGATAACTTCGACAGGTTATTTCTCTTCCTTCTTGAGTTGCAACTTTAACTTCTATTACAACATACATTCCACTTTTAACCCCTTCTTGCCTGAAACCAGAACAGCCAAATTTTAACCATATTTGACCTAGCCAATTTAGCTCACCGGGTAAGGTCTTTTTATAATAGTCAAGATGGGGTATAGGATTAAACATTTAACTGCATATGAGCATACTTGCTCCCTATGTATTTGGGGTAGAGAATATATAAATTTACCACATCAAAAGTAAGTTTAGCATTTAGGCTGGGTATGGTGGCTCACACCTGTAATCCCAGCACTTTGGGAGGCCGAGGCGGGTGGATCACTTGCGGTCAGGAGTTCAAGACCAGCCTGGCCAACATGGTGAAACGCCATCTCCACTAAAATACAAAAATTAGCCGGGCGTGGTGGTGGGCACCTATAGTCCCAGCTACTCGATAGGCTGAGGCTGGAGAATCACTTGAACCCGGGAGGTGGAGGTTGCAGTGAGCCGAGATTGCACTGTGGCAATCCAGGCTGGGAGACAGCAAGACTCCATCTCAAAAAGAAAAAAAAAAGGCCGGGTGCAGTGGCTCACACCTGTAATCCCAGCACTTTGGAAGGCCGAGGCGGGCAGATCACCTGAGGTCAGGAGTTCGAGGCCAGCCTGACCGACATGGAGAAACCCTGTCTCTACTAAAAAACAGCACAAAAAAAATTAGCCTGACATGGTGGCGCATGCATGGCTGTAATCCCAGCTACTTGGGAGGCTGAGGCGGGAGAATCACTTGAACCCGGGAGGTGGAGGTTGGGGTGAGCCGAGATCATGCCATTGCACTCCAGCCCGGGCAACAATAGCGAAACTCCATTACAAAAAAAAAAAAGTAAGCTTAGCTTAGCATTTCAATTAGAAGGCCTGAGACATAATATTACTTGTTATACTCCTAACATAACTCTCCATATTTATCTTGTCTTAAAAGAGGCTTCAATGTAGTTTTTTTTTTTTTTTTTTCAACTTTATACCACGGAAACATTGTTCTTTGGGCTACAAAAATGGATGGTGTTCTGACAGCAAGAGAATATCAACCTAGAACAAAGGTAGAGAGGATGGCTCATTCTCCTTCACAAATGAGGCAAAGTATTGAGCATGTCAGATAACCCTCTCTTCTCAAGGCCTACTCTTTCTGCAACTTTTCTTTGTATGAAATGCTCTGCCACACAACTCTGAGAGCTCTAGTTATAAAAAGTATCAAAGCATTTCTAACATGTTGTCAAATGCTTTTACAAAGTATTACTTATTTACTGATTCACCTGCCATCTTAAATAATTGTTCTTTAAAAACTGAATTCAAGTACTTTCAAAATCAACAAAAATATGTAACAATTACAGAAATCTTCATGCCTTTTCACAGTATGAAACTACAAAGAAAAATTACGAAAGACAATAGAATGAAAAATAAGGGCTTCCATCTTTTAAATAAGAGATTACAAACATCCCCCCAAATCTTTATCAGAAAATATAGCCTTTCTAGACCTTTTAGCAAACTCACATTATCATGCCTTTTATGTTGACTCTAAAAGTATAATGAATATGGCTGTAGTATGTGGTTTTGAAAAACTAACACTAACACAGATACACATCCTCACATACAATCTGCTTTCTGAATTAGTTACTGTTTAACTTATAATTAGAAGCCACCTACTCATCCAGAGAATTTAAATTGCTTTTGTTCATTTTCCATACTACTCCCCATACTTCATCGCCAGGACTCTGAAAAATGGTGGCTATCCCTCCATGCCAAGTTTGACTTGTTTTGCCTTGGGAATTGCCAAAGTCAAGCTTAAAATCCTACAAAGGAAATCAAAGTGATATGATCAATATCCACTTGAATCCAAATTTCCCTCATCAAAATAAAAAGGATTTACCTTGAACTCCATGCAATTAAAACATTCAATAAACTGAGTTCCTTCTATGCGTAAGCAGCTGTGGAAAATATAAAGTTAGACAAGGACCCAGATCCCAAGGATTATGTTTTTTAAATATTTTTCTTTAAAAATGAAACATACACTGAATATGTATAGACATCTTAATAAAAACAAAAAGTTTAAGGAAAAAAAAAATCCCATAACCCCAATGCCTTAACACAACTGTTTTCATTTTTGCAAATTACTTCCCAGTCTTCTTACATACACATAAACTTTTACTTAGAGACAAGCTGGTTGATGGCTACATGTGGGTTATAATATTCTCTCTCCTTTTATGTCTGTAGAGTATCCTACCAACATATATCACCAAATTTGCCCTGAGGGACCTGGCATTTGAAGATGAATGATTTGTGTACTTATGAACACCAATACTCATGAATTATACTAATTTATCTACAATAATCATAAGAGCAGCTAACACTAACTGCAAATGGGAAGGCCATTTAAGCAGGGGATGAGCATGCCCAAAGGCATGGATGAAAGGGTGTGTTTTGGGGGCCAGGTGCAGGGGCTTACGTCTGTAATCCCAACATTCTGGGAGGCCGTGGCGGGTGGATCATTTTGTATACAGTGCTATTGGCTAATATATAATATAATTATGGACCTTTCCCTTTTATTTTGCTAACAACTTTCTTATACCTATTTTACAGCAATAAACACTGTGGGTTAGAAAGATTAAGCAACCTTCCTAAGGTCTTGGAACTAATAAGTAATGAAATTAGTTTTCTAGTTTAACTTCTTTCCTCACAGAGGTGGGCAATCAGGGGATAGAGTCCTGGGGAAGATTAAAAATCCTTACATGAAAAAACAAACTAAAAAATAAACAAAAACAAAACAAATAAAAAACAGAATCCTTATGTGGCTTATTTGGTCTAGGGAGATTTCTTTCCATCTTTCCAGAGCTTAGTTTCCTTATAGATAAATTTAAAAGGTTGAACTAAATGATAATTCTAGGATCCTTTTCAGGTTTATATTTTATCCCTGTCACTTATATTTTCTCGAAAAACTTGTCAGACATCTCAGGAATTGGGTTGGTTGGAGTGACCAGTACCTTTATTCAGCATAAGAGATGTTCTTCTGGGACCACATGTCTCTGGCAAGACAACAGGAGATCTGATAAAAGTTACAATTCACACTAACTGGTTGTGTATTGCTAAATCCAATAAACTATTTTCATTCCTCATCTTGTTCCACTTCTCAGCGGAACATAGGTAACCACCTTCTGATCTGCCTCCTTCCTGATTTTCAGGCTGTTCCCTGATCTCAATCCCCTTTGCCAACTCCTCCTCCATTACCTGATTTTTAAATGTTGGAGTTGCTCAAGGCTCAGTCTAGGCCATGGGTGTCCAACCCTTTGGACGCAAGAACTTTTTTGCTTACCTGTGGTGGTGGACATCATGAAAATTATGCATGGGCCTTTTTTTTTTTTTTTTTTTTAGCTCATCAGCTATCATTAGTTTTAGTGTATTTTATGTGTGGCCCAAGACAATTTTTCTTCTTCCAGTGTGGCCCAAGGAAGCCAAAAGGTTGGACACCCATGGTCTAGGCCATTTTCTCTATTCATTCGGCAATTTGCCCAAGACATTCTCATCCCCTCCAATGGCTTCAAATATTCTGATCATCTTTAAACCCAGACTAGATCTCTCTTCTGAGCTTCAGAAGTGCTTAGAACAGGGCCTAGCACACAGTAAGTACTTAATAAATGTTTGCTAATATTATTCTGTTCACTTGACTGTTTAGCAAGCATTTCAAATTCAAAATGTTCAAACTGAACTTAAAATTGTCTCCTCCCAAACTGGATTTTCCTCTTTTCTCTGCAAACATCACCTGCATCTACCTGGTGCTAAAAACCTGAGTCATCTTTGATATTCTCTTCACACTCAATCACTATGCTTTAACAATGTTATCTCCATATTAGTTCTCAAATCCACCCACCCTGCCCTGCCACCACCCTAGTTCAAGATGCCATTCATTATCTTTGGCATAAATTGCTGCGAAAACTTCTTGAACTCTCCACATCCACTCTTCCCTCCTTCAAATCTATTTTCCATGTGACCAGAATGGGCTTTTGGAGATAGAAATCTGATCTTTCATGTGCTTTAGTTCGGCAGTGTGTCTTATTTGGCTTCTGTGGTCCTGGAAGATGTGGCCCTTCCACATATCTCCAGTCTTCATGCCACATTCTTCTTACTAAACTCCAGCCACACTGACTGAAAGATCCAGCTTCCTCTTTCTTCAGGTCCTTTGCAGAAGATGCTGTTCCCTGTTTTGTGTGTTCCCCACCTCTGCAATCATTCAGGTCTCAACTTAAAAGTCACATTTCCAGGCAGGGCTTTCCTGAGCATCCTGGTTAGGTCAGGTACCCTGGTCACACACCCCATTGCACTTTGCATGCCTCCTTTTTAAGATGGACCATATACCTGTAACTGAATAATCCCTTGTTTAATATCTCTTCCCCTTGCCCTGACTATAAGCATTTGGACTCCCTTCCTACAGTTGGGAAATTCCCTACTTCACGAGTTTGGGAATAGGGAGTACCAGAGCCGGACTCCCATTTTTGAGGCTTCAAAGGCCAGAAGCTGCTTCTCTCAGTTTTGCTTAAAGTCATGGCATGGGTACGTGGCCAAAACTTAGCCAATCAGGACATTCTGGGGCTTTCAATTAGAAGCTAGTGCCCAAGACAGCAGGGACTCCAGAGTTGCTGACACATTTGGGTTTCAGAAACTGCAGGGATGTACAGAGGCAGGCAGTGTCCAGGGCAGGGGGTGGTGGTGGTGAACAATACAGCATCCACGTTTACCAAGTTCAGCAGTGGCGCCGAAGAGGCTCCGTGGGCTGGTTCTGTTGTGTGATGCCCACTGTATTACAGTTGCTGCGCCTCCCTTTATGCTTGTCCGTTTTTTGTCAGCTTTGTACTCCTGCCTTCCTGGTCATTCTGTGAGCTCTCCAATAGCCTTTCAACACATTCTTTTTTTCTTTTTTTTTTGCTTAAATCAGCCAGTTTCTGTTGCTTGCAACTAAGAACTCTGACGAGGTTAGCAGAGATCATGTTTGTCTCATTCGACGCTGTCAAAAAGGTTTTGTACATAATCTATTGCACCTCTCTCCTACAGACTGAGAGTTCCTCAAAACAGCCACTTTACTCAATCATGTTTATACCCTTAGTGTTAAGTGCCGGCAGAATATGTGCTAAATGAATGAATGGACTGGGCTGAAGAGCAATGATTTACCAACACTGGTTATAGTTCATCCAGCCCCTTAACCTAACTGAACACAGCATTATTACGAATAAGACATGGTCCCAGCTTTCAGGACCTCTCAGATGAGCAGCAAAAGGCAGGTAAATGGATTTTCACAATGCCAGGTGAGAAGTGCTGTAACAAAGGTATGTGCAGAACAGAAGGCAACCAATTCCCAGACTCGGGTCAGAGAAGACTCCCCAGAAGTACCAACTGTATGCAATCTGTTAAGTTAGTGGACGAGAGGCCAAATCGGTGCAGACCGAGCAGCCGGTGCAAAGGCCAGGAGGCGGAAAACTCCAGGCAGCCCGAGAGGGCACCGTGGCCGGGGCAGCGCCGGGCAGTGGGCGCAGCGGAGGAGGTGGACCCGCTCAGGAGGCGGAAGCCGCGTCCTAGTACCCTCATCAGGAAGAACTGCATTCCTGGCCCGATCGGCCACCTGTGCCCCCGAGGAAAAGCCTTCTGGGCATCCAGGCCCCGGCGTGGGTAGCGCGGGCGGGGCCACTCACCTGCAGGCGGGCCACACAGAAGAACGCCGCGGAGGGGTTTCGGAGGTGGATCCTCTCTGTCAGCAGGTTGCTGCCGTAGGCAAAGTACAGAAAACTCTCCTCATCTGGACCCGTGACGTCCTTGCAGCCCGAGTTCGCCATGTCCCACTACACGCCTGCACGGGTGCCTGGAGCAGAGCTGTAAGGAACGGCCAGAGAGCGCAGCACTGGGGCCCACTACCCCGGCGCAGTGACCGCTGCGCCGCAGCCTCAGGGTTAGGGGACTGGCGGGAAGCGTTGGCCGGTCGAGTCAGGAGCGAGCGCTCTCCTGATTGGCTGCCAGTCCCCACCGACCTGAGTCGCCCCCTTTGATTGGCCATCCCCACGGCCTTCTCTCCGCCTTCCGATGAGACTCAGAAATAGTCTGTTCTGAAGCAACCCGGCGCTGGCTCCTCATTGGACGCGATCTACTGATGTCCCTCCCCTCCTTGTTCAAGGCTTCCTTTGATTGCGGGGTGGACAGGCACTCCTCACAGGCCGGTCGGGTCCGATGGGCACTGGCTGAAGGTCGCGGCGCGTGCCTGGTTTCTCCGCTCTGGGCTGCGCGTGTGTGGTTCTTTGGTACTTTCTGTGCCTTAGGAAGTTCTGGTCAGATCGGAGGCGAAACAGCGGCCCTGGCCACTCCATCAACGGCTCCCTCATCCGCTCGCCCGGTCCTGCCTTCCTGGCCTAGAGGAGTCGGGCAGGACGGGTCCGTTCACCCTTTCTGCTGGTTCCCGCACCCCCAGCCTTAGTCATCAACCTGACCCCTTTCCACAGACCCGTCGCCTCCTGGAGCGGCGCCTCTGAATGCTTGGGACTCCCTTCCCTGTTGCATGGAAGTTACATGCCTGGGCTTAAATCCCGACGCTGCCATTTACTAGCCAAGTAACTTTGGGCACCTCTGGTCTCCGTTTCCTCTTTTTAAAAATTGGGATCATAATATAAGTTAGGGTCACAGTAGAAACCCCTATATTGTGTTTTGGTTCCCCCCTCCCCCCCCCCACACACATCCTAAGTGTATTTTTTGAAACCTATATTGTTAATTTTTGAATGAAAATAAGGGCGTAGGAGCATTGTCTATCCTTGACACCCAGCTATTAATCTCTAAATACCACCCCCCACTAAAAGGTACCAAGCGATCCTTCGAGAAATGACTGATGCCAGGTCGGGAGCTAGGAGTGAATGAGGACAACTTGGAACATCTTGTGTCAGAAAGTCAGGACGCCTCTCAAGACGAACGAGGTCCTTCTAAAAGGACATGGGAGCCAGCCTAAAGTTGCCCACTGGCCAAAATTAGAACAATTTGAGAATCAAAAATAACGATGACTGCAAACTGAAAAATGATTGGAAACTTTAAACATAAAAAAGCCATTCCCCCCAAAGACTAATCCAAATTTTTAAAAAACTAACTTCATTTGCCACACTATTGGTGGTGACTACTACACCAACTCTTTACTCTGCAAAGTGATAATTTAGGAAAACAAACAGGTATTCCGCCTTTCTAGTAGCAGCTGTATTTCGGGGTAACCGAAATACAGCTGATGATGAGCACCAGTTGATGAGGAAACAGTTCTCTTTACAAAAGTATGCCAACTAAGTAATACTAAAAGAATAATGGAATTTTATAATTGATTCATGCCAGGATCATCAATGATATCATTTGGTGAAAAGGTGATAGGGAACAGGATATTCACTTGATGCCAAATTATGCCCTGGGGATTACTGCTGGTTACAATTTTTTTTATTATTATTATTATTTTTTGAGACAGAGTCTCACTCTGTCGCCGAGGCTGAAGTGCAGTGGTGTGATGTTGGCTCACTGCAAGCTCCGCCTCCCAGGTTCACACCATTCTCCTGCCTCAGCCTCCTGAGTAGCTGGGACTACAGGCACCCACCACCATGCCTGGCTAATTTTTTGTATTTTTAGTGGAGACGGGGTTTCACCATGTTGGCCAGGATGGTCTTGATCTCTTGACCTCATGATCCGCCCGCCTCAGCCTCCGAAAGTGCTGGTGTGTCCAGAAGTGGTGGGTTCTTGGTTTCACTGACTTCAAGAATGAAGCTGTGGACCCTCGCGGTGAGTGTTACAGTTCTTAAAGATGGTGTGTCCGGAGTTTGTTCCTTCAGATGTTCAGATGTGTCTGGAGTTTCTTCCTTCTGGTGCGTTAGTGGTCTCGCCGACTTCAGGAGTGAAGCTGCAGACCCTTGCGGTGAGTGTTACAGCTCTTAAAGACGGTGCATCTGGAGTTGTTCATTCTTCTGGTGGGTTCGTGGTCTCACTGACTTCAGGAGTGAAGCTGCAGACCTTCACAGTGAATGTTACAGTTCTTAAAGGTGGCATGTCCATAGTTGTTCATTCCTCCCATCTGGAGTTGTTCGTTCCTCCCGTCCAGAATTGCTGGTTCCTCCTGTCCGGAGTTGTTCCTTCCCATGGGTTCATGGTCTCGCTGGCTTCAGGAGTGAAGCTGCAGACCTTTGTGGTGAGTGTTACAGCTCATAAAGGTGGCGCAGACCCAAAGAGTGAGCAGCAGCAAGATTTATTGCGAAGAGCAAAAGAACAAAACTTCCACAGCCTGGAAGGGGACCCAAGTGGGTTGCCCCTGCTGGCTTGGGTGGCCTGCTTTTATTCCCTTATTTGGCCCCACCCACATCCTGCTGGTTGGTCCATTTTACAGAGAGCTGATTAGTCTGTTTTGACAGAGCCCTGATTGGTGTGTTTACAAACCTTTAGCTAGACACGGAGCACTGATTGGTGCATTTACAATCCTTTAGCTAGACAGAAAAGTTCTCCAAGTCCCCTACCTGATTAGCTAGACACAGAGCCCTGATTGGTGCATTTACAAACCTTTAGCTAGACACAGAGTGCTGATTGGTGCGTTTACAATCCTTTAGCTAGACAGAAAAGTTCTCCAAGTCTCCACCCGACCCAGAAGCCCAACTGGCTTCACCTCTCGCTGGGATTACAGGCGTGAGCCACCGTGCCTGGCCTACTGCTTGTTACATTTTTACAACACAGGGAAATCTTTCCCCTCCTACCTTAACCGAGAACAATCTTATCACCATAAAAGTGGCCCAGCCTGACATTAAATGTCTCCCAATTTGAGGCAATATGAAGCTCTAGCATCATCTATGAAGTATTCTTTCCAAAAAATTTTAACCTCAACATCATCAAGCCTTTAAATCTATCTTCCTGTCTCAGGAAGTGCAAAGATAGAAGAATAAAATAACATCAGGAGAAAACAACCAGAAAAACCCAGAATAAATGGTAGAACACCCTACTGAACACATGGCCCAGTGTCTTCAATAAGTCAGTGTCATTAAAAAGAAAAAAAGCAGGACTGAGGGATGGCTGCTCTAGATTAAAAGAAATTTAAAAAATGTGGCTGGGTGTGGTGGTTCACGCCTGTAATCCCAGCACTTTAGGAGGCTGAGGCAGGCAGATCACAATGTCACGAGATGGAGACCTGCCTGGCCAACATGGTGAAACCCCATCTCTACTAAAAATACAAAAATTAGCTGGGCGTGGTGGCATGCCTGTAGTCCCAGCTACTCGGGAGGCTGAGGCAGAAGAATTGCTTGAACCTGGGAGGCGGAATTTGCAGTGAGCCAAGATCACGCCATTGTACTCCAGCCTGGCAACAGAGCAAGACTCCATCTCAAAAACAAACAAACAAACAAACAATAACCAAATGTATGGCTTGTCCTCTGTTGATTCTGGTTTAATAAGCCAGATATAAAAGATATTTCGGGGACAACTGAAGAAATTTGAGTTTTCACTGGGGCATTAGGTGATATTAGGCAATTGTTATTAGGTGTGATAATGGTATTGTGCTTTGGTAGAAAAATGTCTCTATTTTTAGACATGTATACTGGCATATATAGGGTTAAAATATTTGATACCTATATTTTAAGATAATTCAGAACAAAAAAATACAGAAAGTGTTAAATGTTAAATGTGATATACATCGATGTTCATTATATTTTTTAATCTATATATGTTTGAATATTTTCATGTTAAAAAAAGAACAAGGAAAAAGGTGATATATGGAAAGTCCTTGCCATGTAGTGAGCACTCAATAAGCAATAGCATTATTATTATTATACAATCTACAAATAGGAAGATTATTGTGGGATCTTCCGAGCAGCCCGCAATGCAATGGGGCTCTTTCCCTGTTCACGGGTGGATCGGCAGGTCGAGAAATAATAGACACACACAAGATAGTGAAAGCTGGGTCCGGGGGGTCACCATCTTCTGGTCCTGCGGTGCAGCCAATGCACTGGATATACCAGCATTTATTATTAAATTTAGTGAGGTCGGGTGTGGGTTAGTGAGGGATTTAGGGTCGTTTGATTATGAGGTGAGATGGTCACATGGGGATGAAGTAATTCTTTAACATAACATCACATAACATAAGAAGTACAGTATACAGAGATAAGAATTTACATCAGTCATTTCTAACAGAGCCTTAAAACAGAAACACAGTCTTTCTATAACCTATGATTAGCAAGATATTAATCAGCAGTAACTGTTGCAGCAAAAGCTGGTTACAAACAATCTATAGAAACAGGACGTGAAGCTAGACAACTGGTTAGACCAGAAATTCTCAGAAGGGAGTATGTCGTAACCCTAAAGAGGCCTAGAAAAGCCGTGGCAAGATGAGGGCATTTATAGCCCTATCTTATCCATATGAACAGGTGCCCCTCATGCATCTGCTTATAGGCTGTCCACAAGCGTTGCATTCCATTCCCAGAGCTATGAACATCTGCTTTTCTGGGATAGGAATCTTGGTGATGTGAAACCTCCCTGACTGCATGTCTGTTCATAGGCTCTCTGCAGGGGGAAGCACATCACGCGCTGTTGGCTCATTCTGGCAGCCCAACCTGGCATTGTCTTTACACAGTCCTGCATGCAACTTTGTTCTTACAATAACCAGGAGCATTTCATCTTTTATTCTGTAGCAGTAGTTTCAGGGGGTCTCCCTACAGAAGATAATACCTCCTCCTACCCCTCAAACATCTAGGCAGAACTTGAAATACATACTTGGTCATTTCAAGGAGAAAGTTGCTTTTCTTGGCAAATCATATTCTATTGCACCATAAATTCTCAAGGGTCCTATTTCAGAGCACTGCAATTTAAAATGTCTTGCTTTTCAACTGCTCTTAAGAATCTAAAACGTGCTTATTATTTAATTATTGTTACAGATATTTAATTTCTCTTCCTATACTTCTTGCTAATTACTTAATTTCATGACAATTGATTTTTCTCAAGACTATTTTGCAAAAATATTCATAAGTTTAGCATTGATATTACCTCAACACCAAAAATCTTTCCTTACTCCAAGCACTTATTTATTTAGCTTCCCCACATAGATGGCAGTGTACTGACCCAGGTTGGCCAGCAAGGGGCAGTAGGTAACAAAGTTAGTTGTGTTTTTGTGTTTGTTTTTTCAAATTTAACCAAAGCCAGGTTAATATTAGTTAACATTCATTGAGCACTTCTTAAATGCCAGGCACTGGCCTAAATTCTTAAATGTATTAGCTCATTTAATCCTGAAAATAGTCATATATGGAAAGTACTGATATTATTCTCCTTTTACAGTGAGGAAACAGGCATAGTAGGTCAACTAACTTGCCCCAGGCTGTAGTTAGCAATGACTGAAGCAGAGATTCAGCCATGCAGTCTGACTCTAAGTCACTACTAGGTGCTGCTTCTCAAATTTCTAACAATTGTAAAACCTTGGTGCTCTAGATATATCTGGTTATTAATAGCCCACTTTCAAGTACAATCGTTATCTACAAGATTATGAAATAATGATTATAGCCTTCAATCACTTGATAATAAAGACAATGAGATCAGATTTCTTCTTAATGTCACCTTTTATTTTTATTTTTTGAAGCAAGGCCTTGCTCTGTCTCCCAGGCTGGAGTGGTGCAATCATGGCTCACTGCAGCGTCGATCTTGCAGGCTCAAGTGATCTTCCCACTTCAGTTTCTTGAACAGCTGAACAGCTGGGACTACAGGTGCAACACACCTGGCTAATTTTTGTGTTTTTTGTAGAGATGGGATTTCGCCATGTTGCCCATGGCTGGCCTTGATCTCCTGGGCTCAAGCGATCCCCTCACCTCAGCTTCCCAAAGTGCTGAGATTACAGACTTGAGCCATTGTGCTGGGCCCTAAATGCCATCTTTTAATCCAGTGGTCTTTAAAGTTTTTTGATTGTGCCATTAAAAATTTTTGAACACACACAATTATATGTTAATATTAATATATGATTATAATAGTATGTAATTATATGTATATTAATATATAAAATACATTCTATAATACCCACAAAATAGAAATTTTAAAATAAAAAAAGCTATTTTATCTGTCATTAATTGTGGTAGTTTCAATCAATCGTTGGCCAATCTCAAGGGAAATACACATATAGGTCAAAGTTAATTATAAGTTATAGTAGATGGAAATTTTTATTGCTAATAGCCCTCCTAGGTGGAGGGCTAAATTCTTATATGTATCATTTTGGCTGACCTTGTCAGATGTTACTAGATCACCATTATTTTTACACCACAATGAATGTGATGAGGAGCTTGTACCAGAAGTATGAGAAATATTGGCTCTGTCCCTTTCTTTTTTCTTTTCTTCTGCTTACAATTTTGACAAGAGTTCCTGTCCAATTCTTTGCAGAAATCTTTTAAATTATGTTCCCATTTTGTGAGAGTTAATTCTCTATAAATCTGTTTAGCTAAGCCCAGATAAATGACAGTAAATACCAAGATAAGGAAAGTGACTGACAGCCAGAGCCACCATCAGCCTCTTCCCCAGGGGAGGCACTCCCATTCCTCCTCAGGACACCTTTTATGTGACAGATGATGACTGCCTGGCTAACTGAGGTTTCTACTGTTTTAGTAAAGCAAAATTCTTATATTAGTGTATATTTACTAAATATAGCAAAGTATAGGAAAGCAAAATTCTTTCTAATATTTTAGATTAAAAATTAAAATAGAATTTGTTTTCACATCTCAGCCGATCAACTTGCTCATCCATTTTCAATAGCATTGTAATCAGTTTTAGCATTTACCATTTTCAGAAGAGCATTTCAAGGAAAGACATTTGTACATCATAGCAAGTCTGAAGAGTTGTATGGTACAAAGGCTGTGTGTCTGCTGAGGAAGGCCAGCTGTCTGTGCAGGCAATGCCATTCAGGGGCAGTAGAACTCTAGACAGAGACTGGGTCTCATGAGTCTGTGTCTTAGCTCTGTGGGCTGAGAAACACAATCTTGTCAGTACTACCAGAGGGGGCAGATTCACACTAAGCAGACTCATAAGAGATGGATGTACACATCAGAATGTCAGTTTGTTGACATGCGATGAGAACTGTAACAGATAAACCATGTATTTGTGTTCACAGATCAATGCATTTTCTTCCACTAGGAAAATAAATCCAAATGAGGCATGAGTTTATTAGCATGATTGAGGTCAGGAGGTCAAGTGTGATTAGAGTGGAAGGAACAAAAGCAGTCGGAGATGACGTAGAGAGATAGGCAGGGGCTGGGTCACGTGGGCCCTTGAGGCCATGTTAAGGAATCTAGATTCTAAGAGATCACAAGCTATTGAGGGTGGTTTAGGTAGGAATATGATCTGATTTTCAAAGGGATAATTCTGCATGCTGAGTGGAGAATCAACTCTAAGGGGATAGAAATGATAGTTAAGAAATTAGAAAAGACAGGGCCAGGTGCGGTGGCTCACGCCTGTAATCCCAGCACTTTGGGAGGCTGAGGTGGGTGGATTATGAGGTCAGGAGATGGAGACCATTCTGGCTAACACGGTGAAACCCCGTCTCTACTAAAAATACAAAAAAATTAGCCAGGCATGGTGGCGGGCGCCTGTAGTCCCAGCTACTCGGGAGGCGGAGGCAGGAGAATAGCGTGAACCCGGGAGGCAGAGCTTGCAGTGAGTCGAGATCGCGCCACTGCACTCCAGCCTGGGCGACAGAGTGAGACTCCATCTAAAAAAAAAAAAAAAAAAAAAAGAAAAGAAATAAGCAAAGACAGTGCTGCAGAGGTTTTGACAAGGGTGGATGGTGGCTTTGGACTAGGGAGTGAAGCTGGGAAAAGGATGGATTTGGGTTGCTTTTTTTTTGTGGTAGAGCAAGTAAGACTTGCTGAGAGATTAGATAGGTGATTCCACACTTACCAAACAACCTTCCAGCTGTAATTTGTCTTCTTAGTAGGTTTTCCTTCTTAGAGAAGGAAGCACTGGTCAGGGAACATAGGGATCTGATATTTCTGCTGGTTCCAGTTTTCTTCCCTGAGAATGTGTACCTGAGTCTAAGAGTCTAAGAGGGTTGGGTCTCTCTCTCTCCAAGAACCTACACATTTGAAACACTCTGAGCTGGTCCCAGCCATGTTAGACATGTGGGCTGAGAAGTGGAGGAAGATGATCTGAGCTACAGAGAAGGAGAAAGCAGACCACAGCTCAAGCAGAGAAGGGAGCTAGAGAAAAGTCCTGGGCACATTTGAGTGCCCACTCCAGCTGTCAAGACCCAGTGGAATTTCTCACTGTAGGTTTCACAGACACTTTCCTAAGTCTTATACTCCAAACCACACTGGGAATGAAATAAAGATTCTTATTCAATGTATCTATTAATGGTTTATGTGGAAAGCAGTGTATCTAATTCCACAATAATATTTTAGAGTGTATCTTAAAGACATCTGGCTCCCAAAGTAAAGTATTTGGTTATGCCTGCATTAAGGTAAATATATATATAATATATATATATTTTTATATATATAATATATATATATTTATATATATAAAAATATATATAATATATATAAATATATATAATATATAAATATATATAATATATAAATATATAATATATATAAATATATATAATATATAAATATATATAATATATATAAATATATAATATATAAATATATATTTTATATATATTATATATAAATATATATAATATATAAATATATAATATATAATATATATACAAATATATATTATATATTATATATTTGTATATATTTATATATATATATTCGTGATCTAGAATACAGAGAAATCATCATTAATTATATATGGTCCCAGGTTATACAGGCAGTATGAAATAAATATCAACCTCCAATAGCCACAAGGATGTGGGATGAGTAGTTATTGAGAAAGATTTGTATTTGTTGCCTAAAACCGAAAATGAGTTACCTTTGACTCGCCTCTCTCCTTCACACCCTATCTGCCATCAGTCAATAAGGTCTGTGGCTACTCCCTGTGTCACACCCTCCTCCTCATCCCCACAGGCTCACCCTCTACCTCCCATCCTCATCTCACTCCTGGATTACTGCAACAATTCCTGGGGTGGTTTTTCTGACTGCTTTTCTATGGAGATGGGGTTGCAGGGGAGGACAAGAAGAGGGCGGGAATCACATAAGGACATCACAGAGGTGGCTTTGGGAAATGGCTTCAATTTCAACAGAGCAAGGGGTTAATATTAGGAAATGGGAGACAGTCTGGAAGGAGATTAATATTGTTTCTGGGAGGGCCTTGAGTTTCACACCAAAAAGTTCAGACTATTTGGTGGCCAAAGAAGAGTCATTTTTGGCTTTTGAGCAGAGACGTTCCCTTGTGTGCCATTAGAAAATCAAACATGTGGCTGTGTTCAGGATGGCTTGGGAGGAAATGGAGAGATGGCAGAGTGCTGAATACAAGGTCACTGCAAATAGGCAAAGTCATGAAAGCCTAAGCCAGGGTAGCATTCATGGAATGGAAATGAAAGGCCGGAAGGGAGTTAAGACACATTGTTTAAATTTGATTTTATCATCTCACTCCTATCTATAAAAACCTGTAGAGGCTGTCTTTTGTTCATTACCTTATCAAATTCAGGCTCTTATGCAAACCTTCATTATCTGAGTCTCTCCTGTCCGATTAGTTGGATTTCTCTGTAGATGGTAAGCCCTCTGGAGGCAGGGACCACACCTTCTATTTATGCATACTACAGTGCTTACCACAGCACAGATGAATGATACATATTTGCTAATTAGGTGCACTGGAGTCAAAAACCTCCCCTGCCTCATACAGGCACCCATATCCTTTTTCTCTATGGTCTTTTCCCCCAGCTTTCCTTGATTCTGAGAGAAACTTGTTCTTTAGCTCTGACTTAAGATGTAGACATTTATACTAATGCTTTAGCATATTCTGAGCAAATTTTGTTAGACATAGTGTTATTTATATTTATATCTCTTTCAGCTTATGGTTTGCCACATGGCAGGAAACATGCCAGAATATATGAAATCAGAAATGTTCTGGGGAAAAAAAAGAATGTATTAAAATTCCAGTATGTTTAACAGACAATTTGGATTCTTGTTTTGAGAGTAACTTTGAAAAGTAGACCCAACGTAGTTGATTGTTGAGTGCTTAGTCCATGCTTGTCTTTGATATCTCTGTATCTACATTTCTATTCGGATCTATAACTATACACTTTGGAAAGACAAACACCAAAATGTTAGCCATGATCACCTATAGGAAAAGAAATGGAATTGAAGAAGTGGGAAGAAGAGCAGCAAGTTGAACAAAAAGCTTTTATTTTAAAAATTCTGTAGTCTTTTTTATTTTTGGCACTTTTGAGCATATATTCTTAGGTTACTTTTTTGCCTTTGTTTTTTTCTTTTTGTTGTATTACTTTTATTTTAAAATATACTATTAATTAAAATACATATGTTATTAAAATTCAGAACAAAAATTCCTATCTTATGGAATTTGGGCCAATATCTAGAAATCAAATGTCAGGAGGATAAAAAGATTGATGACCAAATAAATTGCCCAGAGAGAAATCAGGCACAGCGAATACATTCCCAAGTAGTCCTGCCTCTCACCACATCAATCAGAGAATTAGGCCAGATCAAATCAACCTTGCTGTATGGAAAAATACAGTCTCATCCTGAGAGGTCTGCAACTGCAGAATGTCATGGTGCCTCCCTCTTTGCCCTTTGAGATGTCTGTGAATAAAGAACCAGAATTTTCCCAGTCTGGTTTAGGAGAAGGCCACAAGTGTTCTAGGACAATAACCTGCTAGATCCCACGGCCAACCTTAATAGTCACTTTTGAAAAGTCCTGGAAATACAACAATTCAGCAATCTCTATCTCATTTACCATAGTTATACTGGATTGAGATGTACCGATCCCAAGATTCACTACTGTTAAAACCTAACAGACTGCATCAGAGTTAATACATTCATTCCCTTAGCTTATGTATTCATGGTATTTATAACACTTTAAATGCAGTTGAAATTCAAATGTAAAAGGAAAATTTTGCTTCATGTGTCTGTTGCCAACAACAGCACTAGTACCATTTTAAATGAGAATACAGCTTTACTTAAATGAAAATCCCAATGTTTCTTTTGGGTGTAGACCTCATTCTTTCCTTCATAGAAAGAACTGTAAACTCAGTAAATTCTTAATCTCTTGTATAATAATTAGATGACAGCCAAGCGTTTTCTTAAAGATCCTCTAAAAAGAATGGCTTTGGAATGACGACTAGAAAACATTTATGGAGTGTGGGAGCTATGCTTGCATTATTTGCTTAATTAATGTGCTTGGATGTTGTGTTTTCAGTCTATTCAACAATATTTAATCAATTATTAAATTTTCTTAGAGACATACACTTAAATGAAGCATTTTAATTGACTATTTTAAAAAAATTCCAGGCTGTGTGTAGTGGCTCAGGCCTATAATCCTGGCACTTTAGGAGGCCGAGGCAGAAGGATTACTTGAGGAGTTTGACACCAGCCTGGGCAAATGGCAAGACCCCACCTATACAAAATTAAAAATTAGCCAAGCATGGTGATGCATGCCTGTAGTCCCACCCAGCTACTCAGGGGGCTAAGGTATGAAAGGTGTGAGGATTGCTTGAGCCCAGGAGTTTGAGGCTGTAGTGAGCTATGATTGCACCACTCCACCTTAGCCTGGGTGACAGAGCAAGACCCTGCCTCTAAAAAAGAAAAGAAAAGAAAACAAAACAAACAAACAAACACACAAAAAAATCCTCTGAGTGTTTAAAAATCTTTCCAGAATAGCTGATCTGCTGATGTCAGCCTTGTAAAAAATATTATTACTGTCCAGGCACAGTGGCTCATGCCTGTAATCCCAGCACTTTGAGAGACCGAGGCAGGTGGATCACTTGAGGATGGGAGTTCGAGACCAGCCTAACCAACATAGTGAAACCCCTTCTCTAATAAAACTTAAAAATAAAATAAAATAAAATAATTTCTTTCTTCACATGAATACAACCCTTCCCAATAACAGAGCTGCTGAAAGACATCTTTATTACGGTCTTTGTTCAACTTTGTTGACTAAAAAGACAACAGGAACTCTGTATACCTGAATAACAGAAACTCAAATGACTCACTGAAAATGAACAGTTACTCATGGGAGAAATAGGTTTATGTAGAGGAGAAACTTGCTTCAGTAAGTTACTGGAATCTTCCTGAGGGTAATGCATTTTATATGCATCTTTTAAAAATGTATTAAAAATGGGGCCGGGTGTGGTGGCTCACACATGTAATCCCAGCACTTTGGGAGACTGAGGCAGGTGGATCACGAGGTCAGGAGATCGAGACCATCCTGGCTAACATGGTGAAACCCCGTCTCTACTAAAAATACAAAAAATTAGCCAGGTGTGCTGGTGGGCGCCTGTAGTCCAAGCTACTAGGGAGGCTGAGGCAGGAGAATGGCGTGAATCCGGGAGGCGGAGTTTGCAGTGAGCCGAGATCACGCCACTGCACTCCAGCCTGGGCGACAGAACGAGACTCCATCTCTGAAAACAAAACAAAACAACAACAACAACAACAAAAAAAGGTATTAAAAATGATGTCTCAAGCTAGCTAAGTCATACGAACTATTCAATTTGCCTTAGGATGCCACAAAATTGTAGTGGCAAGATTAATTCTCTAACCCAGCAATTCCACACCTAGGTATATCCCCAAACAAATTGGAAACAAAATACTGGGACAAGAGTCTTCATAGCAGCACTATTCACAATGGTCAAAAGGTGAAAACAAATGACCATCAATGGGTGAATGGACAAACAGATGTGGTCTATCCATACAATGGAACGTTATGCAGCCATAAAGCGAATTGAAGCACAGGTGTATGCCACAATGTAGATGAAACTAAAAAGCATGCTGCTATTAGAAAGAAACCAGACATGAAAGGTCACATACTGGTTGATTAAATTTATATGAAATATGCAGAATAGGTAGGCCCATAGGAATAGAAAGCTGATTGGTAGTTACTAGGGGCTGGGGGAAAGAAGGAATAGGAAATTAACTACTTATCAGGTACAGTTTTATTTTGGGGCGATGGAATGCTTTAGTACTAGATAAAAGTGGTGGATGCACAACAATGTGAATAGACTACATGCCACTGAATTGTTTACATTAAAATGGTTAATTTTATGTTATGTGAATTTCACCTTTAAAAAAAAAAAGAAAAACCTAGCCAGGCGCAGTGGCTCACTCTGGTAATCCCAGCACTTTGGGAGGCTCAGGCAAATGGATTGCTTGAGCTCAGGACTTCAAGACCAGCCTGGGCAACATGGCAAAACCCAGTCTCTACAAAAAAATGAACCAGGCATGGTAATGCATGCCTGTAGTTCCAGCTACCTGGGAGGCTGAGGCAGGAGGATCACCAGAGCCCAGGTGATCGAGGCTGTGGTGAGCAGTGATCGCACCACTGCACTACAGCCTGGGCGATAGAGTGATACCCTGTCTCAAAACAAAAACAAAAACAAAGCAAAACAAAAAATCCCACACCAAAACAATTTAGGGTGTTCAAGAATAACAATTATACTCAAATAGCAACATTTCCCAAAATATGGTCTGTGGGCCACTGGGGCCACTGGGTGATTCTCAAACAAGGCTTCTGTGGCCCAGTGACCTGGAAAACACTGCATTCCATATTTCCACTTAGAGATTCACAATGCACATCGCCTTATGAAGGCAGCTGAGAATGCCTGTAGCAAGGGAACCTGTGGAGCTCTGTTTAATCCTGAGTTTCCAAAACCTCCTGGGTCACAGAACCCCTTTGATGTAGACAGCATATTACTGAGAGTGTGGGAAATGCTGCTCTGTAATGATACACTGGCTTTGATTTGTTTAGGATAATCATTCAGTTCTTGAAGAATCATATTCAATAAAATCCTAAATTATCCAGAAAATTGAAGATAAGCAATAGTGTGTTATCCAGAAAGGGAAGAATTCCAAATCTTTACATTGTTCTGGTTTGCCACTGACTGGGTTTGTGGGTGATAACCTTTCACTACAGGATTGACTTATACAAATATTGCATGGCTTTGCTGGTTAAACACCTGATAATCAGTTTGAAACTGCAGGGCTATAAAAATATCCATCAACCTCTATTAAATGCAGTGAGGGTTGCAGCCTGGCAAAAAATAAGGATCAGATTGTAAGGCTGAGAGCAAATGTGATAGAGCCCGAATTTATTGATTAAACTAGAAGAAAATTGGGTGTCTTGGCTTTCTATTTCCCATCATTCTTACTTTGTTCCTTTTTGTTTCCTTTACGATTGTCAAAGCAGTTTACAGGTTTAATAGAACAGGTTAGACAACTTCATGGAAAAGTACCTAATTGGCATCAATGATAGTGGCAGGCCTTGTTAGACCAGTAGTTTCTTGACACAAAATGCTTGCTCTAACTCATTAAAACATTTTAGTAAGTATCAGTATTAATACATGTTTCTTGCTGCAAATAAAATTGATTTCTAAATTCCAATATAGAGAAATCTGGTGGCCTAGAAAATACTATTCCCTGATGTAATGTGATTTTCCATGCTGTCATTCAATTGGGAATTTTCTCAATATTTCAAATCACTAGTGAATTGATAATAACAAATTATATTGCTGCATTTGGCCATTACAAGTCCTTTTGCCATTTTGGTTTAGTGGGTATGGTAGCTGATGGTCCTCTGAACTGCTCTAAAGAGGCAAATAACAGTAAACACTGGTCTGCTATGGAACAGGAGGTGTTTTCTGGGTTCTCAGCCAGGTGTCAAAGAGGAAAGTTTAGAGGTAGTCTGAAGATCATTTTGTAGGAAGAATATCTTCCACCTGGCCTAGAAAATACAAGAAATTAAAAGGTTCTTTCAGGAAGAAACTTAAAATACTTTCTTTTTTTTCTTGAATTAATGTCATCTACTTTGTAAAAAATAATCTCTTTTGTAGAGTTATTTTGCATCTAACTTTGACCACCTATCACTGTCTTGGAAACAAACACAAAAACAATTAAAATCCAGGGAAATATTGATAAATATTTATATTTGCAAGTTAGGATTAGACAGGAGTGACAAAACCAATCCTGTGGACAATAAGACCTATGAGTATAATAATTTTGGTCTGCCTGCAAAGACCTTTCCTACTTTCCATTCCTGGAAAACTCATATTTGTCCTTCAACATCAAGCAAATGTTGCCTCTTCTATCAAATCATCCCTAACTTCCAGGTAGATATGGTATTCTACATGTATAGTACTTGATCGATTCCTTTACTATTGTACTAAAACAATTTTAATTATTTGTTTACATGCCTCTTCCCCCTACTAGACTATGATGCCCAGAGAAAGCAGGAATTATTATTTATTCAATATATATTTATTGAGTGCTTACTATATGCCAGGCCATTTTGATTCTCCTTAGGACCACAATATACATCTCTTTATTCCCAAAATTAGTACATGCCTGTCCCCTCATGGAGGAGGCACTCAATAATCAGTTGCTAAATAAACAGCTGAGTGAGTGAAAGGGTGAATGAATGAATGAGCCCTATTGTGTAAGGTACAAAAGGCACCAATTTTACAGTGATGTTTCAGTGCCCCCATTTGCAAACAGAATTGGTGTAAAGATAAGTTAAGCTACTAAGGAGAGCACGATTTGTCATTCTGCAGGGAGATGCAGTGACTCAATTCCTGGTTGACCTGTGGGGTTTACAGAAACCGGGGCTTAGTTTCTTTAAATTAACTTTAGGAGACAACAGTCCTGGCCTGGTCTCTTTTATGTGCTGGAGCACCACCCTAAAAACTGTTGGCTGGCTACATCACAGAGAATTCCCAGGGCTCTCTTGCTAGCAACCAAAGTGGAGAGAGGCAGGGATGAAGGGAGAGAGAAAGAAAGTGAGAGACAGAAGGAGAGAGAGAGAGAGAGAGATGGTCCAAAAGGAAGGAATAATGCAAACTTGAGTCATTTGAAAGACAATGGATTTTCCTGTTACTGCAATATGTTTGCTGCAGAATACATAAGGCTTGTTGATTATTCTCTTATAATATTTCTCTCTGACAGTCTATCCCCCTTCATAAATAGTGTGCTAGACTTGATGTAGCTGTTGCAAATCATTTTGACATCAGGGAGTACTCTTCAAGATAAGCCTGAGCCAACCTCATCCCTGAACTCGCTCATCAGCAGTTTGCCCACAAAGGTGGTCACTGGGGTAGGCTCAGAGAGGCCCCCAGCCTCTGAATTTCACAATTGAGATAAAGACTCATTATGTGGAGTCTGATCTGGTTCCATTAGCAAAATGATTTCTGTAGTTGGGTTTAGCATAAATGTAGGTAGGCTCAATCTTATTTGTGTTCCAAGTTAATTCCCTTTCCTGTTTTCTGCCTGGCTGTTCCAATCCCTTACCAGTCTTGCCAAGCCACCTCATTGTCGGCAGACGACATACCTCATATTTTAATCTTACAGAAGCATTTATCTTTTCTCCTTTCTATCTTTTCATCTTTCACCTGTCATTCTCTGCTTTCCTTCTGCCTCAGAGAAAATGGGCATATATTAGTTACCCTTTGTAAGAAATTACCCCAAAACTTAGCAGCTTAAAAGAACAAATATGTGTTATCTCATAGTGTCTATGAGTCTGGAATTTGGAGGTTGCTTAGCTGAGTGGTTCTAGCACAGAGTCTTTCATGAGGTTGCAGACAAGATATCAGCTGTGGCTGCAGTCATCTGAAAGCTAGACTAGGAGTGGAGGCTTCACTTCCAAGATGGTGTACTCACATGGCTGTTGGCAGGAGGCCTCAGTCCCTCACTGCCCAGCACCTCCCCAGAGAGTGCTTGAGTGTTCAAGTGAAAAGTCAGCCGGCTTCCTCCATATTGTGTGATCCAAGAGAAGAAGCATGAAGTAAGTCACATGCCTTTTGCAACTTACTCTCAAAAGCTGAACATTGTCATTTCAACCACATTCTATTATTTAGAGGTAATTCACTAAGCATCCCTTGCACTCAAGAAGAGAGGAATTAGATCCTATCTTTTGAAGGAAGGGATAGCAAAGAATCTGTGGACATCTTTTCGAACCACCACAGAGGGATCTCTCTTCCTTTTCAGGGTGAATTCTTCAACCTGTGAGCTTGATCCCATCCCTTCCCACCTGGACTTGGCTAATCAATTATGCTGTCTCTCGTAGTCTCATAATAGTAGATCCCATTTATTGAGCATCTACTATGTTCTGACCACGGTTCCAATAAATTTATGTGGATAAATTACTTAATACAAACAACAACTCCATGAGGTAGGGAAATGATTAACTCACTTTTACAATTGAGGAGACCAAAGCTCAGAAGATTGTGAGCCTCCTGAGCTCACAAAGGTGAGATGTCCAACATCACATAATAAGTAAAAAAGTTACACTTAAGGCAAGCCCTGACTAATTTCATATCTATGCCCCCTCCACTAATCTATTTCCACAGTGCCTCATGTACTCCTTCAGTCTCTCCATCAGCTTCTTCTCCTTAGCCTTGACAAAGGCTCAAGTTGTCCTCATACAAAAATTACCTTCCTTTAAATCATACCTCATCTTGAGCTTTATCACATCTTCCCATCACCACAATTTTTTTGCAATACTGGTCTGCACACCATCCGTGCATCTCTGCTGCATACAACGCCACACCTCCCATTTGTCCAACTCACAGCCATCTAGTGCTGCACTTACCATTCCGCTGAAATGGATTTCTCCAAGTAAGATCACCAGTGACTTCCTAAATTTTAAGTCTGGTGCTTTCTTTTCAGCTCACATTCTGGTATAGTTGATCAATTCTAAGACATACAATTTTCAACATTTCTCAAATAGAGGTGTCTTTAAATCAATGCCACTTTGGGTTGATAAAACAAAGGTGTTTATACCTCTTGACATTTACACACTCTCCACTCTTGTGACATAGACATCTCTGTGGACAGGTTTTCCACATTCCTGTCTGATAGCTCTACCCAGTCTTCAGCAGACCAGCCTCAGATGGTGGTATAGACAGGTTGGCAGTAATCCATCTTCTTCCTTTATAAACTCCTGGATAATATACTACAAATCCATACCACCTTTGTGCTGATAACTCCTCATTACTGCTCCAGCCCTCATCTTTCCTTTTATTTTTATTTTTTTGAGACTGGGTCTCAGCTTACTGCAACCTCCACCTCTCAGGTTCAAGCGATTCTTGTGCCTCAACCTCCCAAGTAACTGGGATTACAGGTGTGTGCCACCATGCTGGGCTAATTTTTCTATTTTTTTTAGTAGAGACAGAGTTTCACCATGTTCCCCAGGCCAGTCTCGAACTCCTGGGCTCAAGGGATCCACTCGTCCTGGCCTCCCAAAGTTCTGGGATTACAGGCATGAACCACTGCACCTGGCTCATCTTTCCTTTTAATTAATTGCTTATCTCCCATGCAACCTACAAGCACCGCAAACTCTGCATGTTCCAAATGGTAACCTTCTTTCAGGCTAACTTCCTTGGTTTTATTCCCTGTCTTTGATGTTGTCATAACCATTGTCAAAGAGTGTCTCAGAGACATTTAGTTTTGTTTAAAGCACAGTTGACATTTATTAATATATGAGGGACACCAGTCCTATATAGTTTTATCACCAAATAAGCAAGAACGAAAAACCCTAGTCAATGGAACAGTGAGATGTTTTGTTTTGCCCTTTGGTGTGCTGATTGGCTGAAAACTATCAAGTACCTGAGCAGACTGCATGATTAACAGAGAAGGCAATTTCAGTTACTCATGATTTGTCTAAGAAGTCTTGTGATTTCAGCTGTAGAGTAGGCAGGTGGTATGTTCACGTTTGGAACTGGCTGCTGGTGTGCTTCCTTTGTATCTACAACTTAGCTAAGCTATTTCCTATTTCTCTCAGTATAATTCGTCACTTCCCTGTTGTGGTCAAACTCAGATCCAAGAGAACTCAGGTTGACCATGGAGACATTAGTATCTTCTTGATGCTGTACTGGATAGAGGCTTAAGATAGTAGCTCATAGTAACATTTAAGCAGCTGAATATCAGACAGTGGAGGAACTCAAGAAGTATGAGGACAATTGAAAATATAATTAAAAATTTTGTAATCCAATTTGTATCCGGTTTTCTAGTTGGCCTAGATCTAACCAGGAGAATAGTCCAACATCTCTTTTTGACCCCTGATATTCCTTGAATTCCTTTGAAGCTTTTTGAAAATTTCAGATTTCTTCTGCTATGAATGGTTTGGCATCTAGCATTCAGTTAAGACACACAGACATGTTAGGAGGCCTTATTAGAGGGGTCTGAGGCTGGCTGGCAAATCTTTTAGTTGGGAAAATTGGCAGCCATTACAATGTTTGAGATAGGTGAATTAGGGCATTCACAGTTTATGGGAAAAGAGACAGCTGAGAGAAGGGCAAAAAGGACTATGGCAGTCACTTTACAATCTAATACCTTGATCCACAAAAGGAAAAAATGGAAGCAATAAAAGCAAGAGACAAGTAATAAAATGTAAACCCTAATCACAAATCTTAATCTGAAAGTCTTGTGTAGAAATTATACCTCATGTCATCTTCTTGATCTATAAATTCTTGGAGTAGCTATCTATTTTTGGAGCTTTGTGTATCTAAAAGGTTTGTTGTTGTTTTTTCTTTCATTAAACCTCAAGATTATATATCTCTAGTGGGACTGGATGTCCAGAGTGTAGAATTCTTAGCACATTACACTGGAAATCATTAATCCATGAGTTTACACCCTACAGTTGGCCAATATTTGTGGTTAAAAGTACTTGAGATGACCTTTCCATGGCTGATGTCTTGGGGCCTTTTTAGTATACCAAGTCTCTTGTTTTATCTCATGTGTGATAGGACTGCATGTGGGGAGCTGGGTGTGCGTTCAGGCCAGTTGCTTCTCTCTGTGCCTCAATGTTCCAGGTATCCTTAGAGGGGCTGAGATCCTAGGGATTCCTGGAGCCTGGCTGCATGGGCCTGGCCACCCTGATGCCCTTGTGTTCTCCATGACAGGACAGCAAGCCTGAGGAGAATGGCTCCAGCAGCTTCACACACTCCATGGACCCACAGCTGGAGCGGCAAATGGAAACCACTCAGAACCTGGTGGACTCCTACGTGGCCATTGTCAACAAGACCATGTGGGACCTCACAGTTGGTATCATGCCCAAGACCATCGTGCACGTCATGAGCAACAACATGCATGCACTGCCTCATGGGGGCAGGGAGCTCCTGTGGCACTGGGGAGGCAGGTGGCCATGTTGACCTTGGGGAGATGCCGACCAGCCCTATGGGACCAGGTCCAGGGAGGGAGGCACAGTCCAGACCAGAGCTGTCTCATAGAAATATAACGTGGGACTGAGGACAGTGGCCCATGCCTGTAATCCCAGCACTTTGGGAGGCCAAGGCGGGAGGATAGCTTGAGCCCAGGAGTTCGAGACCAGCCTGGGCAGCATAGTGGGACCTGGTCTCTACACAAAAATTTTAAAAATAGCTGGGCTTGGTGGTGGCATGTGCCTATAGTCCTAGCTACTCGACAGGCTGACATTGGAAGATCACTTTGAGCCCAAGAGGTTGAGGCTGCAGTGAGTGGTGATCTCGCCCACTGTACTCCAACCTAGAGACAGAGCAAGATCCTATCTCCAAAAAAAATTTTTTTTAAACTGAGTAGATAGGTGTCCTGGTGGCATGATAGGTCCTGGGTCCCCTCCCAGATCTGTGACCTTGGGCAGGTGACTTTTCCTCTGGACCTCAGTGTCCCTATCTGAGTGAGAAAAGGGCAGTGGGGAGGCAGATCTTTGAGTCTAAGTGGTGTAGAAGCCGCATCTGAAAAGCCATACTCAGGGCTCCAAGTCCAGCACACAGTCCCAGCAGGGTCCGGCAGGAGGCCAGGGCAGCACAGGCATCAGGTCTCAACCTCCTTCCCTCTTTGCCCACTCTCAGACCAAGGAGTTCATCTTCTCAGAGCTGCTGTCCAACCTGTACTCACGTGGGAACCAGAACACGCTGATGGAGGATTTGGCAGAGCAGGCACAGAAGCACGACGAGATGCTGCGCAGGAACCACGTGCTGAAGGAGGCACTCAGCATCATCAGCGACATCAATACGACCATCGTCAGCATGCCCATGGGGGCCCGTGGACAACTCCTGGCTTCAGGTGCAGAGTGTCCTTGCCAGACGCAGGTACCAGGGCTGGCCCCCATGGCCCCAAAGCCCCCCAGCCCTCATGGCTGAGCCTGAGGCCTCTTGGAATAGGCTCAGTGCCCAAGCTGGCAGATGTGGGTGCTCTCTGGAGCCATCAGAGAGCTCATGGTTTATGGTGTAAGGGCTGAGAACTTGGAGAAGGCTGTGTGTGGGGCTGTAGTCTGAGGCAGCCAGAGGCCTAGGAATGTCATCCTGGACCTGCTGTACCTGTTGTGAAGTCTGAGTCATGCTGCCAGGGCAGGGCAACCAGCTCCCAGCCTGGGACTGCTGAGAGCCAAATCCACTGCAGAGCAGGGGTGATAGTCAGGGTCCCACATCCTCTATCTGTTGACAATTCAGTGGTGATCTAGGATAAAACCCTGAGAGTCCCATACACACAGTCAACCCACAACACACCTCACATGCCAGGCAGGGACACATAGGGCCCTTCCCTCCCTCCCAGGTACCATGATAGCTGCTAGCGTGTGACTGAAGGCAGGGTCCCTGGCCCCTGCTGAAGCACTATCGCCGACCAGCAGGCTCACGCACCTTGGCCTGTTGCTCCTAGAGGTTGCCTCTGCTATTCAGCCAAGGGGACTGCAGTGCCTGCTGGCCTGGCTGAGCTCCTCCCAGCAAGCCCACCCACTCCCCTGCCATGGACTCTCCCTCTTCTGCTTTTCCCAGCAGGAAGGGCCCAGCCTCACCTATGCGACCTGCAACCCCCAACAAGCTGAGGCTCCCCTCTTAGATTTATAAGTCTATAGCCAGTGGCATCCAGCTGCCTGCCCTCCTTGCTTCCCCCAGGGTCCCTTCAGAGGGTCCTGGGCATTCTGACTGACCAGAGGGGGCTCCAGCAATCATTCCAGCCATCCATCCCTTTTAGCTTCATCATCCTGGTTCAAGGAGTGTTCTTTCCCTATCAGGCCTGGTGGCTGTTGCATTGGGTTCCCCAAGGCGAGAGGTGGCCCTGGACCAGTGGGTTGGAAGACAGGGTGACCAGAGAAGAGGGAAACCCAAGGGTGGCCGAGCATTGGTCTTAACAGTAGGTGCACTGCCTGGGTACTGTGGAAGAAGCCAGTGTGTGCGGGGTGGGGAGGTCTACCACAGCCCCCAGGAACTACCTGTGAAGCTCCGGCTCCTCCCTCTGTCTTCCTCCCATTTCCTTTCCAGCCCCTCTTTTCCAGGAACCTTGTCACACCTGCACCTGCATCCTCCCCTCCCCGGCCCTCTCACAGCTGCTGTGGCACACCTGCTGTGGCACTTGCCTCACCAGCTCTCTGCTTGCTTTTCTCTCTCCTGTTTTCTCTCTGCTTTCTCTCCAACTGCGAGCCCATTGGGTCAGGAAAGTCCATCATGTCCTGAGAGCCCCAGACACCCCTTTGACCTCTAAATAGATCCCTCCTCTTCTCAGAGACCTTCCTTTCCAAGCCTGCCTGGGCAGCTGTTCTGCTACTTGACAGTAGCTCCCCCCGCCCCAAAGCCAGCCCCCTTCATCTGTGACTTAGTCTGTTGTAGTGGTGAGCTGACACATCCAGGTGTGGCCGTTGCTGAAAACTTGTGCCCCCCTCTGTGGCATGCTCCTGCCCTGTTCTATAAATATCTATAAATACCCATATATATATACATACATACATGTGTAGGTACATGTGGCCGATCACCTCACCTCTAGTGCTGGGAATCAGTCACCGTGCTGTCCTTTTGGAGTGTTGCGGCCCAACAAGAGAAATCTATCCCCTGACATTGCCCCTCCAAAGTGAAGCACCTCCAGTGAGCCTCCCTGTCATGCCCGGCCTATGGACAGCCAGCCCCCGCCATCCCTCCCACCCCCCACCAAGCATGGGAGCGCTGTGCAGGCAGCTGTGTGGCCTGACAGTCTCTTCCAGTCCTGCTGTCCCTTGGCTGAGAATCAAACCCATTTCTGGATGGCGGGGAAATGTGTCCTCTGCTGGCTGTGTTCTCTGTGGAGCTCAGGGGAGGGGAAAGGCCAAGTCATTTCTAGGGTGCTATTGGGAGCGGTGAAAAGACCATACCCTTTCCAAGGGACACTTTTCCTCAAAAGCCCCTGGAGCTTAGCTGGCTCTTATCCTGTGAAGCCAGCTCTGGCCACCAGGGGGCAGAGCCATGAACTCAGCCTGGAGGGAGGCTGCGGGGCAGCTGGCACTCTGGAGCGACACACAGAACAGGCCATCAGGTGCAGAAAGGAGAGGGAGGCATGGGGATGGAACAGAAGACCCCTGGGGTGGGTGGAAGTCAGTTCCCTTAGGTGCTGGTACCTGTCTTCCCCGCCACTGCTAGATCAGGCTTCTAGGCCTGTTGGCTGTCAGGGCTGGACTGTGCCCCATAGGTGCCATGGCAGTCCCCGTGGAATCCCCCAGGCACCACCAGGCAGCATACTGCTAACAGGCCTGGAAGGTCCCCAACAGCCTAGCTGGACATGCTCAAGACACTCTGGGGCTCCTCGTTTGGTGGCACAAACTCCAGGACCCAGTGAGGGAAATGGGAACACACCAGGCTGAGCAGTATGGCTAAATCCAATTATTCCAAAATAAAAAGCAAAATAAAATAAAAAGCAAAATAAACAGGAGTCGCATCACCAGGGAGCCATGACCCCATCCCCGCCTCCTTCCTCTGCCCTATGCTAGCAATAAAGTTTCCCAGCCACAAATAATTATTAGAACCTCCTTCCTATGTGCCAGCTCCAACCACCACTAGGTACAATACAGGGGTGGCCCTATCCTCTGGAATATACAAAACGTTACACAGAAACAATATATACACCAGGGAAGGGGGGCTACCCCAGCAGCCCAGGCCCTCACCTGGTCCACAGTTAGCCCCACTGTCCTGCCTCAGCTACCTCTCTTAATAAGAAGATGGGAGCCCCGCTGAGGGAAAAGTTGCTGTGGTGAGAGTAAGGAGGCCATCAGGCCTCCTCCAAAAAAACCAACTCCACCAGCCTCTGGCTCTTAAATAACAATCATCATCATCCAGAAATTTAAGGACTCAGCCCTGGTCAAGGTGGCAAAGGGTCTGTCTTTCCCCATTAGACAGAGGTCTTGTCTTGCTACTCTAATTGTAAAGGGGTGACTGGGAAGGGATGGTAGTGACATGGTGGTGGTGGAGACTCCGGCCCCACTTCTCCAGACTTTGCTGACAGGGGCCTGCTTTTAACTTTTATTTTTATCCCATGACTTTTTTTTAATGCAATAACTTCTTTTTCATAACTTTTTTGGGTAACTTTTCATAAAACTTTTTTCTACTTTTTTGCCACAAGTTTTTTTGCCGCAAGTTTTTTTGCCACAACTTTTTTACATTTTTTATCCCATAACTTTTTCACCTCATAACTTTTTTTAATCCCTTAACTTTTTTGTGTTCTTTTAATAAACACTTGCATAGTTATATTACAATTTTGCAAAAATGAAACAGATTATCTCATGCCAAGCATGCCTGGCATTTGCACAGTATCAATACCTTTAATACTATAGTTTTCAAGATGCAAAATAAAATTTTAAGGTAAAAACAGCACTTTGCAACAATTTAATAATTTATTGCATTACAGTAGCATCACACCAGCAGTCAATAATGCCACTTTAGGCAAAAGTGTTTCAGTATTTCCATTATACATTATGTTTATAAGAATTCATAAATTGGTAAAATTCATTCTAAGAAAACTTGGCAAATAAAGCTTTGGACTGGAATTGGCATTTCTTTGTCTACTTTTCCTTCCCACCATTTCTTTCTTTTAATCTACAGTATTCATATTTTTAAATGTTTTAACTTATTTCAGAACATTAAGATAGCAGTTATATTTTTTAATAATTATATTATTTTAAAATGACTCTTTAAGATAAAGTTTCTGAGAAACTATATTATGGATGGGGCTGATTTACATTTTCAAATTTTCTAAAAATCAGCTTTGATTTTAGAGCTGATTTTTTTCATTTCTGGAAAACCTATCAGGTTTAATCAAATACTTTAAAAATGATTATTATATATTTCAATCTTTAGGTGTTTTGATTCTTCCTACAGAAATTCAAATTTATTCAGTTGAACTCACATTTTAAAATTCTATGTTTTTGATTAACTCTAACCTTCCAATGTTGCCTTCTAAGCAAATTGAAAGCTGCCTTGTACTGAATGAGGAAAAGCACAAATACTTGGCTGAATGAAGTATCGCAAAAGACTGCATGCACTTTGAAGAAAGACTTAAGTTATTGTCATACAATTTCCATTATTTTTAGATTTTTCTTAAATATATGACAAATACCTACACAAAGAGTGGTGTTTCAGTTAATATAGTAAATTTATTTTCCAGACTGACATTCAGCTTAAGTGTGCCAATGTGTGATTTAATCCATAGGCACCTGATGCACACATTATTGTCAGATTGGTTACAGATGCTAAACGCTATCTGAAGGTCATTCCTAGTCACTGATATTTATCAGGGTAAAAGTGAAGTGATTTCAATGATAAAATACCTTTGAAATAATTTATCAATGTATTAAATAAACCCAGTTTCAGAATGATAAAGAAAAAACGTTAGACCAAATAATGTGGCTAATTAACAGTGGTCTGACAGTTACTTAAAGTAACTGTCTTTAAACCGAACTCAAAGAATGCTAAAGTGGCAAGTTCAGAAAATAAAAGGCAAGAATAGGACTTTAAGTTCATTTTAAACCCACAGGCTAGAAATTGTACCATTGTTAATTAGCTGCATTATTTGGTCTAACATTTTTTCTTTATCATTCTGAAACTGGTTTTATCTAATACATTGATACATTCATACAATTTGGAAGAGTCAGTTGAAGTCACAAGGACCCAATATTTGCACTCTGTTGAATGCAGGCAAATATGTTATTCCATCAGTAAAATCATATTGTTGCTCTCCTGTTAATGTCATATTTATAAAAGTATCATGAGGATGCCAAATGCTAAAAATGGAGATGGTTTAGTAACTAGAGATCCCCACCCCAGGGAGCACACATGCACATCTCCCTACATCCTAATAATGTGATGTGTTTTGGAACACAGACATTAGATCTTCATGAAGTTTTAACTGTTGATTCTTTCCCAAGCATCATTAAGTTATGATTTAGGCAATGTATCACTGAAATTCATTCATTCATCATGCATAGGCACAATCACATAAATATTCAAAAAATATGTCCCTAACTGAAACCGAGAGGTACAAAAACATATTTCACTCTTTGTAAAGAAATTTGTGAGGAAATATAACTCTGTGATTGTATAGACATGTTTCCTGATAATACATTGACATTCACAAACAGTAGATTGTACTGCAGTTTGTAAACATTTTGAGTTGCATAAACTTCTCCTTGATTTTCAAAGATAGTGTAATACTGTCTACTAAAACTCCTTTTTGTTTCTACTAAGTACTCTCACATATATTAGTTTGTAATAATGCTTGTTATTATTTTTTAAAGTGTTTTCCATTCAAGGAAAAGAAGTAAATTCCTGTGTCAGAGTAACTAAGGTGGTTGAAGAATAGGTATTAGCCAGAGAGGTCTAGATGGTAAAATCCATCTTCAAGCCTCAAAGAAGCTCCGTGAACAGAGAGGAATTCCAGGTGTCACATGGCTTTCCTTCACCCTAATTCATTCTTGACTAGAGCCTGTATGCCTCTTCCAGGGACATTTAAACTCATAAAGGATTTCTTCTGATCTTTACTAAATACATTAAGAAGAATGCCAACCAGTGCCCTTTTGTGTACTGGGACAGGAAGTCATGTGATTAAAACAGGTAACATGAACTCTCACTTTAAAATGTATTATAGATACAAATGCTCTAAGCTAGGAAAGGTTTTCCACATCCACAGTCAATGACGGGAGCCTTTCATTCCTCAGAAATAATCCCTTTTTAGGTCATTGAAAAAGAGTACAACTGCTGCAGCTCATGATGCCATATCTTCATGAGCCCAGAGCACATACAAATCCTAAGGTAACTACCATAGTACAGCGCTAATTCTTGGCACTGGAACAAATGAAACACTGTGTACTGCATATACCTGCCAGAGCAGGCCACTTTCCTCTTCTGTGAGATTTAAAAAGCTCCTCCAATATGTTATTACTCCCGTCACAGTACACAGAAAATGGGGAACAGGCGGTTTCCATTTCTCAGCCTTTAAACAACTCTAAATGTCAGTACTCATAGTGGCATATTACAAAGTAATAAACAGTGCACACTTGGGGGCAAACCACATATTGAGCTAATGAAGAGCTCACTGTGATTAAGATTAGATCAAAAAATAGCAGAACATAAGCAAATTTTATCTGAATTCTGTAATGAATATACATGCTGCAATAACATTTAAAAAGCATGGTAGCCTATTCCAAACCAACAAGAATAGTTTTGGGCAAATAGTGGGTCTTTGTGTGTTTGAACTCCTACCACATAAGGGCAAACTCGATATGAATGCTAATGACCTACAATTATGAAATTAAAAAAGAAAAATGCTAAGGATGCCAGAGTGAACATCAGTGAAAGCCACAGAGACCCACTGTCTTTTAACTTTTTACAAATAAACTTAAACTATAAATTAGAAACACAAATAATCATGAGTGGCTCTAACATTCAAATGAAGTAAATGCCTTGTGTAGGAGTTAACCCCGTAACTTTGTTTCTTTTTAAAAAATTTGTTGACCAGCTCTTTGATGATGGTGATATTTATCTCCTTCTTCTTAGCAGCCAAGCCCAGCAAAAGAATGCCACACAGGGGTTGCTGCCCAAGCCTAGGTGCTCATGGTACTCCTGCACGATTGGCTGTGCAGTAGGGTTGTCATGGGGAGCACCCTCCCTGGCCTCTCCTTGCGCAGGCTCCATGCTGTCCGTGAGGCTCACCTCACAAAGATCTTTGGAGAGAGGGAGGCGGGGATCTGAGTGCAGTGCGAGCTCCCCCTGCTCCTGCCTGCCCACCCCACCTGAGGGCTCTACTCACCACCATGCTTGTCAGCAGCCCTAAGCTCCTTGGGGGGCTGGGGCTCCTGGACCAGGCTCATCAGCAGGGTTCTGGGCAGCGGCCAGGAATTTGCTGTGCCCCTTGTTGTAGTCATCACAAGCCGCAACACCATCTCCTGCAGCTCCAGCAGCTTCACCTGGAGGGAGGGGTGCTCAGCTGTCACTATGCTGCCGGCACCCACCCTCACGCTGACCCCCACCCCCACCCACACAGAGATGTTGCACACCCTACCTTCATCTCCTCTCTGTCCTGGGCCAGCCTGATGATGTCCTCCTCCCGGTGCCACATCTTTGACACTGCCCCTTGGCTCTGTTATAAGGTGATGGATGAGCTTTCCTGTGAGAGGACAGAGCTCAGATGCTGGGGCCCCTCCGACAGCCCTGCAGCTCCCCGTGTCGTGCCCTGGCCTCCCACTCACTGATGGCATCTCTCTCTCCAGTACTGGGTGAATTGAAGTTCTTGTTTCTCCACCAGCTCACTCAGCTCTGCCTTCTCCTCCAGGAGGTCCATAAAGCCACTCTGGAGCCAAAATAATGGGGTCACATCTCAGCAGTGACCTGCCACACCCCTGCCCTTCTTGGCCCATGCCAGGACTCACTCACCTCCAGCTTCTCCATGACTTCCTGCAGGGCCCGGTGGGTCTCCCCACTCACAGACTTGCCCCCACTGCCTCTGGCTCCTTCTGGTCCAAGGCCACTGGGTGAGCCAGGTGCTGGCAGCACACCCTCTGCTTTTTCACCTGCTCTTGTAACTGTGCCTGCTCCTCCTGGGTACTGGCTCCAGCGTACTTGAAAAATGCCACCTGAGGGCAAGATGTGAACATTCTTGTAGCAGCATACACAGAACAAATGGGTCAGAGAGGTGGAGTGCAGCCCCTTCCCTTGGGGCCTCAGAGTGTGCATCTGTTGGTCACAGGTGAAATGGTGTCTGACCACTGGCTCCCGGAAGGGGTGAGGGTCCAGAGAAATCAGAAGGCAGGGAAACTAAGATCATAAAGGGGTCTTGGAGGGACCACAGAGGAAGGTAGCAAAATGGATGCAGGGGGAGTCAGGCTCACCATGGCCTCCCAGCTCTCCAGGTCCTCCGGGACACTAGGCATGGACCTAGGTGCCTCCTCCTCCCCACTGTCCAGATGTCCTCCTCCATCTCCTGTGGGAGGTGGCCAGAGGGGTCCTCAGACAACCCAACAAGGGAGGTACTGTGGGCCCACCTCTGCCTCCACCCTCACTGTGTAACCCTGAGCCAGCCCCTCCCCAGAGAGGAATGAGCTGCTGTTCTTTATTTTTACTTTTAAGAACCAAGATCTTACTATACCGCCCAGGCACAGTCCCACTACCGGTCGGTGCGGGAGTTCTGACCCGCTCTCTTTCTGACCTGGGCCAGTTCAGCCATCCTTAGGCGACTTGGTGGCCCCCTGCTCCCAGGAGGTCACCATATTGATGCCGAACTTAGTGCAGGCTCCCAGTTGGCATAATGACCAGCTGTTCTAAAGGTCTCTTCCAACTCCTCAATCCTATGCTGCTAACAGTCCCCCCTTCCTCCTGGGGCTCTCTCCTCTTCCTCTAAGCAGTCTCCCCTACCTTCCCCAGGGAGAGCCATGGGCTTAACTGGGCCTGTAGCTGCTGGTTCTGCTGACTGGCAGCTTCCAGGCACTCCTAAGGGGCCAGGAAAGTGTGAGAAGGCATGGAGTTTGCCAGGTCATCCCCCTCATGGCCCCGTCCTCAGCAGCCCCCTCCCCTGGGTATCCTGCAACACTTGGTGGGCCATCTTGGCCACCACTTTGCCTCAAGCTTCCTGCTGCTGCAGGTGGTTCATTAGCTGGGTCTGCTGCAGTAACTGCTTGTGCACTCCTCCTTCTCAGAGGTGAGCTGCTGATAGTCGGCCACCTGCTGCTGATAGGTGGCTAAGTACTGCTGCAGGTGACCCAGGTAATGGTCTGGCTGCTGCTGCAGACTCTGAGTCTCTTGGCTCTTCAGCTCCACCTGCAGGAAGACCCTGGGCGTGAGGGCCCATGGTGGCTGGCTTCCAGATTCTGGGCCCGTTAATAGGGTAGCAAGGACACTGTGGGGGTCTGTTGCCTGCCCACACCCCTGGTGCCTTGCTCCACAAGGCCTAAGTGACTGCCTCCCTTTCCTAGAACCCCATGCCTCCTTCCCCAGCCTCAAGTCTCATAACCTCTTCTCACCATTTAAACTGTAGGCCATAGACTGGTGGAAAAGCAGTGGGAGCCAACCACCATCTGCAAAGTGTGCTACATGCCTAATGCTTTCCATGTATTATCACATTTAATCCTCAGCACCTCTGTAAGGAAAATGCTAACTTCCTTTTGAAGTTAAAGAAACAGAGACTTAGAGATGCAAAGTACTTGAATGGTGACCAGTGGAACCGAGGCTGGAATCCAGTTTTAATCTAAGGAGACTTTTTGTTTTGTTTTGAGACAGAGTGTCACTCTGTGGCCCAGGCTGGAGTGCAGTGGTGCAATCTCAGCTCACTGCGACCTCCCTCTTTTGGGCTCAAGCAATTCTCGTGCCCCAGCCTCCTGAGTAGGTGCGATTACAGGCATGTGTGACCATGCCTGGCTAATTTTTTTTTTTGTAATTTTAATAGAGATGAGGTTTTACCATGTTGGCCAGGCTAATCTCAAACTCCTGATCTCAAGTGATTCTCCTGCCTCAGCCTCCTAAAGTGCTGGGATTATAGGCGTGAGCCACCATGCCTAGCATAAGGAGCCTCTTATACCACTGTCTCTTCCCCTGTGATTGGGGGTCTCCATGCCTCTAGCTGGGATGATGATGTCCATACCCAGGAGGAACCCAGGGCTACCCACCTCTAAAAGTCAGAAGGCAGGAAGCAAGAAACAGACACAGGACTGCCCTGGAGGGTGCTGAGGTCACCTGCCCCCAGGCTGGAGCTGCCTCTGGCCTGACACCTCTCCTCCCCAGAGGCTGGTGCCCGCCTCCTGGCCCTACTTGGATGGGATTACCATCTCCTTCACCTCATCCAGCTTCTCCTGCAGCTCCTTTACTTGCTGCTCCAACTGCAGTGTGCTCTTGTTCTCGTTGTTCTGGACAGAGAGAAGCAATCAGCAGACACGCACTGCAGCTGGAGACCCCAGAACTTGGTGTCTGCCTCCCATGGCACCGGGAAGGGTGGAGGCAGGTTAGAAAAATCATCCCCTCTCTCCCACAGTCACCAGAGCAGGACTCCGGCTCACAGGTGCCTTTAGAAGTAACATTTCACGTGAGGGCTACACTGCCCCATTTTACAGGTGGGGAAACAAAGGCCTGGAGATCTAGGGAGGAGGGCAGGCTCCCCAGGTGGGGCAATGCACCAGCTCCTTGAAGCCACTCTGTGGCTCGACCAGCTGCTGAAGCCTCTCCTCCTGCTCCTGGAGCCTCTCCTTTTGCTCCTGTTTCAGGAGACTTATGCGCTGATTGTTTTCAATCTGGGCCTGGAGCTCTCCTGCCACTCTCTCCAGTTCCTTCCTCAGGTGCTGCAGCTCCACCTCAGAGGGCACTGCTGGGGGCTCCAGGGACAGGGGTTCCACTGAGAAGGGAAGCAGACACTAAGGGCCTCTGGATTCTCAAAAAATGAAAAACAAAAAAAAAACCCTCCTGTTGGTGCACAGCTCCTATCAGGCTCCCCAAACTTGGCCTCACTGCTGATGATTCCTCGCACCCAGATGGTAGCCAATCTTCCAAGCCACTTTCAGATAGAGAGCACTGTGGGTGGCTGACAATGGGCCCTCCTTGCTGATGGGGACACTGAGGCTCATGGAGATGACAAGACTTGCTGTCTCCTGGCACAGACCTCTTTCCCTCTGCCTCAAAGCCCTTCCATCCACCCACCTCCCTGGGGCATTCTAAGCCACCCTCACAGCCCTCTGATACCAGTCCTGCTCCCAGGTCACACCAGTCCCAGCTTACCCATCTGGTTTTTGAGTTTGGACAAGCTCCTCTCCAGCTCCTGTAGCCGATGTGTATCATGCTTCTCCTCCTTTTTCAATGTGCAAACCTGCCCAAAGCACGGGGGAAAGGGCCCTGGAGAGAGGGGCTGGTGGCTGGACAGGTTACCATCTCCCTCTCTGTCCCCACCTCCACAAAGCCCAAACCCATGACCACCTCTGGCTGTACTATTCCCATTTTACAGATGCCCAGAGAGATCCAGTGACCTATCTAAGGTGGGGAGCTGAAGGGTCAGATCTCACCTCCTGTGACATTTTCCTCATTCTCTGCTGCCACCGGGCCCTCTCTCCTTTTATATGTTGAGCATATTCATCTGTCTCTAGCTGGACTTGTTTAAGCGACTCTTTCAACTGCAAGAATGGGCACAAAAGTTAGGAAGGGCTGTCACTGGTCCTCACCTTCTCCTGGACACCTGGGGTTATCTTTCTTCCACATCCCTCCCTCTGCAAAACCTCACCTGTGTCAGGTGTGCTTTCAGCTGTGCCTTCTCCTGTATGGACTGCTCTAAATGCCACTCAATAAGTGCTTTACTGAGGCTCGAGAACTGGATGGTGAAGAGTGAGAAGTCTCGATCTGGGGAGCCTGGGCAATTCCACACAGTGCCCCTTAAAAGGGCTAGGGCTAGGCTCAACATACAACTCGGTCAGTAAAGATCAAGGTATTTCCAAGCCCATGGTCTGGTTTTTAAAAGAACTCAGTAAAGTTGGAAGGGACAGGGGAAGAGATCGAATTTACAGCTGGCTAACAGAGGCCCAGAGAGATCAGATAATATTGCTATTGTTATTACTGTTATTATTACTACTGTTTGAACCTTTATGGAGTGCTTGACCAGGTACCATGCTAGCAATCCCATTTAATCCTCACAACTGCCATAGGAGACAGTTACTATGATTACCTCCATTGTGTAGATGAAAAAACATGGAGTATTTAAGGTTAAGTGCTTGTCTAAGATCACTTAGGCAGAGCTGGGATTTGAACACCCAGGTCTATCAGATTCTCTAAGCCCATTTTTCTTGCTGGGGATGGGGGCACAGATAGGAAGGGGAAAGTTAATCTTTTGTTCACTTTTTGAAAGGATGATACATTCGCATAGTCCAAAACTCAGAAGGTACAGAAGGGAAGTATCTCCCAGACACACTGTTGCTCTCTCCTGAATTTTTTATGAACCTTTGCAGACAAGTTTTATGTATATTATCATAGTATGTACACACACACACACACACACACACACACACACACTTTTCCTCTTTCTACAGAAATGGTAACATACTAAAGGTACTCTTCTGTACCTTCACAGTACAGGTACCCAATACTCCACCTAGGACTTGGCCAAGACCACAGTAAGGTAAGGGCAGGGCAGACACTTGGCCTCCAAGCTCTGCTTCCAGAGCTCACTCCCCACAGCGTCCCCCAACTCACCTACAGCAGGTGACTCAGCCCCAGGCTGAGAAATGGCCATAAAAAAGCAGCGAGAAATGGCCATACTGCTTCTGGGCAGGACACTCCATCCTGCAGAAGGGACCTTTAGGCTCACTCCTCCATCTGCAAAGCCGGGCTCCCAGGGGATGGGGCAAGTGGTTGAACTCACACTGATCTCTTTCTTCTCCTGTGTGGCAGCGACAACAGAGAGAGCCCGTTCTAACTCTCCTATACACTGCAATGTATATTGCAGGCAGCCAGCCAGATCCTTGGACTCTTCTGTAGTGAGAGAGTTGAGATGGGGTCCCAAGGACTTTCCCAAAAGACCTGTCAAAGTGCCAGGTTGAAGGATGACAGGGTTCCCAGATTCCCACCTTCAAAGTATCTGAGAGAACATTTCATGTGATACAGGTCCGTATTTAGTTTCTCTTTCTGTACATTCAATCTCTGGATTTGAACCTTTGGGAGAAAAGCCAAGCAAGTGCTGACAGAGAAGGAAAGAAACATTCTCTGGAGGACAGGAGAAAACTTCGCACCCTCCACTCACCTCTAGCTCCCTTTTGGCTTTCTGTTTCTCATTGTTTGCCTTCTTTTCCTGTAGGAAGAGGAAGACAAAGCTCTTACCAGGGGCAGGCAGAGATGGCACAGCAAGAGACATGCCCCCAGAATGCCACCAATGCCCCAGGACAGGCCCACCCATGGGACCAGTTTATCAGGGACCTTGTGGGGTTGGGGTGGAATCTAAAGGGTGAGCCTTCTTTGCCAGGCTGGGAGTGGGTGAGACGAGACTGGGGCTTCTACATCTGAGTGCCCCCCAAACGCAGCAGTCATGTTGCGAGGAAACAAAGAAATCACGTTACTTCTTCCAGCTGATGTTCCACGTGTTTCTTCTGTTGTTTCTGTGGGGACAGTCAAATTAAGGTGATGGAGGGTGGCCCCCTCAACTCTATTCCCCAGACCAGGAAGCGGTAGGCAGGGGCCAGGAATGGATTTTAAAGGCAAAGTTCTCAGACATAATGGCAATATGAACTGGTAAACTCTCCTCAAGCTCCCAAGGACAGAGAATTTGGGTCTTTGTTAGATTTTGCCCACAGCCACAGAACTCAGTCTGAATCTGGAATCTCGAGAGAACGGTAACATAAACCTCTAGAGATGGAGTTTGAGAAAGGCCCCCCCTTCTGCCAGCTTGTGATTTAGAAAAATGCTTTCATTCAGTAAACATTTACTGAGCAAGTACGGGCCAGGTACGGTTCTTCACAGCAGATATAGGGTGGAAAAGGACAGACAGGAGCCCTTGGCCCTGAGGTTTCCATTCTAGGGGTTCTTTAAATCTCGCACTCTCAGAGCTAACAGAGACCTTTGATACTCACTACCTCCTCTGGAAACATGGACCCAAAAAGGAGAGGTGGTTTGTCCAGAATCAAAGAGAAAATTAGGGACTGAGTCACAGCAGAAATATGGGGCCCCTGACAACCAGTCAGGCTAGCACTTCCACGAGAGGCAACAACCCCAGGGCATGTGTAGCAAGGACTGGAGCAGAGGTGTCTGGAGAGGAGAGAGTCAGCAAAGAGGGCAGCAAAAGAAGAGCCATGCTGCATGCTCTGAGGTCCCCCTAGGTGAGGCCTGGGTGCCCCAGCTCCCTATTTGTCCTTGGCACCAGGGGCCCCCAGCTCCTTTCCTCAGGGCCCAAGGGGAAACTGGAGCCCAGGATTGGCAGTGTGGAATCAGGGGACCCCACTGGACTCTTACCAAAGATTTGATGGTGTTATTCAGTTTACTGATTTTTACGGACCTTGAGTCCAGGACGACTGCTAGTTCTTGGCACGGGCTCTGAGGCACATGCAGAGACAAGGAGGTGGAGGAGGAGTGGGGGAGAGGTAGAGAGAACAATCATTAAGCCTGGGGTGTGTGTGGGCTCTCTTAGCTGGCAGAGGGGCACCTAGTCCCCACTGTGGGAGGAGGTTGGAGGGCTGGCCTGTGGGGTCACTGCACCTCCACACAGAGCCTCTTACCTCCAGATCCTTCAGGGGAGCAGATGATGTAGAGCCCTCCCCATGGACACCTGTTGCTGACTACAAGAGATGAGAGTGCACATGGAGATGTTCTGTCCCCCTCAGTGTCTAAGCCCTCTGACTTCTTTTCTTCCCCATCAACTGGCAACATTTTCTTTTCTGCCTATCTTGGATGCTTTTTCCCATAACTCCTTTGTGCCAACTTCTCTCATGGTTCTTATCCCCCCCACCATCCCACCCTGAGGCCCTTTCAGTGACTCCTGATGGCAAGTGGCTGTTCTCCTTGTCTTGGCTTCCCCTTGAGATTGGGGATGAGGAAAATCGAACAGCAATGACCATATCCTGGGTGTCCTTGGTGTTTACAGCAGGCCATGTACTAGGGATTAACATTAAAACAACAATAACAAATCTCATTTAAACTTCCCAAAAGGAGGTCAAACAATACCACCTCTATTATACAGATGTAAAAAAAGAGGCCCAAAGAGCTCAAGCAACTTGCCCTAAATCATATCCTTGGCAGATGGAGAGGCAGGATTCAAACCCAGAATTCCCCCCCTTTTTTTTTTTCTGAGATGGAGTCTCTCTCCATCTCCCAGGCTGGAGTGCGGTGGTACAATGTCAACTCACTGCAAGCTCCACCTCCCAGGTTCACGCCATTCTCCTGCCTCAGCCTCCCGAGTAGCTGGGACTACAGGCACCCGTCACCACACCCGGCTAATTTTTTAGTATTTTTAGGAGAGACAGGGTTTCACCATGTTAGCCAGGATGGTCTCGATCTCCTGACCTAGTGATCCACCTGCTTTGGTCTCCCAAAGTGCTGGGTTTACAGGCGTGAGCCACTGTGCCCGGCCAAACCCAGAATTCTTAACCAGTACCCAACAGTCCATCCACAATCTTAACAATTACCCTCTACTGCGCCTTGGGCCCCCTGTCCCCAGGAGCCTGTCCAGCCAGGACTCACATCCTCAGGTGACTGGCAACCACCAGAAGTGGCTGTTTCAGGGCTACTGCCATTTGTTTTCCTGTTCCTCTTAGCTCCTGCTGGAACACCAAGGCTGTTTCTCTGCCAATATTCTTTTAACTGTGGGAAACAAGAGCAGTAACACTCATGAGAGCTATCAGCCCCTACAGCCACATCCTCCTTTACAGTTTTTACAAAATACTCTTATACAGCATCTGATTCAATGACACAACAACTGTACAAGGTGTTGTCACAATCATTTAGTGGCTGAGGGGGATTGATATCATGGCTAGGAAAAAAAAGAAAAATGCAGTACTGGAACTTTGAAACTCAGTCTTCTGACTCCAAGCTCTGGGGTTTTGCCAAGAATCAGCAGCTTCCAGGGACCAAAACCAGAGGCAGAGGTAGAAAATAAACATTAAGTAGGCAGGAACTGTATGCCGTGTGGTTTAGAGTCATATATCCTCACACGTCTGTTAGTGTGAAGAAGTGCACCAGTACCTCTCAAACTTTTATATCAATGTGTCCTCATGGCAGAAGGCAGCCTTTCTGTTAAATCTAGGAATTTATCAGAAGGAGGACAACCCAAGCCTCATTTCAGAGAGAAATCTGGTATACTCTTAGAAACCTATGTGACTGTCATCCCTAAGTACATTAATGTTTTTTCTCTTGATCTCAAGAGAATCAAGGGAAACTGATGCTTCAGAAAGATGTCCCACATTTATCCTGTGGCACTCAAAGTACCCCAGGTTGAGATAATATGAGGAGGATTCAAGCTGTGAAGTTCAGTTTCCCAAGATCTATTTCACAGAAGATGAGCAAATCTCACTTCAGAGACCACTGACTGAAGGGCAGTCTGGTCCCAGAACCATGGAAAATTAGAATATGAGGTGGAGAACTCAGAAAAAAATGTTAAAATCTCTCTGGAAAGTAGAAGCCTGGGAGAAAACCAAACCAAACCCATTCTCCCATTGCCACCCAGAGATACTGTCAATGTTTTGAGCTCACGGGGGAAGTGTAGGCTTTTCCCACTGTCAATGTCTATGTTAAGGGAGTAAGGCAGCCTGAAACCTCTTGCTCCTAGGTCCCATAGTCTCCATTCTCCTTCCAGCTGGAAATTTGTGCTGTGAACAGAGGAACCAGAAATGGGGTGACAATGCTTAGGGGACTGGGTCATAAGATCAAAGGCCAGTCTTGCAGTAATGATAGTTCCTTAGGTGGATTGTGAAATCACTACATTCCACTTCTCCTGGTTTGGGGGAGAGACCACATCAGTGCGTTGTCTGGGTCGCCGCTCCATGATCGGGGAGGGAAACACAGGGTTGGGACCCAGGTCCTTGGAGACGCCAGCGCAAAGAGCCCAGGGAGGTCGACCTTGAGGCAGCAGGAGGGGAGGGCAGAGTCTGCAGCAGGGAGCCCCAGGAGTCACCAGCCCAAAGTCACCCAGGGACAACTGGCGAGGGTGGGACCTGGGGCTGGCAGACCCAGGTCCTTGGAGATGTGAGCCCAAAGAGCCCAGGGAGGTCGAGTTTAGGGCAGCAGGAGGTGAGGGCACAGTAATGAAGTGGGAAGCCCCAGGAGCCACCCACCCAAAGTCACCCTGGGGTGATTGGCAAGGGCAGGGACTGGGCTGCTTGCTGAAGGGGCAGGGCTGACTGACAAGACTTTGGTAGGGGGAGCCCAGAGGCACCAGGGTTGTGGGGCCCAGTCCGGTGTGCCTCAGGAATGGTATGGACTCTGGCAGCCATCTTGTCATCGAGGGGATCTGTGGCTGGGTTGGGGGGCCAAGACCTGGTGCATTTTTACCTTTTTCTTGGCTATGGCCAATCTGTTTTGTCGAGTTTCTTCTGCCATCATGGGATGGGGAGGGAGGCAGGGTTGGGACCACATCAGCAAAATCCCAGCGAGCACTGATCAATGCCTCCAGTCACCTACAAGGCAGCTGTGCAATAGAGCCAGAGGAAGCGTAACCAGGGCCCCAGTAGAATGCAGAATAGGGGAGTGGCCTTAATGCTCCAAGCCCATTGGCCAATGAGAAAGATGAAATGGAAAGGGGGCTTGGCCATGCAGCAGTGTGTCCAGGGGGACCTGTGGCTCACAAGGAAAGCTGCCCATGCAACCTCTGTCCTTGCCCACTCTGGGAGAGGTGAGGGGCCAGCTTTTGCTTTAAAAGCTTTAAAACTTTAAAAAATATATGTGTGTGTACTTTATACATATATATATGTGCGTGTGTGTGTGTGTGTGTGTGTGTGTCTATGTATGTGTATCTATGTATTCCTCCAGAGCTGTCTTCATTACCCAGCTTCTATGCAAGGTCTATGATTTTAGTCTATATTTTTCATCTTCAAATACAGTACAAAAATTACCAGTATTACCTTAACTGCGATACAGGTCCTATAAAAATGGAAAATCTATAGCATGCTTGATGATTAATGAAGCAGACTATATTATCCAACATTCCAATAAGATAAAATAATCACAATGATATCTCTTTTTTGGAAAAAGTTTCTCTTATTCTCCTACGTTATTGTTAAGATTTTTTTTCTTAAACAAGAAACATGTCTAATATCTGTAAAAATACAAAGCTTTTGGGCCAGGTGTGGTGGCTCATGCCTGTAATCCCAGCACTTTGGGAGCCCAAAGTGGGTGGATCACCTGAGGTCAGGAGTTCGAGACCAGCCTGGCCAACATGGTGAAACCCCGTCTCTACTAAAAATACAAAAAGTAGCCAGGCATGGTGGTGGGTGCCTGTAATCCCAGCTATTTGGGAGGCTGAGGCAGGAGAATCACTTGAACCCAGGAGACAGAGGTTGCAGTGAGCCAAGCTCACGCCACTGCACTCCAGCCTTGGTGACAGAGTGAGACTCTATCTCAAAAGAAATAAAATACAAAATAAATTTTAAAAGCTTTCAATTTAATAAGCACTCAAAACTCTTTACCAATTTAAAACAAATACAAGGCCCATTTTTCTAGAATCACCTGGCTTCTCTAAGCCTTGCAAATGAAACTGAATTTCTCACTTGATACTTGGCTACGACTTGCAATCATGAAAACCAAGAACTGTGTTTTGTCACTGTGCACTGCTTGTTACCTGAATTTTGCATGAGGCTGGGATCAAGGGTTGAATCTTTCATGATTTGCTCCATAACCTGTGTGCTTCTTATCCAAGACCAAACTAAGCTTTTGTCTAGAGTTCTATAATTTACAGTTAGTAGACAAAAGTGGTTCTCAGTAATGTAGTCTCTGGACTAGCAGCACCAGCAGCACCTGAGAACTTTTTATAAGTGCAAATTCTGAGGCCTACCCTGGACCTGGTGAATCAGAAACTCTGGAGTAGGGCTCAGCAACCTGTGCTGCAGTAATCCCTCCAGGTGTTCAGGAACCTCTGGCATACAGCAGGTAGAAAAGTGTGTTTCCTTCTGCAGGTCCAAAGCCGGGGATATTATATGTTCTGTCTCGATACGAAGCAATGACATGCAATTAAAACACACAACTCTCCTTCCTACTCCCACCCTCTATCCAATGTGTCTTATTTTTATGAGTTCAATAAGAAAACAAGTGGCAATCAGTTTAGTCTAAAAAGTATATTTACAAGTATTAGTTCTCATCCAGGCTGAACTTATACAAAACCATCTACATCCTCTTACAGCTAAAGTTTTAAAAAAGTATCTTCACAAAATAAGTCTCAGGCATGTTAGGGATTCTATCATAAAACACCAAGTAGATCAGAATGTCCAAACTTACTAGAGAAGAAAAGTGGAATTATTGGCTATGTTTTCAAATTGCATTCAAAGGAAATTTAAGTTCTGAATTTTTTTCACCTTTGTACTTCCAAATTAATTGAATTCAACCAGAACACTCCATTCCTTCAAAGCCTCTAGCCAGGCAAAGTTTTACTGTATTACTTCTTGCTTTCCATGGATATAAAGCAGAGTCCTGGCAGGCACATTTTGTATACCTGCAAAGATGCAGAACTAAACAGTTCCATCTGTTCCATATTAAAACAAAAGTCCTGTAAACCTTGGATGGTGAGTGTAATACTTTAGCACTAAAACCAAAGCCTCATATATGAAAAGATACCAAGAACACCATTAGCAAACAAAACTCAACTCTCAGCCAGGAGCAGTAGTTCACACCTGTAATCCCAGGAGTTTGACAAGCCAAGGTGGGAGGATTACTTGAAGTCAGGAGTTCAAGACAAGCCTGGGAAGCATAGCTAATTCACACCTCCACACACACACACACAAAAATGTTAAAAAACAGCTGGGCCTGGTGGCACACACCTGTAGTCCCAGCTACTCGGCAGGCTGAGGTGGGAAAATTGCTTCTTCCCAGGAGTTCGAGGCTGCAATAGCTATGATTATGGCACTGCACTCCAGCCTAGGTGACAGAGAAATACCTAGATAATTACATTATCTCCTGCTCCTGTTTACACTAAAATCACTAAGTTAAAACCCTTTTGAATTTGGCAGGATAAAAATTAAGTGAAATGTGACTTTGGAGTTTGGAGGGAGAAGGAAGGAAGGGAAGGAGGGAGGGAGGGAAGGAGGAAGGGAGGAAAGGAAGGAAGGAAGGGAAAATAAAAGAAGAAAGGAAGAAGGAAGGAAGCAAAAGGAAAGGAAGGAAGGAAAGAAAAAAGGAAGGAAAGAAAAAAAGAAAAGATAGGAAAGGAAAAGAAAGGAAAGGAAAGGGAAGGAAAGGGAAGGGTAGGAAGAAAGAAAAGAAAAAATGAAATGAAAAATTACTTACTGGGAGAAAGTTTTTATAACCTCAACAACAAATAAAAGGTTTGTATCCTTAGCCTATAAAGAAATCTTTTAAATTACTCAGAAAAAAAAATGATTTTCAACAGAAAATGGGCAATGGAGAAAGAGGCATTTCTCACAAAAATAAAAATGGCCAATAGGTATATAAAAAAGATTCAAAAGCACTAGAAATCAAGGAAATGTCATGAAAACAATGATATTTTCTGTATAAAGGCAGCAAAGATGACAAATGGAAGGGGGAACCTGGAGCTCTGTCCCTGTTGGTGGGAGTGTAAACTGAGCCACTTTTCCTGGAGGATAATTTGAAAATTTCTATTCAAGACTCTAAAAATTATTACCCTCCAGAAATTCTACTTCTATGAATTCAGTCCAAAAATGCTTGCTCGAGTCCATTCAAATCTATATATAAGAAAATTCACCTCTGGGGTGGCAATGATTCAATTAATATACCTACAGCTATTAAAAATGATGATGCCAGGATATATTTACTGCCACAGAAATATGCCCAAAATATAGTAAGTGACAAAAGACTATCTATTATGATTCCACTTTTTAAAATATTTACTTTGTAAAATATTTACATGCATAAAAAAGTATAAAAGCAACAAACCAGAATATCTTGAGTGGCAAATTAAAGATTTTTCTTAATATTTGTCATCTAAATTATTACTAAAAGAGTGTGATTTCCTTTATAATCAGAGAGAAGTGTTATTTTCATTTATTTATATTTAAATCTCTTTTCTTTTTCTTATTTTTTCTCCCATATGTATCCCATGTAGGCTAGCATCCCTGCCTCTTGAGGGAAACCAGCCCATTTTTGGGAAGTGCACTACAAAAAGCTCCCCCATCTTCCTTTTATTTCAAGAGATCTGGAGACATTTTTCTTTCAAATTGTTGTATCAGTCTCAGAATATATTTTTTTAAGTATATGAAATTGAGGAAAAGACAAAGGAAAGGCTGACTCCCTACGCTACTGGGGCTACTCTTCCAATTTTTTCTGCTATTGTTATGTATTAATATTCGCTGGGTACTAAAAAGATGGGCAGCCCCTTAGATCCTTTTTTCTTATCTCTTTCTCATAATCCTACTTCATTCCTTCATTCACTTATTTTCAAAAGGGTCATGTGTACAAATACATAGTTCAGAAAATTTGAAAATATAACTATAAAAGTATGTGGCAAAATCCCATTCACAGTCTTATACTCCTTCCACAGCCAAACACTTTTAATTGGTTTCTTATATATCTTTTCAGAATTTATCTTTGCAAATACACATGTATATTCTTACTCTACTCTTCTCTCTCAACACAAAAAGCAGCATACCATACATAGGATACAATTCCTTCTTCTTTTTAAAAAACACACACAATATATCCGAGTTCTTCTACGTGAGTACAGAGGTCTTTCTCATTCTTCTTTTCAACTGCACAGTATGCATCATTTGGATGTACCACAGTTTACTTAACCTTAACCAGTTCCCTGCTGGCGGACACTGAAATCATCCCTATCATACTATCACAAACAATAATGCCAAGCATAACCACCTACACACACCAAGTTCATTTCTGAATCTGCCTTTGATGAAGCCTCTGTTTGAATCACCATAAGGTCACAAGGCGGAAAAGTTAGTCCGTTTTTAAATTTTCATTATGTACAGCAGTATGTAGCAAAAGACTCCCTCGGACAAAGCAAATGTACTCTTTGGGAATTTACTTCATAACCATAAATGGATAAACAGAACACCAAGGAGAATCATTTCTATTTAACCATGCGTACGTATGTATACAAGACATGCATATCCATAGAAAGTATAAAATAAATAAATCCATAAAGCATTAAGCATTTTCTCAGTATGGTGGATCTATGGAGTGCTTTGTAGACCGCCCTCCTTGCCTATCAATTCTAATTTCACAATAGTAAATATGTACAACTTCTGCAATATAAAATTTCAAAAAATGTTAAATTAAGCTGCATATATTCCTTCAGTCTGTCCTGTATTTTTATGGTGCTCCAGAGTGCTCAAATATCACTTCATTAACAAAAATTTATTTATTTATTTTTCAAATATAGAGATGGCAGGGTCTTGCTCTGTTGACCAGGCTGGTCTTGAACTCCTAGATCATCCTGGATCCTCCTACTTCCACCTCCCAAAGTGCTGGTATTACAAGTGTGAGACATCATGCCTGGCCGGCTTCATTTCAGAAATCTTTCCCCAGCACTCCACATATTACTAATAATTCCTTTCTTTTTCTTTAGATAGCATTGTACTCATATCTCTATTACCTCACTTGTCACATGATAATCAGTTGCTCACCCATTCATCTCCCTTGATTGCTCATGAGCTCCTTGAGAAGGGTCTGATTTTCAGCACCTTGATCAATGTGTGATGCATACATGCTTCATACGCAGAGAAGGAAATGATTTCACTACAGTGTATTTATTCCCAGAATTGAATACCTGTATTTCTAAATTGTTCTAGATACTCTGCCAACAACCTGAGAATGTTATGTTTTTTTCCCTAAAACTTCCATGCATTACTGAGTGTCTACGGTCATAGTTAATTGCGACGTGAACTCTCACCAAGTCCATTCATAGTTTTTTTTTAGGTGATTTTTAATTTTAATTTTTGATTTTGATTGTTTCCTTTTTGTTTTCTTAATCTAGCAGTGTTTGATAAACTTCAACAACTCTATATCCCTGTGTCTTTGCACCTGCTGGTCTCTGCTTGGAATAATGTCTCAAGGTTTTATTCACCTGGAAAACATTTCCACTCACCCTTAAAGAATCAGCTTAAATAGGCCGGGCATTGTGGCTCATGCCTGTAATCCCAGCACTTTGGGAGGCCAAGGCAGGTGGATCACCTGAGGTCAGTAGTTCAAGACTAGCCTGCCCAACATGGTGAAACCCCACCTCTACTAAAAATAAAAAAAATAGTTGGGCGTGGTGGCAGATGCCTGTAATCTCAGCTACTTGGGAGGCTGAGGCAGAAGAATTGCTTGAACCTGGGAGGCAGAGGTTGCAGTGAGCTGAGATTGCACCACTGCACTCCAGCCTGGGTGACAGAGTGAGACTTCATCCAAAAAAAGAAATAATACCTTCTCTGAGAAGCCTTTATATCTTCCTATTCTTTCAGGAAGAGTTGAAAATTCCTCAACTTTTGAAACATTTGTGCCTCTATTACTATGTATCAGGCACTGAACTGAATGCCTAGGATAGGAAGATGAGACTGTAGACCCTGCCTTCATGGAGCTCATGGTCTAGTATGGAAAACAGCCATATGAACAAATAACCACACTATAGGTCTTCAGAGCTCAAATCCTATCCTAAATACTGCTAAATTAATGTTCGTGAGGTTTTGAAAGTACTAGGGCCAGAGACAATATGGCTGCTTGGATGACTTTCCATCAAAGTTAACATTCAGCCCTCACCACCAAAGGCGGTGTGTGTGTGCCTCTTCCTTGCAACCCACCAGGGCCTAACACATCATATGACCACTTCTGAAATTAGGAAACAGGCTCAGAAGTCCAAGAGCTTGACCAAAGTAACTCAGCTGGTATGTAGCAGAACCAGGTCAGTACGATTCTTCTTCAATATACTGTGTAACATGGGCAAGTGGCCTCAAAATCAACAAAAGACAAGTAGAGGTTGACATGCGTCAATGGAGAGAGGCTCAAAAGGAAGCGTTTATACACAAGAACAGAACAGAAATGTTCTGGAAGTATGTCTGGGGATGTGAAGTAGGAGGGGCACACCAGGTTTCACCTTGGTCAAGTGAATCTATAATTTCAACCTAGGCCTCACTCCCCAAGCTCCAGACTTAGCTATCTGTCTTTCTTACTCAAGTATAAAATCCACAGGGCAGGACCTTAATCTCTAGTTTGTTCATCACATATTAAAGCAGAGCTCGGCGTATAGTAAGTACTTAATAAATACATGAATGAATAAATAAACTATCAAAGAAGCTAAAGAAACATTCCACACTGTTGGGGATAGATATTACCATGAAACAGGCCCTAGCAGTCACTTACAAACACAGTTGACCCTCATTATTTGTGAATCTCATATTTGCAAATTTGCTTACTTGCTAAAAGTGTCTTTGTAATCCCCAAATTAATACTTGTGGAGCTTTCAAGGTGGCTCCTGGATAGACACACAGTAGTGAAAACTCTGTCACTCCTTGCACACGTCCCAAGCTAAGGTCAAATAAGGTGACCCTCAGTTTTCTTGTTTCAGCTCTCATACAAAGATGACCTGAGGACAGAGCCAGTAGAGGACAGTGCAGGGTAGTGCAAGAAGCTGTGGCTCTGGGGTCTGGTCAAGCCGCCCCTTTTTTCTGTTAGGAAGCTTTCCCACTCCTCTGCCTGCTGTCGCATCTCTTCCAAAATACAAGCAATGGCACTTGACTCCCTTGTTAGAGCAGGCTCTTGATAAATAGGCTTTGCTTGATTTCATTCAGTTCATCTTCATTTATTTCCACCATAGAAAAAGCACCTTTAAACTGGATGCCAGATATCGTTCCCAGAATCAAAGGAGGAAAAACGTCAAATACTTGGTGAAGGTTCTCTGATGGGCATAACTAAGTTTAGCCTTGCTTTGGGTTTTTTGAATTTGGCCCTCTTCGATTCCATGGGCCATGTGAGGGAAGCACACAGCCCTCCCTGACAGGAGGGCCTTCTCCTGGCCTCCCTCCCTATACCCTGAACAGCATAGCAGAGCCTGGCAATGTGCAGGAATCCCTTTCCCAGAGCAGGACTTTAGTGTAGAATAATGTCACTGAGGAGCTCCAACAGAGGAGTCCAGGCTGGGCACAGGCACCCCAGGGTGGGGCCCTTCCAGCTCACTCACACAAGGCAAAGCGAAGTCACAGCCCTTCCTTTTGCGGACAGTGTCCCTGTACCACGAGGATAACCCTTGGGCAGAAGCCCACACATAGAGCTCACATGGACAAACAATGCTCAGGGATGGTGCAGAGGGAACCTGTGTCAAGCAAGAGGAACATTATCCTAAAGCAGCATAATTGGAAATAAGGTTCCTTTGCCATAAAAAAACCTCACTCTTCCCACATGATTGGAAGAATCATCCTCTTCCCTGTATCTCACTATGCAGAATTTTACTTGCACTTTGCTCTTCCTCCACTTCCTGACCCTGCCTGGGGTCTTCCTGTCCACCATTTTGGAGTCCTCATTGGCACCTTCCAAACCACCTAATCCTCACCCTGTGCCTCACTGACCACATGGAGAATGAGGAGGAGCTTGGAAAGCTGGTTTTCATTTGCAGTTCATATTCTTAAACACAGCTGTGTCTTCTCACAAGTCCAGACTTGTTCCATATAAATGCTAAACCATTACAGCTGTAAATCATCTGCTTAATGCAATGTGTCCTTTTGACCTCCACATTCTCACCACCTGTTTCTTTGTTGGATTACCAATAAATAGCATGGGCTCCCAGAGCTCAGGGCCTTCGCAGCCTCCATGATGGTGATGGCCCCCTGGTGTCCCACCTTTCTCTCCCAAACTGTCTATTTCTCAATCCTTTGACTCTGCCAGACTTTGTCACCCCCAAGACCTGGTGTTGGGTCTGATCACCCCAACATTCCTGGCTGCTCAATGTGGGGCAACAAAGACCCTGGTGAAGGAATGCTAGAGTGTGTGAAAGTGGAGGACGCATCATCAAAGGACACCCAAGGACATCTAAAAGAAGCTCGGCAGGAAAGCTGAGCACTTGGAAGATCCAGGGTAACAATGAGACAAAGTGAAAGCAGACATTCTGCTTATTTAAATTTCTTAAGGCATTTACTATGAAGATGGGGAGTGAAAATTAGTACTCAGAATTTGTTATCACTCACTGTTTAGTGCAGTAAAGCAGTTTTGCCCATGGTTCCCAGAACAAGGGACTATGGAGTTGGAGGAATGGGAGAGAATTGGCAGAGATTTTTAAAAAGCATATAAAGATGGAGAAAAATTCCAGTCTTGGTTTGGTCAATATGGGCGCTAATAAAAGCAACTCCTTTTTTTTTTTCTTCTTTTTTTCTATTATTATTATTATTATTATACTTTAGGTTTTATGGTACATGTGCGCAATGTGCAGGTAAGTTACATATGTATACATGTGCCATGCTGGTGGGCTGCACCCACTAACTCGTCATCTAGCATTAGGTATATCTCCCAATGCTATCCCTCCCCCCCTCCCCCAACCCCACAACAGTCCCCGAAGTGTGATGTTCCCTTTCCTGTGTCCATGTGTTCTCATTGTTCAATTCCCACCTATGAGTGAGAATATGCAGTGTTTGGTTTTTTGTTCTTGAGATAGTTTACTGAGAATGATGATTTCCAATTTCATCCATGTCCCTACAAAGGACATGAACGCATCATTTTTGATGGCTGCATAGTATTCCATGGTGTATATGTGCCACATTTTCTTAATCCAGTCTATCATTGGTGGACATTTGGGTTGGTTCCAAGTCTTTGCTATTGTGAATAATGCTGCAATAAACATACGTGTGCATGTATCTTTATAGCAGCATGATTTATAGTCCTTTGGGTATATACCCAGTAATGGGATGGCTGGGTCAAATGGAATTTCTAGTTCTAGATCCCTGAGGAATCGCCACACTGACTTCCACAAGGGTTGAACTACTTTACAGTCCCACCAATAGTGTAAAAGTGTTCCTATTTCTCCACATCCTCTCCAGCACCTGTTGTTTCCTGACTTTTTAATGATTGCCATTCTAAATGGTGTGAGATGGTATCTCATTGTGGTTTTGATTTGCATTTCTCTGATGGCCAGTGATGGTGAGCATTTTTTCATGTGTTTTTTGGCTGCATAAATGTCTTCTTTTGAGAAGAGTCTGTTCATGTCCTTCACCCACTTTTTGATGGGGTTGTTTGTTTTTTTCTTGTAAATTTGTTTAAGTTCTTTGTAGATTCTGGATATTAGCCCTCTGTCAGATGAGTAGGTTGCGAAAATTTTCTCCCATTTTGTAGGTTGCCTGTTCACTCTGATGGTAGTTTCCTTTGCTGTGCAGAAGCTGTTTAGTTTAATTAGATCCCATTTGTGAATTTTGGCTTTTGTTGCCATTGCTTTTGGTGTTTTAGACATGAAGTCCTTGCCCATGCCTATGTCCTGAATGGTAATGCCTAGGTTTTCTTCTAGGGTTTTTATGGTTTTAGGTTTAACATTTAAGTCTTTAATCCATCTTGAATTGATTTTTGTATAAGGTGTAAGGAAGGGATCCAGTTTCAGCTTTCTCCATATGGCTAGCCAGTTTTCCCAGCACCATTTATTAAATAGGGAATCCTTTCCCCATTTCTTGTTTTTCTCAGGTTTGTCAAAGATCAGATAGTTGTAGATATGTGGCATTATTTCTGACGGCTCTGTTCTGTTCCATTGATCTATATCTCTGTTTTGGTACCAGTACCATGCTGTTTTGGTTACTGTAGCCTTGTAGTATAGTTTGAAGTCAGATAGTGTGATGCCTCCAGCTTTGCTCTTTTGGCTTAGGATTGACTTGGTGATGCAGGCTCTTTTTTGGTTCCATATGAACTTTAAAGTAGTTTTTCCAATTCTGTGAAGAAAGTCATTGGTAGCTTGATGGGGATGGCATTGAATCTGTAAATTACCTTGGGAAGGATGGCCATTTTCATGATATTGATTCTTCCTACCCATGAGCATGGAATGTTCTTCCATTTGTTTGTATCCTCTAAAAGCAACTCTTGAGCTATTTCAAACAGATGATGAGGCAGATTCAGATGAGGAAGAGGAGGATGAGTATAAAGAACTAAATTCAGACTCTGAATGTGAGGAACAGGAAATGGAGGAAATTAAAGAAAAGAAAGAGAAGATGAAAAAAGTATGTTTTGCTAGCCCATCGGCTCCACCTACTGAATTAAGTGAATGGCCACCTCTTCTCTCTTCCCTTAATGGGCGAGAAAATGAATTAGCTACAAAATTTACCATTTCTGTATTTGCAACATTAAAACCTGGAGCAACTGGTATCACTAAGACCCAGTGTAATCTGAGGCTTGTTTATTCAGAGAGCACCTCAGAAAACCATGGCATATCTGGCACAGCCAGTGTCCTTATGAACAGCAGCAATTGTCTGCCACCGTGGTGGACAGTGCTGCTGTGGACCTTTGCAGTGCAGTTTCCATTCCCATGCTTCCTGTGGAGCCACCAGAGGGGGTCCCCATGGGAGGTGGGGGACCCTTGCTGTCAGGAATAGTCAATCTATTACTTGAAAGATCTAGAGAGGTTCCAAGATGGCTGAATAGGAACAGCTCCAGTCTACAGCTCCCAGTGTGAGCAACGCAGAAGATGGGTGATTTCTGCATTTCCAACTGAGGTACCAGGTTTATCTCACTGGGGCTTGTTGGACAGTGGGTGCAGCCCACGGAGCAATGTGGGGCATTGCCTCACCTGGGAAGTGCAATGGGTTGGGGAATTCCCTTTTGTAGCCAAGGGAAGCCATGACAGATGGTACCTGGAAAATCAGGACCCTCCCACCCTAATACTGCACTTTTCCAATGGTCTTAGCAAATGGCACACCAGAAGATTATATCCCACACGTGGCTTGGAGGGTCCCATGCCCACAGAGCCTCGCTCACTGCTAGCACAGCAATCTGAGATTGCTGAACTGCAAAGTGGCAGCAAGGCTGGGAGAGGGGCACCCACCATTGCTGAGGCTTGAGTAGGTAAACAAAGTGACCAGGAAGCTCGAACTGGGTGAAGCCCACCACAGCTCAAGGAGGCCTGACTGCCTCTGTAGACTCCACCTCTGGGGGCAGGGCATAGTTGAACAAAAGGCAGCAGAAACTTCTGCAGACTTAAACATCCCAGTCTTACAGCTTTGAAGAGAGTAGTGGTTCTTCCAGCATGGAGTTTCAGATCTGAGAATGGACAGACTGCCTCCTCAAGTGGGTCCCTGACCCCCGAGTAGCCTAACTGAGAGACACCTCCCAGTAGGGGCTGACTGACACGTCATGCAGCCGGGTACCCCTCTGAGACAAAGCTTCCAGAGGAAGGATCAGGCAGCAACATTTGCTTTTCTGCAATATTTGCTGTTCTGCAGCCTCCACTGGTGATACACAGGCAAACAGGGTCTGGAGTGGACCTCCAGCAAACTCCAGCAGATCTGCAGCTGAGGGTCCTGACTGTTAGAAGGAAAACTAACAAACAGAAAGGACATCCACACCAAAATCCCATCTGTACATCACCATCATCAAAGACCAAAAGTAGATAAAACCACAAAGATGGGGAGAAACCAGAGCAGAAAAGCTGAAAATTCTAAAAATCAGAGCACTTCTTCTCCTCCAAAGGAACGCAGCTCCTTGCCAACAATGGAGCAAAGCTGGACAGAGAATGACTTTGATGAGTTGAGAGAAGAAGGCTTCAGATGATCGATAATAACAAACTTCTCTGAGCTAAAGGAAGATGTTCGAACCCATCACAAAGAAGCTAAAAACCTTGAAAAAAGATTAGATGAAGGGATAACTAGAATAAACAGTGTAGAGAAGACCTTAAATGACCTGTTGGAGCTGAAAACCATGGTACGAGAACTACGTGACGCATGCAAAATCTTCCGTGGCTGATGTAATCAAGCGGAAGAAAGGGTATCAGTGATTGAAGATCAATTGAATGAAATGAAGTGAGAAGAGTTTAGAGAAAAAAAGAGTAAAAAGGAATGAACAAGACCTCCAAGAAATATGGGACTATGTGAAAAGACCAAATCTACGTCTGATCGGTGTACCTGAAAGTGACAAGGAGAATGGGACCAAGTTGGAAAACACTCTGCAGGATATTATCCAGGAGAACTTCCCCAATCTAGCAAGGCAGGCCAACATTCAGATTCAAGAAATACAGAGAATGCCACAAAGATACTCCTCAAGAAGAGCAACTCCAAAACACATAATTGTCAGATTCACCAAAGTTGAAACGAAGGAAAAGATGTTAAGAGCAGCCAGAGAGAAAGGTCGGGTTACCCACAAAGGGAAGCCCATCAAACTAACAGCAATCTCTTGGCAGAAACTCTACAAGCCAGAAGAGAGTGAGAGTCAATATTCAACATTCTTAAAGAAAACAATTTTTAACCCAGAATTTCATATCCAGCCAAATTAAGCTTCATAAGTGAAGGAGAAATAAAATCCTTTGCAGACAAACAAATGCTGAGAGATTTTGTCACCACCAGGCCTGCCTTACAAGAGCTCCTGAAGGAAGCACTAAACATGGAAATGAAAAACTGGTACCAGCCACTGCAAAAACATGCAAAATTGTAAAGACCATCAATGCTAGGAAGAAACTGCATCAACTAATGAGCAAAATAACCAGCTAACATCATAATGACAGGATCAAATTCACACATAACAATATTAACCTTGAATGTAAATGGACTAAATGCTCCAATTAAAAAAGACAGACTGGCAAATTGGATAAAGAGTCAAGACCCATCAGTGTGCTGTATTCAGGATCTCACATGCAGAGACACATATAGGCTCAAAATGAAGGGATGGAGGAAGATCTGTCAAACAAAAGGAAAACAGAAAAAAGCGGGGGTTGCAATCCTAGTCTCTGATAAAACAGACTTTAAACCAACAAAGATCAAAAGAGACAAAGAAGGCCATTACATAATGGTAAAGGGATCAATTCAACAAGAAGAGCTAACTATCATAAATATATATGCACCCAATACAGGAGCACCCAGATTCACAAAGCAAGCCCATAGAGACCTACAAAGAGACTTAGACTCCCACACAATAATAGTGGGAGACTTTAACACCCCACTGTCAACATTAGACGGGTCAACGAGACAGAAAGTTAACAAGGATATCCAGGAATTGAACTCAGCTCTGCACCAAGTGGACCTAATAGGCATCTACAGAACTCTCCACCCCAAATCAGCAGAATATACATTCTTCTCAACACCACATCACACTTATTCCAAAATTGACCACATGGTTGGAAGTAAAGCACTCCTCAGCAAATGTAAAAGAACAGAAATTATATAACAAACTGTCTCTCAGACCACAGTGCAATCAAACTGGAACTCAGAACTAAGAAACTAACTCAAAACCACTCAACTACATGGAAACTGAACAACCTGCTCCTGAATGACTACTGGGTACATAACAAAATGAGGGCAGAAATAAAGATGTTGTTTGAAACCAATGAGAACAAAGACACAACATACAAGAATCTCTGGGACACATTTAAAGCAGTGTGTAGAGGGAAGTTTATAGTACTAAATGACCATAAAAGAAAGCACAAAAGATCTAAAATTGACACCCTAGCATCACAATTAAAAGAACTAGAGAAGCAAGAGCAGACACATTCAAAAGCTAGCAGAAGGCAAGAAATAACTAAGATTAGAGCAGAACTGAAGGAGATAGAGAGACAAAAAAACCCTTCAAAAAAATCAATGAATCCAGGAGCTGGTTTTTTGAAAAGATCAACAAAATTGATAGGCCAATAGCAAGACTAACAAAGAAGAAAAGAGAGAAGAATCAAATAGACACAATAAAAAATGATAAAGGGGATATCACCACCTATCCCACAGAAATACAAACTACCATCAGAGAATACTATAAACACCTCTATGCAAATAAACTAGAAAATCTAGAAGAAATGGATAAATTCCTCAACACTTACACCCTGCCAAGACTAAACCAGGAAGAAGTTGACTCCCTGAATAGACCAATAACAGGCTCTGAAATTGAGGCAATGGTTTATAGTCTACCAACCAAAAAAAGTCCAGGACCAGACGGATTCACAGCCAAATTCTACCAGAGGTACAAAGAAGAGCTGGTGCCATTCCTTCTGAAACTATTCCAATCAATAGAAAAAGTGGGAATCCTCTTTAACTCATTTTATGAGGTCAGCATCATCCTGATACGAAAGTCTGGCAGAGAGACAAAAATAAAAAGAGAATTTTAGACCAATATCCCTGATGAACATCGATGCAAAAATCCTCAATAAAATACTGGCAAACTGAGTCCAGCAGCACATCACAAAGCTTATCCACCACGATCCAGTTGGCTTCATCCCTGGGATGCAAGGCTGGTTCAACATATGCAAATCAATAAACATAATCCATCATATAAACAGAACCAAAGACAAAAACCACATGATTATCTCAATAGATGCAGAAAAGGCCTTTGACAAAATTCAACAGCCCTTCATGCTAAAAACTCTCAATAAACTAGGTATTGATGGGATGTATCTCAAAATAATAAAAGCTATTTATGACAAACCCACAGCCAATAACATACTGAATGGGCAAAAACTGGAAGCATTCCCTTTGAAAACCAGCACAAGAAAGGGATGCCCTCTCTCACCACTCCTTTTCAACATAGTGTTGGAAGTTCTGGCCAGGGCAATCAGGCAAGAGAAAGAAATAAAGTGTATTAAATTAGGAAAACAGGAAGTCAGATTGTCCCTGTTTGCAGATGACAAGATTGTATATTTAGAAAACCCCATTGTATCAGCCCAAAATCTCCTTAAGCGGATAAGCAACTTCAGCAAAGTCTCAGGGTACAAAATCAAAGTGCAAAAATCACAAGCATTCCTATATACCAATAACAGACAGAGAGCCAAATCTTGAGTGGACTCCCATTCACAATTGCTTCAAAGAGAATAAAATACCTAGGAATCCAACTTACAAGGGATGTGAAGGACCTCTTCAAGGAGAACTACAAACCACTGCTAAACGAAATAAAAGAGGACATAAACAAATGGAAGAACATTCCATGTTCATGGATAGGAAGAATCAATATTGTGAAAATGGCCATACTGCCCAAGGTAATTTATAGATTCAATGCCATCCCCATCAAGCTACCAATGACTTTCTTCACAGAATTGGAAAAACTACTTTAAAGTTCACATGGAACCAAAAAAGAACCCACACTGCCAAGACAATCCTAAGTGAAAAGAACAAAGTTGGAGGCATCACACTACCTGACTTCAAACTATACTACAAGGCTACAGCAACCAAACAGCATGATACTGGTACCAAAACAGAGATATAGATCAATGGAACAGAACAGAGCCCTCAGAAATAATGCCACACATCTACAACAATCTGATCTTTGACAAACCTGACAAAAACAAGAAATGCGGAAAGGACTCTATTTAATCAATGGTGCTGGGAAAACTGGCTAGCCATATGTAGAAAGCTGAAACTGGATCCCTTCCTTACACCTTATACAAAAATTAATTCAATGGATTAAAGACTTAAATTTTAGACCTAAAACCATAAAAATTCTAGAAGAAAACCTAGACAATACCGTTCAGGACATAGGCATGAGCAAGAACTTCATGACTAAAACACCAAAAGCATGGCAACAAAAGCCAAAATTGACAAACGGGATCTAATTAAACTAGAGAGCTTCAGCACAGCAAAAGAAACTACCATCAGAGTGAACAGGCAACCTACAGAATGGGAGAAAATTTTTACAATCTACCCATCTGACAAAGGGCTAATATCCAGAATCTACAAAGAACTTAAACAAATTTACAAGAAAAAATCAAACAACCCCATCAAAAAGTGGGCGAAGGACATGAACAGACACTTCTCAAAAGAAGACATTTATGCAGCCAACAGACACATGAAAAAATGCTCATCATCACTGGCCATCAGAAAAATGCAAATCAAAACCACAATGAGATACCATCTCACACCAGTTAGAATGGCAATCATTAAAAAGTCAAGAAACAACAGGTCCTGGAGAGGATGTGGAGAAATAGGAACACTTTTACACTGTTGGTGGGACTGTAAACTAGTTCAACCATTGTGGAAGACAGTGTGGCGATTCCTCAAGGATCTAGAGCTAGAGATACCATTTGACCCAGCCATCCCATTACTGGGTATATACACAAAGGATTATAAATCATGCTGCTACAAAGACACATGCACACATATGTTTATTGCAGCACTATTCACAATAGCAAAGACTTGGAACCAACCCAAATGTCCATCAATGATAGACTGGATTAAGAAAATGTGGCACATATACACCATGGAATACTATGCAGCCATAAAAAAGCATAAGTTCATGTCGTTTGTAGGGACATGGATAAAGCTGGAAACCATCATTCTCAGCAAACTATCACAAGGACAGAAAACCAAACACGCATGTTTTCACTCATAGGTGGGAATTGAACAATGAGAACAATTGGACACAGGAAGGGGAACGTCACACACCGTGGCCTGTAGTGGGGTGGTGGGAGTGGGGAGGGATAGTGTCAGGGGATATACCTAATGTAAATGATGAGTAAAGGGGTGCAGCACACCAACATGGCACATGTATACATATGTAACAAATCTGCACGTTGTACACATGTACCCTAGAACTTGAAGTATAATAATAATAAAAAAAGAAAGATCTAGAGGTGTCACTGTGCATATGGGTATGATTGGTTCTGATTATACCAGAGAAATTCAACTAGTTATTAGTTCCTCAACTCCATGGTCTGCTTCCCTAGGAGAAAGAATTGCTCAGTTTTTGACATAAAGCTGGGTAGCAGCACAGTGAAAAGAACAGGAGGCTTTGGTAGTACTAATCCAACAGGAAAGGCTGTATATTGGGTTAATCAAGTGTCTGACAAAAGACCTATTTGTACAGTAGACCTGCTGTTGGATGCTTATGGGTTGATACACAGGCCTGGTTGTCAGTAGTCCCCAGAAAAAATAAATCATGGGCTGCTTTGCATAGGGCAAGTAAAGTCATCTTGAAGCTTCAGTTTCATTGTTGACCTGCCTCTGCTAGAGAAAAATGATTTAATGAGCACACAAGGAATGTGTTCATTGTGGTATTTGTGGCCTTTATGATGGGAATGTTCAACCTCTACTCCTACTACATTGGTGCAAAACAAAATGAAGCCTTCACAACAGAGTTTTAGGACACTGTTCTGAGCTATATTTGGACTTTCTGAAGTTAAATCAGTGGTCATCAACTATAACCACAAATTCATTGCTATAATGTTCCAGGAAATTGAGGATGACGCTGATGTGGAGTGGAAATTTGCAAGGGCCACTCTTGTTTTCCTGCTTTTTGGTGGGGAGAGCACTTCCTGTTCCCTTCAATCTGGTGCAGGGTCCAGGGTCCCTGTTTTGTCTCTTGCTGAAGCTTAAAGGGTGGATTTCTGAGCTCTACTCAGGGTCATAAAAAAGGTTTCCAGGAAAGATGTAGAGATAAGTAAGTAGAGACAAGTAAGTAAGTAGAGCTAAGTAAGTCTAAGTAGAACTAAGTAAGTCTAAGTAGAGCTAAGTAAGTAGAGCTAAGGGAGATAAATATAGAGATAAATAGAGATAGAGATAGAGACAGATATAGAGAGAGATATAGATAGATAGAGATAAATAGAGATAGAGATAAATAGAGATAGAGATAAATAGAGCCAGAGACTTACAGGAACTCACAGGAAGTAACAGGTACCACAGGGACAGATAGGGATAGATGAAGACTAGCAATATAAAATCAGTGCCCTAAAGAGGTACAAAAGCAAAGACTAGCAATATAAGGTCAGTGCCCTAAAGAGGTACAAAAGTAGAGACTAGCAAAAACTAGCAGAGATTTGCAGGGACAGACGAGAACATTCTGAATTATGGAAATTAGCTACGGCTTAAAGGGCAAATATAAAAGGAATAGAGGGGAGGAAGGTAAGGATAAAAATGCTTTTTCTTTTTTCTCCAACAGGACTCTTTGGTCCTTTAAACTTAAAGGGTGGATGCATTGGTGTCTGTGGTCTTTGCTGATGCACAAGCATTCCATTCTTTAATATGAGGAAGAGGATTTGTTTGTGTCTCTCCAGGTCATGATCAGGTGCCTGTGTGGGTACTCACCAAACATCTGAAGATCTATCATAAGCCACAGCATCTAGTGGACCCACCTGTATATGCAAATTGAAGGTTTAAGGATTGCTTTTAAGTCTTGATTTGCTTTGCTTGTGCCTTCTGTTGGAAGGGGTCTGTTTCTCAATATCAGTGGCCTCACAGCTACAGCCACAAAAGTTTTTGCTTCTGTTTCAGTAGATTTACTAACGTGTGGGTGAGGGTATGCTTGTGTTTTTGCAGGAGATGTACAAACCATGTGGATGCCCTCAAGATGTGTACGACCATGGAATGGGAGACTGGAGGGATCCATGGATCCTAACCATGGACCGGGTTCCCCAGTATGAGCCATGAGCCAGTTGAATCTGAATGAGAAGATGGAACGAGGACTGACCAGAGTCATGATGCTTAACAGACCATTGCTTTCTGACTGAGCTCCCCTTTACCCTAAATACAAGAGACCCTAATAGTTGGGCAGGAGTATCATCACCCCTATTCAGCATGAAGAAGTTACAGAAGAAGGACCTTCATCCTTCTGCAACCCCTAGGATTAAGGGTCCTCCTGTAAAAGGGAAAGGGGAGATATGTGGGAAGCATTCAAACCAGAGTGACTGCGGTTTGAATAAGGGCTAAGAAAAATGAAGCTGGATCACCAACTGGCAATTAAGGGCTGCACAGCCTGCAGTCACCTTGCTAATGATAGCTAGTAATAATGATACTTTCTCTTTTACAAAAAAGCGAAGGGGGGCATGTTAGGAAAAAGCTGAGTGTTGGGAGAAACTGAGGTAGGGCTTGCATATCTGACATAATAGCCTCTGGAATGTGTCTAGACTTGCTGGCTCCTTGCTTCTAGCCTTCCTAGGCTTCTACTCCCATTATCTCAAGTAGCAGAACATGTTCCATATAAATGCTAAACCATCACAGCTGTAAATCATGTGCTTAATGCAACATGTCCTTTTGACCTCCACATTCTCACCACGTTTCTTTGTTGGATTGCCAATAAATAGCATGGGCTCCCAGAGCTCAGGGCCTTCGCAGCCTCCACAATGGTGATGGCCCCCTGGTGTTCTACCTTTCTCTTTCAAACTATTTCTCAATCCTTTGACTCTGCCGGACTTTGTCACACCCATGACCTGGTGTTGGGTCCGATCACCCCAACAGACAATAGATTTGGAAAGAAAACAGAGCTTCTTGGCTCTGGCAGCACTGGAGAAATTTGAAAAAGTACCAGTGCCCAGGCCCTCTACCCCAGAGAGTGTCAATGAATTGGTTTGGGCATGTTGGAATCAACTGAGAGCTTTTACAGAGCACCAATGCCCAGGCCCCACCTAAGCCCCATTAAATTAGAAATGCTGGGGGGCAGGGCCAGGCACTGATGTATTTTGAAGCTTCCCCAGTTGAATTGATTCTAGCTGGAACTGAGAACCATTCCCATCTCCATCCCACAGAAGGACCAAGGAAGGCCATCTGGGCTGGAGTGGAGTTGGGAGAAGGCAGAGACATGGTCTCATAGAAAGGGGGACAGCTGAGTTGGGTCATTCCCTAAACCTGTCACATCTGTATAAATCCTATCGTTAAACTCTCCTCAATATGTAAACTACACTTACTATAGCTAATTTAATAAATGGAGGTGCTCTCAACATCTTCCTCTAAAAGCAAAAAACAAAAGCAGCTATCGTCAGTTACCTTGTGTGTCACTTACTTCCTGCCAGATCCTGACTGATGTAGTTGTGCTGTGTTAGGCACCTGGTTGCAAAAAAATCAGAGGTGGTCTTGTTGCCACGAGCATGTGGTATAAGGCAACATCTGGACAAGAGCTGGATTTGAAAGCTGTTCACGAGCCTAAGTTTAGAAAATGCTTCTGCCACCAACCCTCGTTTCCCACGCCTCTCTCAGACCAGAATGGCCACATCTTCCTGTGCTGCTTTTGGCTCTGTTCTCTCCATGCCCATTACCTGCCCCAAATCTGCAGCCCAAATGCCAGCAGAGCACCAGTGTCTGGCCAGCTTCCACCTCAGGTCCTGGTGGGTATGGGGCAGTGGACACCACACCCATTTCCACCCAGAACAGTGCCTTGTGGTTTCCCTGGGTAGAGGACTTCAGACAGGGTAATGTCAGCAAAAAGGGAACAACAAACTACGCTTGACGTTTCCAGGACAAAGAATGATGACTACTCGTTCGCTTGATGGATTTTATGCATTATGTTGTTTTTGCTTTTTTGGTTGATTAATAAATTATACAAAGAGCGTAAAACTTCAATTATGCAGGTGAATACATTTTTTATATATGTGTGCACCTATGTAACCACCACTCTGAAGAAGATATAGAAACTTCCAACACTTCGGGAGACTCCCTGCACCTGTCCTGCTAGCAGTGGTAATTATCCATATGGGTCTGCAGCAACTTCAATTCTTGCCTTCTCCAAAGAAAGAATTTGACTGAGGGGCATAAGGCAGAAGGAGAGACCAAGGCAAGTTTTAAAGCAGAAATGAAAGTTCACTTAAAAAGCTTTAGAGCGGAAGGAAAGGAAGGAAAGTACACTTGGAAGAGAACCAAGTGGGTGACTTAAAAGACAAGTGCTTGGTTTGACCTTTTGACTTGGGGTTTTTATATGTTGGCATACTTCTGGGGTCTTGTGTTGCTTCTCCCAACTCCTGAGATCTTATCAGGAAGCTGCTGATCACCAGTATCAGGTGTTTCCTACCTATTAGGACAGTGTCTTTCCCTGGTGCCAGCTGTGTCCAATTATTACTTTAGCTAGACAGTTCACAACTGCCTGACCATGACCTGATGGTTGCCTGACTTTTATGGTGTATGTGGGGAGCCCTCTCCTGCCCTGTTCATACCTGTGTAGCTACCCACAGCAACACTCCCAGTCAACTCTCCCTGCTCCCCACCCCTGCTAAGGGCAACCATTATTTATTTTTCATTCTATCACCATAGATTAGGTTATACTTATTCTTGAACTCCATGTAAATGGAATCACCTATTATGTACTGTTTTATGTCTGGCTTCTTCCATTCAACATAGTATCTGTGAGATTTATCTGTGTTATTACATGCAGCAGTAGTGTTTTTCATTGCTATGTGGAATTTCCTTTATACATATATCACAAATTATCCATTCTTCTGTTTTTTGTTTGTTTGTTTGAGACGGAGTCTTATTCTGTCTCCCAGGCTGGAGTGCAGTGGCACAATCTCGGCTCACTGCAACCTCTGCCTCCCAGATTCAAGAGATTCTCCTGCCTCAGCCTCCTGAGTAGCTGGGACTATAGGTACCTGACTAATTTCTGTATTTTTAGTAGAGATGGGGTTTCACCATGTTGGCCAGGCTGGTCTCGAACCCCTGACCTTAGATGATCCACTTGCCTTGGCCTCCGAAAGTGTTGGTATTACAGGCGTGAGCCACCACACTTGGCCCCATTCTACTGTGAATAGACATTTGTGCTCTTAACAGTTTGGGGCTATTATGTATACAGCTGCTACAAACATTCTCAAACATGTCTTGAACACAAGCAGTAATTTCTCTTGGGAATAGACCTAGGAGTGGAATTGCTGGATAATAGGATAGACACATGTTTTACCTTTAGAAGATACTGCCAAGTTTCCAAAATGATTGCACCAATTTACACATCCACCAGCAATATATGAGATTCTCATGAATACTTGTTAGTATCAGTTTTTCTCACTTTGGCAATTCTGAGAAGGGTATAGTGGTATATCATGAGGTTTTAATTTGTATATTTCATATATTATTAAAGAAACAAATGAATTTATAAATCAAAAAAATCAAAGAGTTCCTTATGTAAATTGCCACCCCAACTTATTCCCAATCTTTTCTTAACTTTTCCCCAATATTTTATTATGAAAAATTTAAAATACAGCAAAGATGAAAGAATTTTACAGTGATATGTATCCCACCATTTTTGTTCTTGTTTGATCACAAATATACCCATCTATCCATTCTTGCATCCATCCACTTCACTTCTTTTTGTTTGTTTGTTTGTTTGTTTGTGATGGAATCTCCCTCTATTGCCCAGGCTGAAATGCAGTGACACAATCTCAGCTCACTGCAACCTCTGCCTCCTGAGTTCAAGTGACTCTCCTGCCTCAGCCTTCTGAGTAGCTGGGATTACAGGCACCTGACACCATGCCTGGCTAATTTTTGCATTTTGGGAAGAGATGGGGTGTCATCATGTTGGCTAGGCTGGTCTTGAACTCCTGACCTCAGGTGATCTGCCTGCCTTGGCTTTCCAAAGTGCTGGGATTACAGGTGCCTGCCACCATGCCCAGCTAATTTTTGTATTTTTAGTGGAGACAGAGTTTCACCATGTTGGCAGTGATTGGCCAGGCTGGTCTTGAACTCCTGACCTCAGGTGATCCACCTGCCTGGCCTCCCAAAGTGCTGGGATTACAGGTGTGAGCCACCATGCCTGGCCCATCCACTTTACTTCTCTGAAGCATTTCAAACTAAATAGACATCATTACACCCCCTCCTTAAATACTTCACCATGCATATTACTACTAGAGTTTGACATTTCCTCATTTTTTCTTTTCTATCTTAGTAAAATCATATAAAACTTACTATCCAAACCATTTGTAAGTGTATAGTTCAGTGGTGTTAAGTACATTCATATTGTTGTTGAACTAATCTCCAGAACTTTCTCATCTTACAAAACTACGACTCCATACCCGTCAAACAACAACTTCCCATTCCCTCTTTCCCCCCAGCCCCTGGCAACCAACTTTCTACTTTCTGTCTCTATGAATTTGACTACTCTGTGTATCTCATATACATAGAATCACATGGGGTTTGTGACTGGTTTATTTTACTAAGCATAATGTCCTCAAGTGCCTTCCCTGTAGTAGTATGTAATAGGATTTCATTTCTTTTCAAGGTTGAATACTATTTTATTGTATGTACTCAAATTTTTTCTTTCGATGTGAAATTTAAATTCAATGAAATGAAGAAAAAAACCCTTAAGTGCACATCCACTAAGTTTCAACAATGTGTAATCCCAGATCACCCACAAATGTTCCAGCACATCTCCTCTCAATTCATCTTTGTCCTCACCATTCCCCCTAGAGGCAACTTCTCTTCCGAGTAAAAAAAAAAAAAAAAAAAAAAAAGACACGTTTACTTTAGGTTTGGAGTTACATGTGAAAGTTTGTTACATAGGTAGACTTGTGTCAAGGGGGTTTGTTGTACAGACTCTTTCATCACCCAAGTATTAAGCTTAGTACCCAATAGTTATCTTTTCTGCTCCTCTCCCTTCTCCCACTCTCCACCCTCATAAGCCCCAGTGTCTGTTGTCTCCTTCTTTCTTTTTTTGTGAGATGGAGTCTCACTTTGTCACCCAGGCTGGAGTACAGTGGCACAATCTTGGCTCACTGCAGCCTCTGCCTCCTGGGTTCCAGCGATTCTCCTTCCTCAGCCTCCCGAGTAGCTGGGATTACAGGCATGCACCACCACGCCTGGCTAATTTTTGTATTTTTAGTAGAGATGGGGTTTCACCATGTTGGCCAGGCTGGTCTCGAACTCCTGACAGGTGATCTGCCTGCCTTGGTCTCCCAAAGTGCTGGGATTACAGGCATGAGCCACCACCCCCAGCCTGTTGTCCCCTTCTTTCTGTTCATGAGTTCTTATCATTTAGCTCCCATTTATAAGTGAGAACATGTGGTATTGGGTTTTCTGTTCATGTGTTAGTTTGCTAAGGATAATAGCCTCCAGCTCCCTGATTTTTCCACTATGGATTATTTTTGCTTTTTCTGGAACTTCATATAAATCCAGTAATCTTTAAGTGTTTTCTTTCATTAGGTATGTGGCAGACTAGGGAAGCAAAAAACAGACAAACAAAAAACCAAGATGCTGAATGAGAAGCCTCTGCTAATTGATTATCAATCAGAAAGAGATGACACAGGGGCTCCTAATTTAAATTTAGTTTAAATCAATAGGAAGTCTTATTAAGACATCCAAATTCAAACACAACATTTTGGCAAAATCTTCTTTTAAGAATGCTAGTTACCTTTTCACTTGTCAGTTCAATGACTTATATGAATGATATGGTTTGGCTGTGTCCCCACCCAAATCTCACCTTGAATTCCCACATGTCATGGGAGAGACCCAGTGGGAGATAATTGAAGCATGGGGGCAAGTCTTTCCCATGCTGTTCTCATGATAGTGAATAACTCTCATGAGATCTGATCATTTTTAAAAGAGGAATTCCCCTGTGCAAGCTCTCTCTCTTTGCCTGCTGCCATCCATGTAAGACGTGACTTGCTCTTCCTTGTCTTCCACCATGATTGTGAGGCTTCCCCAGCCCCATAGAACTGTAAGTTCAATTAAACCTCTTTCTTTTGTAAATTGCCCAGTCTTGGGTATGTTTTTATCAGCAGCATGAAAATGGACTAATACAGTAAATTGGTACCAGTAGAGTGGGGCGTTACTGAAAAGATACCCAAAAATGTGGAAGCAACTTTGGAACTGGGTAACAGACAGAGGTTGGAACAGTTTGGAGGGTTCAGAAGAAGACAGGAAAATGTGGGAAAGTTTGGAACTTCCTAGAGACTTGTTGCATGGCTTTGACAAAATTGTTGATAGTGATATGAACAATAAGGTCCAGGCTGAGGTGGTCTCAGATGGAGATGAGTAACTTGCTGGGAACTGGAGCAAAAATGACTCTTGTTATGTTTTAGCAA